>NW_015160213.1:932779-999157 GCF_001447785.1 Gekko japonicus
GGAGAGCAGGGAGCGATTTGTCTGCTGCATCAATCACTTTCCTCTGGAGCCTGCCTTCCTGAGCTGCTGGCATTACAGTTGTGAGTTGGAGGCTAAGAAGCCTCAGCGCTCTCCCAGACGCGGGGGGGGGGGGCAGCGCCGCCTTCGGTCCATAAGACGCACTCACTTTTCCTCCCACTTTTTTTCGAAGAAAAAGTGCATCTTATGGTCCGAAAAATATGGTACTTACTTCTAATTAATATCAGTAGCTCAAGGCAGAGATATACTTATAAGGCCTCCTTTGAAATCACCTTCTGCCCTAATCAGATACATATGTCTTGAGCGGTAATTCAATTGTCTATCTGAAAAAATATTCAAGAATATCCTAATAGCAAAAAATATGGTACTTACTTCTAATTAATATCAGTAGCTCAAGGCAGAGATATACTTATAAGGCCTCCTTTGAAATCACCTTCTGCCCTAATCAGATACATATGTCTTGAGCGGTAATTCAATTGTCTATCTGAAAAAATATTCAAGAATATCCTAATAGCAAATTTTTATAAGAAATATTTTTTTGGGGGGAGAACCAAACCACATAGATTAAATTATATATAATAATACTACCAAATTAATTAAAAAAAATTACCTTCCTATTCTGGTCCAAAAAAATCAATTCTAAGTGCAGTCTGGAGCCAAAGTAACATAGTAGTGTATAGCACGAAATGTCAAGGTTTTTAAAAATTAATTCAGTAGTAGTATTATATATAATTTAATCTATGTAGTTTGGTCCCCCCCTTTTTTATTGCTGTAATATTATTGCATTGTCAGGAGGTAATGTGTAATAACTACGCTTGACCACGTTTGGTCAGGGTTGCTTAAGGTCTTTGAGATTTCTGTATGATTTTAATTTGAATTGAAGCTATATTTGGGTCTCTAACTGTTTTTAAACCATTGTGTAATAAATATATGTATTTTTGTATTTTGATATATATTTGTGCCTTATGTTCAGTAATTTTAATACTGGGCTCATTAATTTGGATTCATTTAACCTTATAGATTCGTAATCCATTCTTTTGGGTCTTTTTTTAGATTGTATCTTCCACCTAAAGTCTAGGTTTTTCATTGACACTTTAAGTTTCAGAACATTTGAGCCTGACACCTTCTAACCAATGCTCCCTCTAAGCTGTGGAGTCTTGTGAGCAAAAATTCTACTTTGTGAACAACTGGCATTAAAGTTGTGAGTGAGTGATCTGGCTACTGCATAAATTAGTTTGCTCTGGAGCCATCCTTCTTGAGCTGAGACAAAAATGTGTGAACCGGAGGCTAAAAAACTGTGAACTAGCTTACACTAACTCAGCTTAGAGGGAACACTGCTTCTAACCCTATACTAACTGACAAGGTTAGGGAAACTTTTTACCTTGAAGTTGTATGTAGCCAAATGGAAGCAGTTTTCCCATCGGGTTTCTTAATAACACAGTAACATAGGGCTTCAGTTAAAAGTACACTTCAGATATTTCCTCCTTCCATGATCCTGTTAATAGTTTATTTTATTTTATTTGGCTTCTAGCCCACCCTCCCCTGCAAGCAGGCTCAGGGCAGGTTACAGCAAAAATAAATACATAATTCAACATTTAAAATATAACAATTATTAAAACCCAAATCACAATAATAACAATCAGTATCAATGGTACTCGTCGATGATGCTGTCCAGCCAGTTTGTCTTCACTTGGTCTGATGAAATCTTTCCTCAAGGGTTCATAAATCCTCTTGATCCAAGAATCTTGACACAAAACTCTATTTTATTGGACTAAACCCTGACATCATTCAGGGCCTGGAACCCACAGTTGTTAAGTACTACATCAAGAAGAATATCCAAGAAAGGGATTACTTGAGCACATGGTCTTGTGCCTGCAGGGATTGCTGTTCTGTATTTTTTTTTTGGTATTCCTTCACCAAAATTGCTGCCTTCCTATGCTTTTTATCTAACGATCCCGAATTATTTTAGAGCTTTCTTATTATTTCGATTGAATGCACAGCCCACTCCTGTTATGAAGGGAAGATTAAGAAAGATTTGCTTACTCAGATTGCCTTTGTGATTGTTCTCAGGGGAAAATTGGTACTTTAATACATATTTTATTGGTCCTCTTTATATTAGACTTACAAATAGGTTTTTAATATCGTACCTAGATAATTTTTGATCTTTGTCTCATCCCAAGCTAGTTTTACTCCTTTTATCTGATAGATTCCATAACCTTATCCTTGCTATTGCAAGATTTTTCCATTGGTTTAGTGTTGTGTCCAGATGATGCTACTTAACAGAAGGGTTTTTCACAGCTGAAGACTTTTAGTCAAGGAACTTTAATTAAATTAAAGGAAAGGAAAGGGTTTAGTTAACAAGTTCCTCTGTTATCAGCTAGGATACTCTTGGTGAAGTATAAAGCTTTGTATTTATTATCTTGAATTAAAGGTTACCTCCTGCCTTTAATTACTTTTATGCAAGGTCATTTATCTTGGTATTCCTTACCACGCCCTAAAATATGCTACTGTAGTATTGACCATCACGGCTGGCTTTGCTTCCTTACTGCATTTTTACAAATACAAGCGCAGATACCCCCACCATATTTATTTATGTACTAGGAATAAGGTCTGTTGTGGAAATAAATACAATAGACTCTAGAAAGAGGCTCTGTATGGATGCCCTGGCCTTGGGCACTCAGTGTCAATTTGCTGTGGTGACCTCAGCAGCGTATAATGACACAGAGCCCAACATTTGCTCCAGGGGAACTGATCTCTTGTCATTTGAAGAACAGCTGCAATTCTGAGTGATCTCCAACCCTCATCTGAAGATTGGCAGCAGTGGTTCCCCAGGAGAAAATGGCTGGTTTGGAGGGTGGAGCCTATGGCATTGTACCTTTCTGAGGTCCCACTCCTCAGACGTCACCCTCTCCGGGCTCCACCCCTCAAATCTCCAGGAATTTCCCAACCTGGAGTTGGCAACCCTATCTCTTTCCCAGCCAACCATCAACCTACCGTTATTTGCTACTCTAACTTCAGCTTTCCATCTCCTACCCCCTCCCTCCTGGAGACCAGTTGTAATTCTGAGTGATCTCCAGCCCTCACCTGGAGATTGACAACAATGGTTCCCCAGGAGGAAAAGTACAGTCTTTCTCCGCAGTAGGGAACAAAGCAGCTTACATCATTTTCCTCTCCCCCTTTTGATCTGCACAACAATTGTGTGAGGTAGGTTAGGCTGAAAGTGGTTAGGCTGAAAGTCTGTGACTGGTCCGAAATCCGAAAGTCTGTGACTGGTCTGAAATCTGACCCAGCTGAACTCTGAGAAGGAGCAGGAGACAGAGCTGCTAGAGGGGTGAGTGTTTGCTGTGGTGATTTAGCGGAGGGTGCTGTGTGGGAGGACTGTGTTTGGGAGTGTGTGGGTGAATTTTGAGTTGTTGCAGAGTCCTGGCACCTTGAAATAGGGTGAGAAAGGGTCATTGTTTGACTGTAATTGGATTGTCTGGGTGAATTTGAATAGCTGCTGGCCACGGCCTCTGCTGGGTGAGGCTTCTGTTTAAGGAAGCACAAGCCAAAGGGCGAGAGCCAAAGGGCTCTGTAAGAAGCCCAGGAAGAGCCAGAAAGCCGGGGCCCTAGTCTCCTTGGGTTCCCAGTAAGGTAAGTAGACTTCTGCAAGGAGAACCACATAAATACAAAGGGTTTTAAAAGGGGGATTATATATAATTATTATTTTTAAAACAATTATGAAGCCAGAATGCCAGCAGGGGGTTGGGGGCTATCCAGTGTTTTGCACGGAGTGTCACATGTATGACTATCTGCCCACTGGATAGAAGTCTTGGGTATGTGCCTGGTGCAAGCAGATCCTGGTTCTCAGGGAATGAGTTTGCTCCCTTGAGGCCGAGGTGGCTGATCTGGAGAAGCAGAGACAGTCAGGCGCATGGAGAAGACTCTCGGGGACTTGTTAGATATGTCCCACTCTGAATATGGCAGCCCTGCTGCTGTCAGGGAGCATGAGGGTTGAGAGGGAACAGGGCACTGTGCTGCGGATAAGGGGAATGTGCCCTCAGAAGGGACCTCTTCTTCAGCTGGTGAACGGGTATCCTTTCGCACCAATGAACCATCCCTTGGCAGGGAGGGAGGGGGGCTCTTGGTAGTTAATGATTCGATCCTTAGGCAGATAGACAGCTGGGTGGTGAACCCGTGTACTGACCGTATGGTGACTTGCCTGCCTGGTGTGAAGGTAGACATTACACATGTTCTAGATAGGTTGGTAGATAGTGCTGAGGAGAAGCCAGTGGTCATGGTGCATGTTGGCACCAACAGTGTGGGGAAATGCAGTCGTGAGGTCCTGCAGGAAAAATTTAGGCTGCTAGGCAAGAGACTCAAGGTCAGGACCTCCAAGGTAGCCTTCTCAGATGTTCCATGAAAGAGACGGTCTCCACTTGTCCCGAGAAGGAACCAGGCTGCTGGTGCTTAAAATCAAAAAGGTGGCAGAGCAGTTTTTAAACTGAATATTGGGGAAAAGCAGATAGGAGATGAAAAGTCTCTGGTTTGGGATGGCTCATCTCCAAGAGATGAAGGGGTAGCTGTTACTTTTCTATGAGGAAATGGATTAGAGTTGGTCACTGAGACTGTGGCTAATGATATGGACTGCCTGGCAAGGTCTCAAGGCAGCAAGAGGAAGGTTGTGGGCTTAACATGTATGGGAAATTATAGGTGTTTATATACAAATGCTAGAAGTGTCCAAGATAAAATCGGGGAGTTGGAATGCTTGGTGTTGGGGGGGGGAAATAGACATTTCAAAAACTTGGTAGGATGAGGAAAAATCAGTGGGATACGGTGATTCCTGGTTATAAATTATATTGGAAGGATGGGGGGGGAGAGTTGGAGGTGGGGTGCTCTGTATGTCAGAGAGGGTATACAGTCCAGTAAGATTGAGAGGGTGAGAGAATTGGATTCGCTTCTGGAAATCCTATGGGTTGAAATAGGGGGGCCAAAAGGAAGCTTAATACTGGGAGTTTGTTGTCACCCACCAGATCAAAAGGTAGAGGAGGATTATAAAATGATGAATGAATTAAAGATAGTGGCTAGATGAAAAAACTGTCGTAATACGTGATTTTAACTAGACACCCTCAATGACTGTGCTATGGAGCAGATGGTCACAGAACCTACCAGGGGAGAGGCGATCCTGGATTTGGACCTAAGTAATGGCCAAGACCTGGTGAGAGATGTAAAAGTGATTGCACCGCTTCGGAACAGTGACCATAATGTTATTGAGTTTAATATCTGTCTAAATAGGAAGTTGCCCCAAAAGACTGACACAACCACTTTTAACTGTAAAAAGGGTAACTTCTCTGAACACGTGAGGAAGAAACAAAGAAAAGGTAGAAAGGGTTAAAACCATTGGGGAAGCTTGGAGACTATTTAAAACTACAATCCTAGAAGCTCAGGAATATGTATAGAAAAAAGCCTACATGGTTAATAAACAAAGTAATGGAAGCTGTAAAAGGTAAGAAGGATTCCTTTAAGCGGTGGAAAGCTAGTCTTAGTGTGGTTGATAAAAGGGAGCACAGGCTGTGGCAAATAAAATGCAAGTTTGTGATCAGGCAGGCAAAAAGGGAATATGAGGAGCATATAGCAAAAAAAAAAAAAAATAGAAACCAACAGTAAAATTTTCTTCAAATACATTAGAAGCGGGAAACCAGCCAGAGAGCAGTGGGGCCCTTGGATGACCAAGGGGTAAAAGGAGTACTGAAGGATGATAGGGAAATGGTTGAGAAGCTGAATGCGTTTTTTGCCTCTGTCTTCACTGTGGAAGATGAGAAGTGCTTGCCCACTCCAAAAACACTGATTTCGGGAGGGGTGTTGAAAGACCTGAGTCTTTCATGGAATTCACTGCCACAGGAAGTGGTGGCGGCTACAAGCATGGACGGCTTCAAAAGGGAATTAGATATGCATATGGAGCAGAGGTCCATCAGTGGCTATTAGCCACAAGGTATAGATAGGGGCTCTGGGGCAAGTTATGCTCTGTCTTCTTTGTGCTTGGGGGGGGTCAACAGTGGGAGGGCTTCTAATGTCCTGGCCCCACTGGTGGACCTCCTGATGGCACCTGGTATTTTTGGCTACTGTGTGACAGAGTGTTGGACTGGATGGGCCTGATCCAAAGTTGGGCCTGATACAATGTTGGCCTGATCCAACATTGGCGTCTCTTATGTTCTTATGTTCTTATGAGTGGGGAGAGCCTGTGTATCGCAGGCCCGGTGAAGATGAGGATTTCGTGGGCCTACATTTAGAATTACTGGAAAGGTCCTATGGGGACATGATGAAAGAAGTGAAAAAATTGCTTCTGAGCATCCCGCAGATTGTAGCCGAGGTGGTGCAGCATGAAATCTGTCTCCAGCAACGACAGCAACCGGCGCAACCCGCCCCAGGAGCGCTGGCTGTACCGGGGATTCCGGGGCAGCAACTGGCCCTGCCAGCCCCCCTTCCCCCCCCGAGACCAAGCCCCGGAACCTCGACCCTGAGATGGACCAGAGGTACACAAGCCGACTGAGCTATTGGATGCCATGTTCGATGGGACACCCAAGAAGCTGGCGTTCTTCGTGGTGTGAGCGGAGAAGTTTATCACCAACTGGGGCCATTTGTTTCCCACCGAAGAGAGGCATGTGGACTACATTGCCTCGCGTCTATGTGATGGGGCAGTGGACTGGTACATGAGTCTTCATAATTCAGAAGGCTCTGAACTCGAGCGAGTGGACGAATTTATGTGGGCTCTCCGTGCGCAGTATGAGGACCCGAATGCTAGTGAACACGCGTGTGCCTATTTATGCACCTTTAAGCAAGGTAAGAAGACGGTGCATGAATACACTGAGGCGTTTAGAAAGCAAGCTGCAAAGATCCAGAGTTGGCCGGATGGCGTGATGGCTGAGCAGTACTGGCTAAGTCTGCACCCTGAAATTCGCGAGACGGTCCTGCGTAGTGTTCAACCAGTGTCCCTCCACACCTGGATGTGGGATGCGGCCAACGTGGAGAACCACCTGAGGACCATCCGCATAGACAATGCAGCCACCCTGGGAAAGGTGGGACCTCCAATGGTCAAACCCAAGACCCCTAAACCCAAAGAGGGATTGCGGGACCAGTGCATGAAACAAGGTTAGTGCCTAAGATGTGGCGAAGCGGGTCACTTCACCGCTGCCTGTCTGGGAGGGGGAGCCCCGACAGTACCCAGGAAGGAGCCAGAGAAGAAGCGGGTGGACACCCCAGCATGGAAGAGTGTGGCCCCGCTGAAGTTCCAATGGGCGCTGCAAGCTGAAGTTCCTGTGGAGGAGCTACTCATGAGTAGTGATGAAGAAGATGGGCCGGTGGGAAAAGGGTAGGACCTGCTGTGAGCGGCGCAGAGCAGTAGGTCTGTACTCCCGAGGTGCCTAAGACGGTGAGCAATTATCCCTCCCTTTTCTTTGTGACTGTGACTATAATGAATCCCGAACTCGGGACTCATGTCCAGGTATGGGGTCTGATAGACTCCGGGTGTGGTTGGGACTTAATCAACCCTTCCCTGGTTATGGGGCTGGGAGCCAAAATAGTGAAATTCCAGGATCCCATTTTTTTTATCCAGATGGATGGGTCGGCTATGAAAGAGCCTTGCAAGTACGAGACGTTGCCTTTACGGGTTGGGGCGGGAGGCCATTGGGAACACCGACCATTTGTCATCACCCAAGCAGCGCGATTCCCCCTTGTGCTGGGCAGCCCGTGGCTACACAACCACGACCTGGTACGAGTGTGCCTAGCCAGGGAGGAGTTCGATACCATTCCCCCAGAGTATCGAGACTTGGCTAGGGTTTTTGAGGAGGAAGAAGCTGATGAATTGCCACCCCACCGGCACATGGATTGCTATAGAACTGATCCCTGGGCACAAGTTGCCTAAAGGGAAAATGTATGCGATGAGCCCTAGTTAGAAGGAGGAGTTGCTAAAGTTTATTGACAAGAATTTGGCTCGGGGTTTCATTCGCCCTGCATCATCCCTTTTTGCGGCCCCTGTACTTTTCAGGAAGAAAAAGGCTGGGGGGCTGAGACTCTGCACCGACTATATAGACTTGAATGCGGTCTCTACTACGAACGCCCCTCCCCCTCATCAAGGACCTCTTGGCTGAGGCGACCAAGGGGAGAATCTTTTCCAAGCTTGATCTCCGGGATGTGTATTTCAGGGTGAGGATTAAGGAGGGGGATGAGTATAAGACTGCGTTTAACACTCCACTGGGACAGTTCGAGTACCGGGTGATGTCCTTTGGTCTGCCAGGGGCTCCCGAGGTCTTCATGAATCAATGAAATGTTGCACAAGCACCTGTTCAAAGGAGTTATTGTTTATCTAGATGATATCTTACTGTACTCCCCCGACAAATCATCCCACGTGAAATTGATGCGTGAAGTACTGCATACGTTGCACAAGCATAAACTGTTTGCCAAACTCTCAAAGTGCGAGTTCCATTGTACCGAGATCGATTTCCTTGGCTATCATATCTCCTCTAGGAGGTTGGAGATGGACCCAGCCAAGGTGCGGGATGTACTGGTGTGGGAGCCACCTAGCATTCGGAGGCAGCTCCAAGCGTTCCTTGGATTCACCAATTTTTACAGAATTTTTCTTGCCAATTTTGCTCAGGTGATCTTACTGCTCACGGATTCGTTAAAAACGAAAGGAAAGGGGCCCAAGAGTACTCGGCTGGGTGTCAAGCTGACGTGGTCGGTCGAATGCCAGGAGGCGTTCGATCATTTGAATGCTCTGTTCATGTCTGAACCCATTTTAGCCACCCCGACAAAAATAAAAAAATTTCGATTCCCGCAAAAACCGGGGGGAAGGGTTTTAGGGGGGCATGATGTCAGTTAACACTGCCATGTCTTTGGAATGTGTGGGGAGTGATCCTCCTTCCTGGTACACTAACGATGTCTCCTGTCTGGGTTGTTGTTATCTGTGTATGCTTTTCCGACCTTGGGCTCCCAGCTGCTCCTAACTGGCTGGGAACGAACGGCTCACTTTTCTCCTGCACGCGGGGGACCATGCACAATGCTTATTGGCTTATCCTTGTAATGAGGGGTGCTTTGAAACTACTATTACTTTGGGTGCCCTCTTGCTTTGGGCCATTTCTGGCAAAAAATGTTAGAGTCATAGTTATGAACTACCAATAAACAGAATACTTCTTATGAAGCACTGTGTGGTGTGATCTGACTTTAGAACCTGACAATTGATGGGGTCTGAACTGGCAGAGACTGACCAAGAGAGAGATTTTGGAGTCATAGTATGATTCTATGATTCTAGATAACTCACTGAAAATGTCGAGACAGTGTGCAACTGCAATAAAAAGGCCAATGCTATGCTGGGGATGATTAGGAAGGGAATTGAAAACAAATCAACCAATATCATGATACCCCTGTATAAATCAGTGGTGCGACCTCATTTGGAATACTGTGTACAGTTCTGGTCACCGCACGTCAAAAAGGGTATTATATCATTGGAAAAAGTGCAGAAAAGGGCAACTAGAATGATAAAAGGGTTGGAACACTTTCCCTATGAAGAAAGGTTAACGCATTTGGGGCTCTTTAGCTTGGAGAAATGACAGCTGAGGGGTGACATGATCGAGGTTTATAAAAATATGCATGGGATAGAGCAGGTAGAGAAGGAAGTACTTTTCTCCTTTTCTCACAATATAAGAACTCATGGGTACTCAATGACATTTCTGAGCAGTAGGGAACAGATAAAAGGAAGTACTTCTTCACCCAAAGAGTGATTAACACATGGAATTCACTGCCACAGAAGGTGGTGGCGGCTACAAGCATGGACGACTTCAAGAGGGAATTAGATAAATATATGGAGCAGAGATCCATCAGTGGCTATTAGCCACAAGGTATAGATAAGGGCTCTGGGGCAAGTGATGCTGTGTATTTTTGGTGCTTGGCGGGGGCAACAGTGGGAGAGCTTCTAGTTTTCTGGCCCCACTGCTGGACCTCCTGATGGCACCTGGTATTTTTGGCCACTGTGTGACAGAGTGTTGGACTGGATGGGCCATTGGCCTGATCCAACATTGGCTTCTCTTATGTTCTTATGCTCTTGGTGTTTGGTATAGTGGTTAAGTGCGTGGACTCTAATCTGGGAGAACTGGGTTTGATTCCCCACTCCTCCACTTGCAGCGGCTGGATTACCTCGGGCCACCCATAGTTCTGTCAGAGCTGTCCTTGAAAGGGCAGTTCTGGAAAGAGCTCTCTCAGCCCCACCTACCTCACAGGGAGTCTGTTGTGGGAAGGGGAAGGGAAGGAAATTTGTAAGCCGCTCTGAGACTCTGAGTGAAGGGTGGGGTATAAATCCAATCTCCTCCTCCTTATCACCCACTCAGCTTCCACAGTAAGAACCTGGGTCTGGCAGACCCTCCTCTGAAGTGTTAACTGCTACACCACACTGGCTGTGGTATCGCCTGGTATCACAACTGAACTCCAGACTCTCTCTCCCCCTGGAGAAAATAACTACTTTGGAGGGTGGAATCTGTGGCACTCTATTCAGCTGAGGCCTCTCCGCTCCCCAGACCTTGGCTTCCGTAGACTCCAGCACAAAATCTCCAGGAATTTCCCAACCTGGAGCTGGCAACTCTAGTCAGGACTGGCCCCAATAGTTCCCCACAAAGTCCTGGAAAGGGCCTCCTGGCTTTGCCTTTTTACCTACAGAACGAAGCTTGGTTGCCTAGCAACAGCCACTGAGGGAAAAGTTAGTCCCACAAGAGCTAAGCAGGGAAGTGTCTTCATCAGGAGAGACAGCCATTTTGGCAGTTATTCTGACAGGGAACAGTGGCTGAGGGAAAATGAGTACACGGGGATGAGGAGCGGACCCAGCCTCCAGCCAATGGAACGCAATTACTCTTGAGTGGCGGTTGATGGTTCAATGACTGATGGAGCACACAGCATAGTCAGTGGGAGAACTGGAAATGGCCAATGCGTTAGGAGAATTATATGTATATATGAGATTTAAAAATTAAACCCTGCAGACACTCAGCTTGAACTTTTGATAGTAAGAACCTGCTTAGTTATGATCTTCATGTGGAGTATTTCTGCAACTACCACTGGATGGAACTGAGAAGGATGGCATTGTCTTCCCCAACTCACCACATACATTGTGGGGAAGGGAACAGTGTTCTTAATTCCCCAGAACTTTCTAAAATGTGTGATTGTACAGAATGTCTACTCAAATAGCGGAAGTTACAGGTCAGAAATTACTGCAAAATAGCAAGTCTCTTTTCTTACAAGAAGTTTAGATTAATGGACAATTTAGTGTGGAAAATTAGAGGAAGTACTTCCTTGTTTTGATGATCTGCTGATCTGTTTAGATATGGCTCCTGGTAGTTAAAATGTGAGCAGTATAAATAGCATGAATGCTTTTTATTGGTCTCAACTTTCACAAAGGTGGTATAGTGTTGGGTTTTGCCATCTGGATAAAACAGAGTGAATCTATTTAATAATAATTCCTTTGAATAAATCTTTTAATAACAATGTCTCATTTATATATTATATTAAATCATGTATGGAACAATGTTTGACACTGAAAAAATAGTTTTAATGTGCCACCACAACATCACTGTGTTCATTATTTAAAGTGTTTAGTTGAAATTGTTTTGGTTTGACATTTTACAGATCTGAATATTATGATTTTTAAACATGGGGTTTCAAAAAAATGTGATTATAGTTTGTTCACATTGAGTTCTTTTTCCTTATAACTTTACAAAGTTAGTAGAACACATACTCAAGGTGGCCTTGGACATTAATGGTGTATATGAAAATAGGATTATTAATGCTTACTCATTTTCCCTAAGGAGAGAGAGATGAGTTGTTTCCATATCAGGACATTTTTACTTGGCAGAGGTGTAAAAGACCCCATTCTGAATATTAATGATAGCATTCAGGATAACAATCTAGAAAGCACAGTTCATTCATGAGAATGTTTTTATGTTCATTTTAATACTGTGTTTGGAAAAAGACTTGGGCTGCATTCAGATATTGTGAATAAACCACAGTAGTTTTTTTCATGAAAAGAATGATCCATCATATCATTTGGCTTGTGTGCGCCTTCCCTCTACCTTTGTTTCCTTGCATACCGAGAATGAAGACTTTCTCCTTTAGGACACTTGTAGTCTAACTGCAGTCTGGTCAAATCGGGCACTTTGACAAACTGTGGTTTATTTCTTACCACTATACTATGGTTTAGTTCAAGTTGGGATCCTGATTTGTAAGATGCAAACAAGTCACAATTTATTTTTAAGCACCTAATTTAGATATTACACTGAATTTTGATAAGATTCAGATGGAGCTCCAAAGCCTGAGTGATAGCGCCTGGGTTTTGGCCACTGTGTGACACAGACTGTTGGACTAGATGAGCCATTGGCCTGATACAACCTGGCTTCTCTTATGTTCTTAAGAGAAGAGCTTGTGTTAGGCCAAAGAATTTCTGGCTTCTTCTTGTCATGAGGATACTGTAGTTTATGTCTGAACACATCTTGACCTTACTGCAATCAGTAAGAACAAATTTTATATCAGAATAGCAATTTAACGTTCCTGCAAGTTAAATATTTTGTATGAAAAGACATTTCTGTATTTAGACTCTGGGTAACTTTTGTCTTTTTCTTTCTTTTAAGCATGGTGTTATTGCTACAGAAGATGAAGAGTATTTTATTGAGCCACTAAAAAACATAACTGAAAATTCCAATCATTTTAGTTATGAAAGTGGACATCCTCATGTTATTTATAAAAAGTCTGCCATGTATCACCGACTCTTCTATGATCATACCTATTGTGGTGTTTCAGGTAAATAAGTCGGAATTCTAATAATATCTTTTTTCCTTTAAAATAATATGATACTGAGACAATTTGTATTTTCAGTAGAAGAAATATCGTGGATTCTGTTAGAGTAAGTTTGCTGATATAATTTTTAATTGCTGGGTTTGGGTGCAAAATTAAATCTTTTTAAAGGCAAAGACTGAGAGGTTGTCTTGAGTTTTATGTACGCCATTTCTTCCTAGCGGCTTCTGTGGAAACTTAAACAAGTGTATCGAGCTGTCCACATGTCTCCTAATTTATTGATTATTGTTGATGTAAATGTATTGATTATTGTTGATGTAAGTTATTTAGTATCGATGATAATGATTCATTGTTTTAATTACATTTTGTGGACACTACCTCTGAAACTCTATTTGGTTGACAGTTTTTGGGGTGCAAGTTTTAAAAGTAAATAAATAAAATATCAGCTGATGTTAGGATATGGGACTACTCTTTAAGGTATTATTAATTTCCTACTGAAATAGTGCTATTGTACTGTTGCCACAGTGTAGGAAATGAGGCTGGCTCACAAAAACAGAACAAAGTAATAAGCTGTCCCATTCTGCTAACACTAGGCCTAACACTTCTGCTAACACTGTCCCATTCAGCTAACCCCTTTTCTGACATGCATTTTCATTAAGTAACAGGAGCTCAAACATATCTGTAACTGAATAAGAAATTCCTCATTAGTACAATATTTGTCATATAGGATTCAAATGATTTGTATTTTTGCTTTACTGTGCAAAAATGTAAGTTGTAATTTTTTAATATTTAAAAAGCAAATATTTTATAATTGGTGTGAAAACTCTGGTTATTTTAATTAACTTTATTTCTGAGCATAAGCATGGCAAAGATACTGATGTGCTCAAAGAACAAAGTTAGTCCAGTGGCACCTTTAAGACCAACAAAGTTTTATTCAAATTGTAAGCTTTCATTTGATGCCAGTTTGGAGCCAGTTTGGTGTAGTGGTTAGAAGTGCAGACTCTAATCTGGAGAACCGGGTTTGATTCCCCACTCCTCCACATGCAGCTGCTGGTGTGACCTTGGGTCAGTCACAAGTTCTAACAGAGCTGTTCTCTCAAGAGCAGTTCTTTCAGAGCTCTCTGAGCCCCACGTACCTCACAGGGTGTCTGTTGTGGGGAGGGGAAGAGAAAGGAGATTCCTTTTGGTAGTGAAGGGCAGGGTATAAATCCAATTTCCTCTTCTTTTTTGTGTGCAAAGCACACTTCTTCAGACAAATAGATGTGCTCAAAGTGAGGGCAATGCCTTATACTCAAACCAATATAAAAATGTTATTGTAAATATACTATTTCTCTCAATTTATACTTATTCTTGCTGCAAGTGGTGGTATACTGAGTGCAACGGTTGCTTCCGATGTACGCCGGTGTCTGATCGCTCTCCACCGGTGCCTAGCCATTTCCGTCAGAAGCCTGAGGCTTCCGGTTTTCCCCCGCCATTTTTTTTTAAACAGAGTGATATGCGCTTGGGCGAAGCTTCGCCCTGAGCGTTTGTTAAAAAAATAATTAAAAATCCCTTACTTTACCTATCCGGAGGAGTCCGGGACTTAAGGGAGGCCAGTTTGGGCTTTAAACTTTAAAGCTAAGTCCTTACCTTTAAAGTTTAAATGTAATGGGAGGGGTTTGAGCATGCTCAAAGATCGCCATTCTGTGAATGGCTGCCTATGCGCATGCTCAAACTGTGTTTTAAAAAACCAAAAAACACACAGATGCCCGCAGCGTGTGACCGGGCATACACTGATGAGAAACGCAAAATGGAGGTAAGTGTGATCGCGTTTCTGCCGGCATAAACTGCACCGGTTCCAACCACTGCAGTTTATGCCGGCAGAAAGCCCCCGTCTGAACGCACCCAGTATGATGCTAAGCAGACTTAATATCCTTCTAGGTCCACTGAATTCACCCTTCTAAGGCCACTGAAGGGTGTAACTCTGCTTAGCTATTGCACTGCTAGTCTTTTAATGTCGAATAAAGTTGTTGAGTATTTTCTGATGAAAACCTAAGGCATATATTGTTTATGAGAAGATGGGGTTTAATTTCTCCTTGTAGTACAACAAATACTCATTCATTTTAAGAATCTGGAAGATAATATAAACATAGAACAGATGTACTTGAAGATGTTAACATAGCAACCCATTTGATGTCACTAATTATTTGATTCCTAGAAGACCTCACAGGAAGCAATAAACTTTTGTGGATGAACAATACCTTTGGTATTCCAACTTCACGTCCAATTAATCACTCATTAAGTAGTCCTCAGCGGCAGAAGAGATCAGTAAGCACTGAACGTTTTGTGGAGACGCTGGTAGTAGCTGACAAAATGATGGTGGGATACCATGGTCGCAAAGATATCGAACATTACATTTTGAGTGTCATGAATATTGTAAGTTTGATCCATCTACATGTTAATATAGCTCATTTTAACATTGTAGGCATTAAAGATGTTAGATTTAAAACTTAGACATTTATATGCAGCTATTTTTAATCCAAGATATTTTCCAAGTATGGTTAGTACGGTTTATACCATGTTCCAGGTATTGTCCCTGGTAACAATTTCCACTGTGTTTGTTACTGAGCAGCAAATTCCTCATTAGTGGTGCCTTGCCAATGTTTCTGGTAAGTTCTGAATGGACATCATACTAAAACCTTGCTCCCAGCTAGCTTTCTACTTGAAATGGCTGATAGGGCTGTTTACTCAGTTCACAAGTAAATTCACTCAGGGGCAGGCATGCCAGCTGACTGTTTGAAGTAGGAAACGGCTTCTAGGCCCCGGTCACACAAGTGAGATAATCGGGGGGGGGGGAGTGAGGCTTCTTGCTCCGGAGCAAAATGAAGTGCGGTATCACGATCTAACGTTCCCCCGAGGCTCTGTGCTCAGGCCGTCAGCCACCGATCACACGGTGATGGCAAAGCGTGGCAACGAAGCAGTACTGCGTTTGTGCACATACCACGGAGGCTTACAAAAAAACATCCGGTGAGACACGGATGGGCGCCGGATGCGACAGGATACCAGCGCTTCCACAATCAGATGCCCGCCCTCGCCCCACGTTTTCCAGATAATACTACACTTTTCCTGCTACTTTTTTACTCCGCATCTTCAGCCGGACGCTACGGGTTGGAGACGGGCACACGAGGCTTGCCAGATGCTGCCGTATGATCGAACCATTTTAATCTGCCCAGCAGTCGTGCCTCTCACGCGGCAAATTATCCGTGTAACCGGGACCCTAGTTTAATAAATCTCCCATGTAATGTTCTCTCTAAGCTGTGGAGTCTTGTGAGCAAAAATTCTACTTTGTGAGCTACTGGCATTAAAGCTGTGAGCGAGCAATTTGGCTACTGCATACATTAGTTTGCTCTGGAGCCCTCCTTCCTGAGCGAAGACAACAATGTGTGAGCTGGAGGCTAAAAAACTGTGAGCTAGCTCACACTAACTCATCTTAGAGGGAACACTGCTCCCATGTAAGTAGAAAGGCTACTCTTTTAAGAATGAAATTGACTGTAAGTGTATCTGAGGAATGCTGCAGTTAGCAAAGAACTAATGACCTGAGATGTGTTTTAAATCTAGCCTGCTTTATCAAGTTATAGGCTGGAGTCTCTCCTGAACCAAATGTGCTCATGTGTAAACAGTTTGGCATGTTCTTTAAGACTGTAGGCTGAGGCATTTACAGGTAATTCCTGTGTTACTTGCAAGTAATTTTATTGAGAAAGGATTGTAGATATGCAGAACAGTATGGGAGCCTACTCTGACAAGAAAGGGAGGGGGGTTACCTCCAATGCTCCCTCTAAGCTGTGGAGTATTGTGAGCAAAATTTCTACTTTATGAGCTACTGGCATTAAAGTTGTGAGTGAGCGATTTGGCTACTGCATAAATTAGTTTGCTCTGGAGCCATCCTTCCTGAGCTAAGACAAAAATGTATGAGCTGGAGGCTAAAAAACTGTGAGCTGGCTCACACTAATTCAACTTAGAGGGAACACTGGTTGCCTCTTCTAGTCTCAGAAATAAAGTTTGGAAGGAAAACTAGTATATACAGCGTTTGAGATAAATGCTGTTACTTCAGCAGAGAAAATAAGGGGCAACAGCTTAGAAGCAAATACAAGAATTAGAACCATATGTTATAGTCATACTTTCTTAGGTTCCACATAGCGGCTTAACACCTTTCAACGACCTTTCAGTGTGAAGAAGAATTGCTTTTCTAGTGGACAGCAAAAAGTAATTCAGTTCTGGTTAGACCAGTGTTTATTCAGTTTTTGCACTGTTAACTGTGGACTGCAAGGTTTGAAAATGCAGTTTTTGTATTACTTTTGCCCAAACCTTCTCTTTGTTATAATGCTGCATATAATTCCCCATGCTATCACAAGGGAATATTCCTTTTATCAGTACTGGAAACTAGCCACACACATTCTATGCTTGGATAGCAGTGAGTGGTAGCACTGCCATACAGTGGGTGAGGAAGAGCCCTAAGCTATGCAGATGCCCAACACAAAGAACTTTTTGAGGAGTTTCTACTCCTTCTAATTCATAAAGGGCTATTTAAGATGCCCCTTGAATCTACCACAGGTGCAGTGGTGAAATGGCTTAGCAAAGGGAATTGTTAGGTAATTTTAGACCAAAAGGAGCATATTTGTTTGCCAGTATATATGCAATTTGCTGCTTGTCCCACAGCAGCTGCGGTGAAGGATAGGATTTTATTTCTCATTTTAATTTGGGTGGTTATACCAGGAATTTAGTATTATATCCCACATCTCAGGTCATAAGTATTGGATACTATGAACTGCAAGTGGCTGATTTTATCTGCCTTCTCCCTGGGGGCCACAGGTGGAAAAGGGAGTGGGGGATGATTTTACCTAATTCTCATCCTGTGTCCTTGGTGACATTTTGTATATGACGGCCCCCTGACCCTTGGCATCACCTTTTCAGGAGCTTGGAGCTGCTAAAAGACAAGGAAGGCAGGGAAGACTGGATTGTGTTCATGTTTTGTAAAATCCATTGCTTAGTATCTAAGGAAGATACTGATAGTACCTTAAGCTTAAACAGTTATCCAAGCCAGTAAAAACTTTATGAGATTAGCAGTTAAATTACAATATAATAGCTCGACATTAAAAAATGACTACCAAAGCACAGAGGTCTAAAATTTCCAGAAATTTTGAAGCCATGTGCATGTGTGTGGGAGAGGGATATGATTTCCGCCTCCCAGGAAAAACAGCAATTTTGGGAAAAGTTGCAATACAGATTTCGTATCAAACCTGCTTTGCATAATTCATAACTTGGTTAGCATATAAAATTGTATTAACTGACATATTACATTTTTACAAATTTAGTTTTCTGCAAGTAAAATTGTAAATCCACCCAGGAACAAAGCGAGAAAGCTTGCAAACTGCTGCATGCCATGCTATTTTAGCACATTTCATTTATTCCTAAAGAAAAAGAAATATGCTTTGTAGGAGTTTCAGTGCTCCCTAGATTCCCCAAATTTTCAGACTATATCATGCTATATATGTTGACTCTGCAGAACTTTGTCTGAAAAAGCTTTTTACTTGTTCCAAAGGGGAAAAAATGCATAGGTTTTTTCAGTGCTCCCCAAAGTTTTCCATTTTTTTCCTTGGAGAAATTGAAAAAATTTCCTCAGAAGAAAACCTGGAAAAGGGTGTTTTCTCCCATTTTTCTCTCCAGACCTTCACAACTGTACTAAATCAGGTGGGGCAGGGGGAGAAGGAAAGGAAAAAAACCAAAATCCTGGAATTATTGTTAGCAGTGAAGATGACGTTCAGTAATCAAGATGCCATTAGAGAGGAGGTTGTGTCTACTTTACTTCAGATGATGGGAGCACACAATAGTGTTCCATCCTTGTTACTGGGCAGGTTCATATGGTCAATTAGTCCTTTATATTGTCTCTGTGCCAGGCCATTTATAGTTTCATAGGAAATAACCAGCAGTCTAGAAGTTAGTAGGCAACCAATGTAGACTGGAAAGGTGTGTTCTTGATAATTAGTCCCTGTCAGCTGTGTAGTCTGCAGAGTTTCTTTACATACTGACATACCATCCCACACTTTCCCAGCATACCGTCTCACTTTCCCAATAACTTTTTTTTGTGCCTGAGGCCTGGTTCTCACTTGAGACTGCAGGTGGAAGTTCATGTACTTGAATGTTCCTCTATGCAGAAAGTCCCTGCACATAGACAACTGGATGTCTAGAAGAACTGTGTGTTGATGTGCTAGTTTTATATTTGCAGGGATTTTTAATTGTATAGAACGACAATGAAACATGTGAGCCTTCCCTGAAATTTCAGATGATACAGGCCAGACACAAGATTACCGCTGCAGTAAAAATTAGACCCAAGAAATGGGACCCAGAGTAGTGAACTGCAGAAGAAGATGGCTTGGTTGTTAATGCCTGGTGACACCAGGGGCACAGAACATGTTTAGTCTTTGTATCAGTAAATGGCTTTCATTAATTCTTATGGAAAAAGTAAAGTATTGCACTTGGGACAACATTATGGTAAAAAAAAAAAAACCTACCCAAAATGCTTAGCAGCGAATGGCATGACTTGCTCCATTAGGTGACTTATGGGATAGTACGTATTTTTCCCATACTCCATCATAATTACAAGCACTTACTAACAACCTTTCAGAACAATGTTGTGGGGTGGTATCAAGTTTCTTAAGGGATGTTTAGGCTGGTGATGACTGAGGCTGGAGAAAACTCTCCTTCCTTTCACAACCTGCCTTTCAAACTTGAAAGGACTTTATGTAGTATAACTAATATTCTGTACTGAATGATAACTCATTGCCTAATTAAATTATTTTCAAACATACAAAAATTGCATATGTTTTTGTCTGACTTTGTGTCTTTTCTTATTTTCTGGAGGTCAGGTTGCCAAACTTTATCGCGATTCCAGCCTAGGAAACGTTGTGAATATTATAGTGACTCGTTTAATTGTCCTCACAGAAGATCAGGTAAGAATGAGTTGTCATATGCCCTAGATGCCTAAACTATGCCATCCAGTTATTACAAAATGCACCACATTATTGTTTAGAAATATAGTATAAAATAATGAAGTTAATCTGCAGAAATCTGTGATCTAAAGTTACAGGCACTTAGAAAGATGTTCATTTAAAATGGTTAACATTTCACTTGTATTTAGTGAAAATTTCATATTTGGGAGACTAGAAAGTTGTTATTGTTCCTGTTTCTGTATTTTGAAACTTTAAGGGCTGCTGTGCTTTCCCTCCACATATCTCTGTGTGTAGAGGAAAAGCTAATGCTTGAAACTATTCTGTAATTTTTACTTTTGACAAAATCATATTCAAGTATTTATGTGAAATTGATAAAATGCTTGCACAAAATAAACTGTAGTTCAGATTGAACAGAGATAAAGTTTGGCAAGAAGAAATTATTCCTAGAAATCACTGCCTCTAATTATAGATCAGTTTTAGACTTCAGAAGTCTTAACCGCTTACCCTAGTAATTTGTTTGGAACATTTCTGGTATGCATGTTGTATTGCAGCCAAACTTGGAGATAAATCACCATGCAGACAAGTCCCTTGATAGCTTCTGTAAGTGGCAGAAATCCATTCTCTCTCACCAAAGTGATGGAAACACCATTCCAGAAAATGGAATTGCCCACCATGATAATGCGGTCCTTATTACTAGGTATGGTTTGTTGAAATTCTCTCATTTCTTCTCTTTTCTTTTTCTCATTTATTTGCTTTCACACTCACAAAGAAAGAAAGAAAACTAGAAGTGTTTGCATTTTTAGTAATGCATAGAGTAAAAATATTGTTTACGTTCTACTTTCCATTCAGTAGTGGAAAAAGTCATTTGTTATGAGGGCCGGATCTGACATAAATGAGACCTTGTTGGACCGGGCCATGTGTGTCATAAAATGTAATGCCAGGTAGTGGAGATATAAACTTTATCAAGGACGCAAACAGAAGGTTTTTTAAAAATTAAAATAAAAACATGCTTAAAACATTAGCACTCTTGCAATATTTTGTTTATTTAACAGTGTCTGCTAACTGACACGTCTTGCTCTGAATTATTGCTTCAAAATGTCTGTGCTGTTGCAATCTTGAGTATGCTGTCCGGGTGTGTATCTGTAAGCTGCAAACCTACGATGATGCAGCAGCAGCAGCAGAACTGGAAGAAGAAGCAGAAGACAGCCAGTTCCCCTGCGGGCCTGTTAGAAGCCCGCGGGGGTGTGTGTGTGTGTGTGTGTGTGTGTGTTAATCCGGCCCCCGGGCCGCATGTTTGACACCCCTGGGTTACATGGTTTTCAGCTTTAATTTTGTTAAATGTAGCGATAATATAATCTTGAAATGAATTAATATGATTTTCTGCATACACAATTCTTTTTCAACAGAATGTTTTAAAATAATATAGAACAGAGTAGAAGAAAAATAAATACTAGTTATCATACAGTTGATTTGTTCCTGAAGTCTTAGAACAAAATATTATAGAACATATTCTTAGCTGGCACAAATTAGTGATGCTTCCATGAGGTAGCAAATGTAATGCCACATTTTTAACAAGTGATCTAAGAAATTACAGGCCAGTGAACCTAACATCTTTTACAGGTAAATTGGTGGAAACTGTTGCTAAGCGTAGGATTATTAAGTACATTAAAAAAACACAACATATAGAGGAAGAATCAGTGTGGCTTTTTAAAAGGAAACTCCTTTCTAACCAGTCTTTTGAAATTTTTCTAGAGGGGTAACAGATGTGATATGTTTAGATTTCCAGAAAGCTATTCACCAGGTTCCTTGCCAAAGGCTGCTGAGTAGACAGTCATGGGATAAGATGCTATTATGGATTAAAAACTGTTTAAACAACCAGAAGCAGAGAGGAGTAAATAGATCATTCTTGCATTGGTGTAAAGCAAGCAGTGATGTTCTGCTGGGATCATTACTGGGATTAGTACTCTAATTTATTCATAAATCATCTGGAACCAAGGGTGAGCAGCAAACTGGTTAGCTGTGCACATAACACCAAATTGTTCAGAATGGTGAGGACCCAAGTGCATTCTGAAGAGCTCCAAAATAAACTTCTCTGTTATATCGTTTTGTTCATCAAAACATAAGAACATAAGAGAAGCCATGTTGGATCAGGCCAGTGGCCTATCTAGTCCAACATTCTGTGTTATACAGTGGTCAAAACCCAGGTGCCATCAGAAGGTCCACCAGCAGGGCCAGAACTCCAGAAGCCCTCCCGCTGTTGCCCCCAAGCACCAATAATACAGAGCGTTACTGCCCCTGACATAGTGTATACCATAGCCACTGATGGACCTCTGCTCCATATGTTTATCCAATCTCTTCTTGAACCTGTCTGTGCTTGTAGCTGCCACCACTTCCTGTGGCAGTGAATTCCATGTGTTAATTACTCTTTGGGTGAGGAAGTACTTCCTTTTATCACTTCTAAGCCTACTGCTCATTAATTTCATTGGGTGCCTACAAGTTCTTGTATTGTGAGAAAGGGAGAAAAGTACTTCTTTCTCTCCCTTCTCTATCATATGTTTACTTTTGTAAACCTCTATCATATAACCTCTCAATTGTCATTTCTACCAGCTAAAGAGCCCTAACCTCTTTAACCTCTTTTCATAAGGAAGGTGTTCCGTGCCCATAATAATTTTAATTGCCCTTTTCTGCACCTTTTCTGATGCTGTGATATATTTTTTGAGGTGCAGTGACCAGAACTGTACACAGTATTCCAAATGAGGCCACACCATAGATTTATACAGGGGCATTATGATACTGGCTGATTTGTTTTCAGTCCCCTTCCTAATAATCCCCACCATAGCATTTGCCTTTTTTAATTGCAGTCACGCACTGAGTCGACATCTTCAGTGAGTTCTCTACCACAACTCCCAAGATCTCTTTCCCAGTCAGTTACTGCCAGTTCGGGCCCTATTAACATATAGTTAGGATTTTGGGCTCCAATGTGCATTACTTTGCACTTGCCCATGTTGAACCCTCATTTGCTATGTTGATGCCCACTCACCTAGCCTCAATAGATCCCTCTGGAGCGCCTCATAGTTCTCCCTGGTTCTTAATTAATCAATTAATTAGTTTATTGTATGGCATTGTGTATAGAATAGCCAGGAGAACTAAAGATTGTCTGGCAGCTGCAAGTTCTAGCTCTTAGGGTTATGCTAGTGGTGATGGCTAGACTTGTTTATAGGAACTGAGAGAGTTCTGAAAGAACTGTGACTGGGCCAAGTTCACCCAGCTGGCTAAATGTGGAACAGTGGGGAAATGCACCTAGTTCTCCAGATTAGAGTCCACTGCTCTTAACCACCACATTAAACGGGCTCTCCTCCTCCCTGGTTCTTACCACCCTGAACAACTTAGAGTTATCCAGAGACTTAGCCCCTTAACTGCTTACTCCCAACTTCAAATCATTAATGAACAAGTTAAAAACCACTGGACCTAGTACTGAGCCCTGAGGTACCCCACTCCTTACCACCTTCCACTGTGAAAACTGCCCATTTATACTCACCCTCTGTTTCCTATTAATTAACCAGTTTTTAATCCACAAGTACACTTGTCCTCTTATCCCATTTCTGCTGAGTTTACTTAGGAGCCTTTGATGAGGAACTTTATCAAAAGCTTTCTGGAAGTCTAGGTAAACAACATCTACTGGGTCACCCTTGTCCACATGTTTGTTCACCCTCTCAAAGATTAGTGAGACAAGATCTTCCCTTACAGAACCCACACTGATTTCTCCTCAATAGCTTTTGTTCATCAATATACCTATTAATTCTGTCTTTAATAACAGATTCCACCAACTTACTCAGTATTGACATTAGACTGACTGGCTTGTAGTTTCTCAGATCTCCTCTGAAATCTTCTTTAAAGAAGGGTGTTACATTAGCTACCTTCCAGTCCTTGGGAATGTAGGCAGATTTTACTGATAGATTGCATATTTTTGTCAGGAGATCTACAAGTTCACATTTGAGCTCTTTCAAAGCTCTTGGCTGTATGCCATCTGGGCCTGGTGATTTGCGAGTTTTTAATTTGTCCATCAGTCATAGAACCTCCTCTCATGTCACCTCAGTCCAACTCAGATCAGCAAGCACCTCCCATTTTCCACAGTAAAAACAGAGGCAAAAAATGTCGTTCAGCTTCTCTGCCATTTCCCTATTGTCCTTTAGTAATCATTTCTGTTCCTGAATACAACTAATCCATCAAGAATAAAAGAAGTTTGGAGCAGTTTTAATCAATAGTGGTTTGAGTGGTGGATTCCAGATCCCATCACTGTACACTGCTGAAGGGGGAAGGTGAGGTGGCACCCTTGCTGGAGAGCATCAGGAAGGGGCAATATGCCAGTGAATTGATATCAGAGCCCAGTATGGACGAAGGTTTCCCCTTTCAGCAGTGGTAGGAATGCAATCCTCCCTGCAACCCACTGTAGAAGCCCAAAATGTAGGCTTTTAGCAAGGAGTGTTGCCTTCATTCTCTTGGGAAGCAGTGTCAGGTGCAGCTCTGACTCCTGTTCTCTAAAAGGGGAATGTTGAGTAGAAGTTTGTGCCTGATTCTTCTGCACTATGGTGACTTCTAGAGCCTTTTCCCTCTGTATCTCCTTCTTCTTGTGGCAATCAGGGCAGCTCTCAGTAACAGAGCGAGTTTGATGTAGTGCTTAAGTGTGTGAACTCTAATCTGGGAGAACCGGGTTTGATTCCCCACTCCTTCACTTGCAGCTGCTGGATAACCTTGGGCAAGCCATAGGTCTGTCAGAGAGCTGTTCTCTCAAGGACAGTTCTGGAAAGCGCTCTCCCAGCCCCACCTACCTCACAGGGTGTCTGTTGTGGGGAGGGGAAGGGAAAGGAGTTTGTAAGCTGCTCTTACTCCGAGTGAAGGGCGGGTTATAAATCCAATCTCTTCTCTTCAAAAGTGTGCTTTTCTCCTCAGCTGTGGTCATCATTTTGGTGTCTGTTACTGCTGGGAATCCAGCTGTCCTGGAGGTGGATTCTGGGCTTTCTTGGGGAGGAATTTTTCAGATCGGACCATCCAGAACCATTTTAAAATAGGTTAAGGGATCATTTGTTCAGAGGATTCTAAACTGTCATCTGGCATAGCAATCACCCATCTCTTTTTGTCGGGGCTCTGGTGGTCTGCCACCAACTGGCCTCCTGTTACCGCAGCTGTACCCGGCCTGCACCTCTGTTGAGCCCTGGCCTAGGGGCCCTTGTCAGAGACGGTTGCGGAGGATTGAGGGGAAGGATTTGGGAGGAAGGGGAGGGAAGGCCTCAGACTGCGGGGTTGTGTAGGGAGGTTACTTCACCTGCCCTTCCCCCGCTGAATCCAGTTTCTCCCCTTAGGCATACAGGCTCTTACTCTCTGGCACACGCCTTCGCCATCCCGGTAGTCCGCCTCCTCCTCGACTGCCTCCTCCCTTCCTTTTTTATCCCTTCCCCCGCTCCGCCTTCTCCCCGTCAGTCACGCCCCGCCTAAAGCTGGGGACGCTGGACCTGCCACGCCTCGCTCTACCTCCTGGATACATGCCGCCCCCGCAAGCCTCCCTTTGCTGCCCACCGATTCGGGCACCTGTCGGGTCCGTTTCTGTGGGGGCTGCCGCCGCTGGTTCAGCTCTCTCAGCAGGGTTTGCCGATGCTTCGACCCTCCCTGGGTCATTCCAAGTGCCCCGCCATGGCTGGGCTCCAGCATGTCCCACGGCATCGGCACCCCATGTCTGCAGCTCAGACTGACCCTGTGGGGTCTGGCGTCCACCCTCTGTGTTGCCAGGCGGGGGTGGATCCACCTGTCGTGGTCGCACCGCTGCTCCATCCTCATCACCCTGGCCTTCACCGCCGTCCAAGTAGGTTGTGGGCTGGGGAGACATGTTGCTGTCGGCCGGGGTCTCTCTTCCCCCTCGAGGTTCGTCGTCTTCCTGCTTGGGGAGGGGTTGTGGGGCTCCCCTTCTCTCCTCTCTCTCTCATTGGCCCCTTTCCCCTGGGCTGGACCGGGACACTTTTTCACTGTAATGGTATCCCTTATCTTGCTAAAGGCTAGGAACCCATAGTTGTTGAGTTTATGGAGTTACTCCAATCAAGAACCAACATTTAGGATAAAGAATATACCTCCTCTCTTCAAGGAGTAGAAAACACCTGTCATAAAAATTGCTGCAAAAATAGATGTGATGAAGGTTTTTCCCCCCAGTCATCCTCTTGCTTCAGTGCCTTTTTCTGCTGTAGGAATTGCAGCAAGAGGTCATCCAAGCAGTATAGGTGCAGCAGGGACAATTTCCCCTAGAACTTTGCCATATTCCTGTCTCTTCTAACCATGTGGGTCTTTTGGGATCCAGATAGGATGTCTTGTTGAATAGAAACCAAACAGTAATATTTTAATTTTCATTATTTTAATTTATAGTCTGCCTTTCTTGCTGGAACTCAAGATAGATTACAAGTTTATTAAAAGTATTTTGTCAATCAGTACTCTGATTATAAAATATGATCACATTTTAGTCTAATGCCAAAGATTCCTAGCAAAACAACATAATGTAGTGGTAGTAGCAGGACAGGTTTCCTTCTTCCTCTTGCCCTTAGATATGCAGGGATCCAATTTACCATGGCTTGCTTTTTCGTTCCTATTAGTAAAATGTGGTGTAATTTTTTTCTGCCATGCATTCTTGTGAAGTAAAGGTGGCTTCTTCCATATTTCCCAAATAGTTTACAGATTATCATCTGTATTAATAATTGGTGTTATTCCTTTTAACAATATCAAGTATGGCTTATATACTAGAAAAGATTTAAATAGTAGTTTTCATAAAGTCTTCTGTTTTAGTTTTCACTTATATATTGATGTATATCAGTTTTTTACTGTACTGAAAAAATACATGCTGATCTCTCTGAAGTTCATGTTGGATCGTATGAACTGGTTGTACTGAAATGATAATAAACAGGTATGACAAAATTTCCTTATAATTAAGATGAACATTCAGGAGTGAAATTTATAAAAGCAGGAGTATCTACAAAGCCATTCGTAGGACTTCCTGGTCCAGAATTCTGCGGAAGAACCTACAGTTGTTGGAAGTCAGCATCATCAAATGACTAAAGTTGATGTTTTTTTAATGCTCAGTGAAGCCACTGAGTTATTTCCCCAGATAGCAGAGCTACAAATCACTTGTATAGTCAATTAGCTCCAAAAGGCTGCTGGCTGAAACACTGGCACATCAAAGGAAGTGCTTTTTTAAGATATACTGTTTCTTGACAGGACTAATACAGTTCACAATCTACTGAGCCAGGTTATCCTTAGACAATTTGACACACAAATATACCCCAGAGACCTCATTCTGTAAGGGGCAAAGAAAAAAGGAGGGGAACCTTCCTTGAGTCTTTGATTCGTCTGAGATTAGCCTTGAGGCTCCACCTGATGTTCTCACACAAGTTATGGGAAAGGTTTGAGCAGCAGAAATAACTCTTGAGTAGTACAACAGAGTAAGTTTTTAGTACAAATGTTATAGTATTACTAAGGATTTTGTCATTGTGGAAAACATAGACAATCTGTCACAGGCATAGCCAAAAGTACAGGGGAACAGTTGCTAGTCTTAACTAAAAAGATCATGGAGGATGCTTCTGCAGCCCAGAAGAAGAGCCAAATGGGGCTCCGCTACATGCCAAATAAGGGTTTCAGAGACCCTTGGAGAGGGACTAACAACAAAGGAGCAACAAAATAATATGGCCTTTAGTAGATTATTTTTATTTTACAACATTTATATTCTTCCTTTCTGCCCACACAAGAGCCTCTGAAGTGGATAACAAATTAAAACATACACAATAAAACTACATTTTAAAACAATTAAAACCATTCACCCCACAAAAAACACAGATCATGAAAACCAGAGCTAAAATACCAAGACAACAAAACATTGGTCGGGAGACAGGAATTAAGTCTTTGATGCATATGACAACACAGCTTTTATATATTTTTTAAAAATTGAGTACAGATTTGTATAGTGTTTGAAGTTATCCAAGAATGAGAGCCTTATCAACAGGTGGGACAGCTAGTTATTGCTAGAAGATGGTTTCGAAAACTTATGAATATGGGAAACTTAATTGATTGAAATTGAATTCAAAGATGCTCCTTGCCTGTAACCTGTTTGCTTTTGGTAAGAAATAATTAATGGGCTCAAATAATCACTCTCCTTAATGATCTGTGTAAGATCAATGGATGGTATTCGTTTAAGTTAATGTTAAAGTGTAGATGTTTTAATAAAAAGATAAAATGGACACAAGGTTCCGCAGTAATATTCTTACTTGTGTACTGTACCCAAAATAAACTGAAAAACATTGTTGATACCTCTTGCTAGAAGATGAATGATCTGATATAGGGAAGCTAACTTGGCACCTTGGGCTTCTTAAGTGCATGCTCTTGTCTGAATCAGGCTTGACCGGAGTCCAGAAACAATCCTTTAGTGTTTATTTCAGAAATTATTCTTGATGATGTTATAGCAATGAGAAATCCCTTTTCCAAGGAAGTTCCCAAGTAGAAATGTCTTCTGAAAATTCAAAGGGATATCCAGTAAGAATTTTTAAGACTGTGTTGAGGCTCCACAAGGGAAAATGGAGAACTGGTGGAGGATGAAGTGCCTTGAGGAATCTCTGCATGTGATTAGTTGCCATTTGTTGATGTTGAAGAAGGAAGCAGTTTTAAAAGTTGATGGGAGAAATTCATTCGTGTAATAATTTATCATTGGTCTTCAATACAGTCTGCATGGGGGGGACTGTGCATGAGCAGGCCTGCCATTGGTTAGGTCTTTAAAGCTAAAAGCTTCCAGGGTACACTGCGTGCCAGAGCCAGAAGCTTGTTGCTACCCAAGGACTATGTGCTTCTGCGCAGCAGCATCCCCTACCCTCAGTTCCTGTTTTGCCACTCAGCGAAGCGCTTTCCTCCCCCTGGGCAGTAGAAGCCGCACAAGCAAGTGGTGGAGCAGCAGCCCTTGCCACCTGCCTCATCCTCCCACCTTCTTTCCTCCCTTCCCCACAGAGGAATCTGCGCTTTCCAGCCCGGCGGGCCCCTACCTCCTCTCCTGCTCACCCCCCCCCCCCCAGGCTCTTTCTGTGCGTGCGTTTTGTGGTTTCAGAGTCTTGGCTCCGCTGCCCGCTGCCACTGCAGGGCTCACCGACTTCCTAGTGGGCAAGCTGGGGCACTGCTGCTCTGGCTTCCTCGTCCTGCCACTGCTTCTTCCCGCTCCCTCGCCCGCCTCTCCAGCCCGAACCTGCTTCCCCCACGTGGTCGCGGCTGCTCGTTCGCCCTCCCCTATTGTTAGCAGCCAGCCAGAGTGCTACCTTGGGGGGCCCCCGGTGCCCAACTCCGCCGCTCCCATTGATCTCCCTCCCTTGGCCCCTCCCCTCCCATTGGCTGCCCGGTGCATTCTGAGACTGCCTCCCCCCTCTTTTTGGGGAGGGGAAGGTGAGAAAAAGATGCAAGAGGACTGCGGGGGAAGAGGTGCGGCCGCGCATCCTTGGGCGCACGTGGTCTGGAGGGAGAAACGAAAGAGGAGGCGCCGGTCACCCGGTCCGGCTTTTGGCGGGGGTTGGGGGGCTTTGGCGGGGGGGATGGGTCCTGCTAGCGTCCCTAAGGGCCAGCCCGCGCTCTAGGCGAGTGCCTAGTTCACCTAGCAGCTGAGCCGGCCCTGCTTCTGTAGATACAAGGGGCTTGACCCTCATTGCTGTACTCACAATATTGATCAGTAGTTTGAATACTGAGTTATCAGTTCTTCCGCTTGCCAAAAGGGTTGCAGCAATACTTGACAAAGCAACAGCTATCTTTTTTTTTTTTTTTTGCTGATTGGAAGGCAAAATTACATTTATAACAAATGTCATACCCAGTCTTTCTTCCCAGTAGGGACCCAACGCAACTTCCATTGTTCACGTGCCCTCCATTTTATCCTCACAACAACTCTGTGAGGTAGATCAGGCTGATAGTGTGTTACCAAGCAACCTTCCATGGTGAATTGGGGATCTGAGTATTAGAGGCACATGAGAGGTTGCTTAAAAGCTCTCTTATTGCATTTTGCCTGTTGTGAAGATAACCTGGTTCAGGATGTTCTGATTCCCTTCATTTCTGGCCCTGTAGTTTCCATAATCATTCTTTGGTTGTTGGCCAGCTTTTAGACATGTAGCATTATTTTCTGATGAGTTATGCCTGCCACAAACAGAGACCTTTAGCTTCCATTGCAAATAGCACAGGGGGGTTGTCTCAAGATAGCTTCGGCCAGGATATTCCCATGCCTTTAATTTTTTGGCCCTGGAATTCCCACAACCATCCTGAAGCTGGTGGCCAACTTTGAGTCTCGCAGCTTTATTTTCTGATGAGTTATACCTGCCACAGATGGACAGATGGCCTGAAAGGCCAGTTCTTTTATTACTAGAGATTCATGGTAACAACAAGCAAAATTATTTTTGTTATTATATATTTGGTTTGGATCAGGGTCAGAAGGGGGAGACAGATGGAATCTCTATCTGGGGGCCCATGGTGGTGCTAGGCATTCTTGTTTTCAGAGTATAGAACACTTTCTGGATTTGCTCTCATATGTCTTAAAAGGTGCTGTGAAGGACTAGAGCAAACTCTGGACCTGACACTTAAGAATGTTCATGCATTGCTTCTATAGTACAAATCTGCCCAACAAAAAGAGTGCTGTCAGTATTTCTATATTTACTTTCTTCATACCATACATTATTCCCCAACGGGGGCCCAAAGTGGCTTACAACATCCATTTTATCCTCACAACAAACCCTATGAGAGAGGTTAGGTCAAGTGACTGGCTCAAGGCCTCCCAGCAAGCTTCCTTGCTAGAGAGGGGATCTGAACCTAGGTCTTTCAGACCCTAACTACTACACAATGTTGGCTCTTGATGAATGGATCTTGATGCCCCTTCCCAGTTTCCACATACATTTTGAAATCTGTCAGGGCTGAGCGCACCAGTCATATGTGCAACATGAGCAGATTTTGTGCTCAGCTCACTAATGCATGCTGGGAACCCCTAGATTCCAGGGCCTCGATGTGATTACGGCAGGCAAACTATAAAGTTAGCCACAGCATTCCGCTCTCCTCTCATTTCTGGAGCTGATGTCACTTAGCTTGACAATATACTGCAGACTGAAAAACCACTTAGAAAGCCCTTGGGAAAGTTAATTATCCACATTTTAAAATAATCGTCAAATGTGCATTTCAAGTTGTTCACCATTTAAAAAGAAAATGGTTCTACAGTCTGTTAATTGGTAGGAGTGTTGGTTCAGAGATAAGTGTCAAAGATCTGTTTTATATTAGATTAGATAAGGAGATCCTGCTTAAACTCATGTCAAAACATTATTAAACAAAAGAATATACATGAAACTGCTGTCCTTAAAGTGCTTCCCCACCTCAGACTATCCTTTCTAATGGGCATTGTGCCAGGAGAGCACTTGGAGGATCAGAATACTTGGAGGCAGCAATTGCTCCTTTATATATAAATATGATCTTTTTTTGTTTGTTTAACTTTAAAGATTTAATGTTACTATTTCCCAGACCTAGTAAATGTTAATAAGAGCCTACATTTGTTTGGACATAATATATACAGAATTAAGTTAAATTGTAAGTAGGATCTGAACAGGCACTTTGATTGTTAGAAAGCTATCTAGCTCTTCATTTGTGAGAAATTAATTACTCCTCTAGATGACAGATCTGAAATCTAAAGGAATGTCTATATAAAATAATTTCCAAGTGATATTTGATACTGGAAAAACTGAACATCCCTTTACTGTAATAATGCCAATAGGTAGTAGACTTAGAATTAAACTAGTGGAATTTGTTTCAATGGGTGGTGAACATTCTTCTGAATTCAGAATTGTTGGTAAAATGTTGTAATATATTCAATGACATTGGGATATTATGACTTGAGACAGATAATATTGCAAGCTTGTGATTTTATATTGGCTACAGACATAATGGGGTTGGATAAACATTGACAATTGTGGATTAATACCTGATACAGTGTGGAATGTAAACTGTAGACCAGGGATGTCAAACTCATTTGTTATGAGGGCCAGATCTGACATAAATGTCCTTTTGTCGGGCTGGGCCATGTGTGCCATAAAATGTAACATAAGGTTTTCTTGTTCAGTCGCGTAGTCGAGTCCGACTCTTCGCGACCCCATGGACCAGATCACGCCAGGTACCGGATATATAAACTTTATAAAGATGATTTTAGATGCCAAATAGCAGTAGCGGGCGTGATTGGATTAGGTGTGATATGCAGGTGGGTGGAGATATCAGCATTGGTGTGATATACAGAGGCATGGAAATATCAGCATTGGTAATGAGACAGGAAACTTAGGTACAGGAGTATTCAGTTCAGGGGGATGCAAAGAATAAATGGAAATAAGTCTGAAGAAGTGAGCAGTGACTCACAAAAGCACATACCCTACCACAATTTTGTTAGTCTTTAAAAGTGCTACTGGAATCTTACTCTTTCTACTACTGTTAGAAACCACAACATTTAAAACCTGGGGGGGGGGAGGGCAGGACGGGACATTTTAATCTTCCAGGAATCCAGGGCATTCAGTTGCTGACCTAAAAGTAGCAGTTCTCTTACAAAGGAATTTCAAAGGGAGATTTAGAAAGAGAGACTGCTGAATACCGATGCTGAATACCGATACTGAAGACCATGCAGACTACTGGGCTGAATTGAGACCTAGGTTTCTTCTCTCATTAGCAATGTCTGCTATTATCATTTGGCATCTGAAATCACTTCACTCTCCAAGATATAAGGACAGATGGACTCATATTCCAGCTGTATATGAAGAAGTGAGAAGTGATACATGAAAGCTCATGCCCTTCCTCAAATTGTGTTAGTCATTAAGGTGCTGCTGTACTCTTGCTCCCTTTCACTAATGGTGTAGTGGTTAAGTGCACGGACTCTAATCTGGGAGAACTGGGTTTGATTCCCCACTCCTCCACTTGCAGCTGCTGGATGACCTTGGGCAAGCCATAGTTCTGTCAGAGCTGTTCTTAAAAGAGTAGTTTCTGTCAGAGTTTTCTCAGCCCCACCTACTTGCTGTTGGAGGGCTTCCTCCTAGCTTTTTAAAAAAATGGTAGTGGGTATATTCTTTTAGCATTATAGTGATATACTTACCACTGTTGTTTTTTTAAGCTGGGGGAAAGCGCTTTGGCAGTGGTGGTGGGGAAATGGTAGGCATAAGGGGACAGGGAGAAAAAATGGCACTGGATGTGGGTGGAATGGTTCAGCATCCCATGCTTCCCCATCCACATATGGGCTAACCTACTTTCTAGAGATACTGGATCTCAGCAGGTGCTGGAAACTATGGAGATAAAACGAAGGAGGGAGATGTTATCTGGATGCTCTGAAAACCCCCACTACAGTGTGTGAGCTGAGGCAAAACAAATTGTCCATGTGGAAGCAACCTTTCTCATGCCATTTTTTAGACTGACTAACCACAACCATAGACAGTATTCCAAGTATGGCTGTATTACAGGTTTACATATAGCAAAAGTCACTAGTTTATGTTAATTGTTTCGTATCTTTAATAGTGAAGACCCTGACCTGGATGGCCCAGGCTAGCCTGATCTCGACAGATCTCAGAAGCTAAGCAGGATTAGCTTTGGTTAGTACTTGTTTGGGAGACCACCAAGGAAGTCTAGGGTTGAAACCCCACAGGGTCACCTTAAGTCAGCTGTGACTTGATGGTACTTTCCACAACCACCAGTAGTAAAAATTTCTTGGTTCCAAGTCAAAGTTCTATCTGCATATACAAATTCTACTCTAGGTATCCATGTAACTTTTTGCACTGCAACCTTAGGATATTTTCTGTTACTATTATTATATTTTATTTCACTATGGGCCAACAGACCAGTTAATTATGTAATATAAGGTTATTCCTGATAGAACATGTGAGAATAGCCTGAAAGGCATAGAAGCTTCTCAATGCCTGAATCTGCTAGGGAGTGCAATGTGCATGAAAGATTTTATATCTCCATTCAGTACAACATTTTTAAGTGGCATTAGAAATGAAATTGGAAGATCTTTCACAGTTTAGAAAAACACAGGAAACTTGTCCATTTTTTCTAGTGATACTATAGTAAAAAAGTTTTAACGCATATATGCAAACCATTCTCCACCCCTCCTCCAGTTTCTTACCCGCCCCGCCCCCCTTTTCCACTTTTGAGTCCCAATACCACTGCTTCTCTAGGACCAAAATATCTAGGAAAAGCAGAGGCAGGACCTCCCAGGGGTTTTATGGGTCTGGGGCAGGTTTAACGTTGGAGGCCCTGCAACTAGTCTTCATGAAGCTGGAGAGGCACATGTAAGAATTCTCATGTGGCGCTTCCTTTTTTTCTGTGACGAGGATACATTTTCCCCACCCTACCTGTGACCCAGTCTGGCAACTCTGGAAGAGACACCAGTCTCCCTGGTCATGCTATTGACTGACTGCTTGGCTGGAAAGTTCTAACAGCTCTATACTATATATTGCAGAATGAGAGGGTTTCCTGTTCAGTGTGCACAACTAGCTGAGCTCACTAAATAGGAAGCCATTGCAGAAAGGTAGAAGGCTCTAGACTAACAAAAGAATTCTTAGGCTTGTCTTGATTATATTTCAGGTAACGTGCCGCTTTTTAAAAGAAGTTCTGCAAAACTGTGTGTTTTAAGTGAGGGTTACTACTGGTAGCTTAAGCAAAGTAGAAGTAATGAAATGGTATAGATATAAATACAATATAAAGAAAGGGGGATTGATTAATATTAAATTAGTTATGTTTATATTCTTACAATACAGATTTTAAAGGAGAATTTTACACACTCAGGAGTGTGATTGAACTCACCAGGAGAGATACTTGCTTGGCAGCTATGAATTAGGGGGCGGGGGGGAGGGGGAGGTCATAGACCTTCCTTGATTGTATTTCAGGATTTATATATGTATAGTGTAATGGTTGTGCAAGAGCAAGAACCATAAGAAGAGAAGGAAGTTATTTATTTATTTGATTCATTTCTACGCCTCCTTTGCACTTGATTCAGGGTCTTCAAGGCATTAAACAGGGCAGAAACAAACATTAAAACTTTTCAGACATTAAAAAGTACTTAAATAACAAATCTATAAAATATTTAAAGCAAAGCAATATAAAACACATAAAATATAGACACTTAGAAACACAGAGGCAAGGAGGAGACGTAGTAAGAGTTATTGAGGGAATGTGAAACAAAACAAATGAAACAAAAACAGTCTTCACCCTCTGGTGGAATACAGTGATAGGAGTCAGATGAACTTCTCCGGGGAGGGAGTTCCAGAATTTCAGTGCCACAACCAAGAAGGCACTTTTTCGGTTTGCCACCTGTCTAGCCTCAAGACGGTGAGGTACCCAAAGTTAGGTCTCCAAAGATGACTGGTGTGGACGGTAGGCAGTCCTTCTGGTAGGCTGGCCCCAAGCTGTATAGGGCTGAATGTCAATAGTAAATGTGAAGGTTTCTCTTGCTCAAAAGCCAGTCTAATCCAACTCTAGGGAGCGGTGCTCACCTCTGTTTCCAAGCCAAAGAGCCAGCGCCGTCCGAAGACATTTCCGTTGTCATGTGGATGGCATGACTAAACACTGAGGTGCACACTGTTACCTTCCCACAGCAGCGGTTCCTATTTATTTACTTGCAATTTCTATGTGGATGGCATGACTAAACACTGAGGTACACACTGTTACCTTCCCACAGCAGCGGTACCTATTTATTTACTTGCAATTTCTTGCTTTTGAACTGCTAGGTTGGCAGAAGTTGGGGCCAGAGATGAGAGCTCACTCCATCATGTGGCACTAGGGTCTCGAACTACCAAACTACAGACCTTTTGGTCTGCAGCTCAGTGTCTTAACCTCTGAGCCACCACGGCCCCTACCAGCAACTTAAATTGGGCCTGCAAACAAATTTGGAGCCAGTGTAGATGTAACAAGACTTGGAATTATGTGGTCTATGACCTACTCCAGTTAGAATCCTGGCCACAATATTCTGTACCAACTGTAGCTTTCAGACATACCATGCATTCTTGTGCACCGTATTCTTTATGAGGTACTCCTGTTGGACATATCAGATTTGTACATTTAAGTTGCAGATGCTTTACATCTTGCCTATATTCTGAGTTTTGGAGAAGAAGCAGCTTCTAGATGCATCCAAGAATGTGTAGAAGTGCAAACTATAGTCATTTTTATAATGACGTACACTTCGATTTTAATTCTTGAGGTTCTTATACTTATTAATGTAATTTAATAAAAATGCACTTTATAGTACAAATTGCAGTTCGCAATATTCATTTAAAATTATTTTTCCTTGGGATGGCCTTCACATGATTGGTTGGGGGTTAGTAGTGGTCATGTATTCTATAGTTCCCTCAGTGGCTGCCTTTTCTGTTTCTAGATGTGCTACTGTAACAAGAAGCCAGCTATGCTTGCATGCTGTCTTGCCCTTAGGGTTGCCAAGTCGACAAAGCTACTTACCGGGGGACTCCCGGTTTGCGGCTGGTGCACGTGCGCACGCCGCACGCACATCACCAGGAAGTGACGTTATGACGCCGGGCATGGTGGGGGCGGGGCCACGACCATTCAAGGGAAAACCATAGAGTTTTCCCTCGGATGACCATGGCCCCGCCCCCAGCGTGCCTGGCGTCATAACATCACTTCCTGGTGATGTGCACGCCGGGGTGGGGTTCCTCCCGAGGCCCGATCCGCCGCCGGCGGGGAACGGGCCTCTGGGGCGGGGGGTTCCCCGCCCCCCGGGGGGACTTGGGAAGCCTACTTGCCCTCCATGCACCGTTATTAGAGGAGGGACTGTGGGCTATGTTACAAGGACAGCATGGCCCTTGCGTTAATTAGTTCATTCAGGTTACTTCATTCATAAGGATAGTAACTTTTATTTGAAATGATAATTTAAGGTTACACACAACCAAAATAGTATTTAGAACTTCTCAATACCCATGGTAGATTAATTCACTTGTTCTGTGGATGCTTCTCTGTACTAGCTGATGTCAGAATGATTGTATTCAGTCAAACTACAATACCAATGTGAGTACTTTACTTCTTACTACTATTGTACATCTTGTCACTGCTGCAGAAAGTCTTAGGAATTTACAGTAGAACTAGCAAAGCTTTAAAATCTTAACAGCCCATTAACCACAGGATATGGTTCATGAGATTTAATGGCTAGTTGTTAAAATACGACAGAACTGTTCCATGGGGTGAGGAGACATAGAAATATTTGCTTTTCCTGTTTTTTCTTACCATAATAAAACACAAGAACTGCACTGAAGAAACACTTTCAAAAAGTGTTGCTGTGTTTACATTTGTTATATCTCCTGTTTCATTAAATATATAATTAATCTGTATTAAGGAACCTTTAGTGAGTTTCATTAAACCTATTGTTTACATTACATGAAAGTAGGAGTTTATTTGCTTTGCTTTTAAAAATTGCATGGTTTTTGAGAACAACCCCAAAACAATCTTATGCTGTCTTTAGATACCGGCTACTGAAAACCAAATTAATAGTGATGAGATGCTGGTAAAAATAAGGAGAAAAGACAAGGACCTCACCAGGCCAAGGCCTTAAATATAATGATATAACAATGGTTATTTCTTAAAATTATGTAAATAAAGAATTGTTTTAAAAATTGAATTTCAGTTTGTACATTGTAATATCAAGTACAAAACCTTTAAGTATGACTGCTGGAGCTTATTCTGTACTTACAAGTGCTTGAGAACTTATCATTGTATTTATATATTAAAGATTACTCTAAACTAGTCTGATGAAACATGTCGGGAATTTTCAGCTGAGTAATTCAGTATATTTTTTTGTACAGTATATTTGTACCATCAGCCTTGGTCTTGTTTTTATCTTTTGGTAAATCAGCCTCCTATGTGAAATGAGCAGTATATATTTTCAAATATTAAAACTATCCCGGTGCAAGAGCTATAAAAACATTTCCCCACTGAGCATTGCATATTGTCATATTTGTCACATCCCCTTTCCAAGGTAATTCTTCCCTCATTCAAGAAGTGGGGAGGGGGAATTGCAATTTTATCCTAGTCAGGGTCCAATAATATTTTGACATACCCTTTATTGAATTGCTTTGGGAAGTGCCATCCAAGGGCAGAGGAAAGATGCTTTGCTGACTTGAACTACTAGTATCAGGACTTGGATTTGCCCCTCTTCAGGCTATGATTAGAAGCATTAGCTGAGTTCCTTTATTCCCAAGAGATGGCAACTGCCATAGAGAGCCAGTGTGGTGTAGTGGTTAGAGTGGTGTGCTAGGATCTGGGAGACACAAGATTCAATCCCTTATCCTGTCATGGAACCTTTCTGGGAGACTTTGGGTCAGTCACACGTTAGCCACATTGCCTTATTTTACTAATAGACTTGGGTAATTATAGATATTAAATGGCAATAGGCATATGATATAAGATCATGATCCGTGTATACCAGAGTCAGGATTCCCAGAGCCCATGAAGACTCGAGGAGACTAGGTTGCTAAAATAATTGATTTCTATACTATAGATTCCCAGGCATACAAATAACAATAAGCAAGCACTCACACATGCAATACAGAGCTAAGAATACAGGGTTGAAAGAATAGTGACATTTGCATGAGCAGGAGTATCGTATGGATTCTCTTCAGGGCTGCTACTGTCTCTGTGTGCATGGAGTCCAGGGCTGCTGGGCTGCATCACAGTCCTTGTGCTGATGCAGAGGTGTATGAGCAGAAGGTTTTTGTAGTCCCAGGTCTGCATCTGGCTTGGCATGCTTCTTGGGCACAAGGACTCCCTTGGCCACAGTGTACAGTCCATAGTTCAGCACTGGACACTTCTCTTAGGACCACAGCTCTGTCCATTGCCCTGGCACATGCTCTTCACAGTTCAGCAATGCAGTAATATAAAGAGTCTTTAATAATGCCATCTGAAGTGGCTTCATGGCAACACATAGGCACAGACTAACCTACCCCACAGGGTTGTTGTGAGGGTAAAATGGAGAGGAAAACGATATAAGCAGATTTGGGTTCCCATTGGGGAGAAAGGTGGGGTACACATGAATTAAATAATTACTAAATAATATACCTTATTTTGGAGGGATGACAGAGCTCCTTGAAATCCATGGCACTGATTAGAGTATTAGACTAAGATCTGGGTTGAAATCTGGCATAAAACTCACTAACTTGGGCCCATTACTGTATGTATGCAGCCATCCATGGAGTGGAGCTTTCAGGTTTTCCTCTTTTGCTGTAGCCAGCAGAGTCACCCCCAAATTCTGTTCCTGGGTGTCAGAGACCCCTCAGGAGCAGCATATGAAGCTGCCTTATACTGAGTCAGATCACAATCTTCCTGTATGTATGTGTTTAAAGTGTAATTAAGTCACAGCTGACTTATGGCGACCCCAGCAAGGGGCTTTCAATGCTCATGAGAAGTAGAGGTTGGTTGCCATTGCTTTGCTCTTTAGAGTCTTCCTTGCTGGTCTCACTTCCATGTACCAACCCTGCTTAGCTTCTGAGGTCTGACAAGATCAGGCTTAGGGATGGGCATGAACCTTGTCATGAGCCAGTTTGTGGTTCGCAAATCGAGGTTTATGATCATCCCTATCCACAACCCTCCATGTGGTTTTTGGAGGTTCATGGGGGTTTGTGATGGGAAGCAGGGGGGAGCAAGATGGATCGCAGAAATGACTTACAATCCATTTCAGCCTAACAGTGGGGCTAGAGTGCCTGTCAGCCGTGAGGCTGGAATAGATGCAAGCCATTTCAGAGATCTCCCCCCCTTCCATTCTGCTGGCCTTGGGGGCCCAACCACCGCAGAAGGGGGGGGAAGACCCCCCCACTGCATCATAAACCTCACAAAACAAACTGGTTCATTGAACAGGGAGGTTCATGAAGGTTCGTGTGACCCCACAAACTAGGATGAACCTTCATTTTCCTGATTCATGCCCATCCTTAATCAGGCGATACTGTGCTACCTTCCCTCCCACAGTCTTCCTGTACATCATCAATATTTGACTATTGGCGGTGAACTCAGATCCAACTTTACCATAATATTCATTATGCTCCTGCCCTTTTCCAGACCTTTTGTCTAGATGGAAAGACCGTCTTATCCTGATCTTTAATCCTGATCTTTAGTCTGTTTTATCCTTATCTTTAATTTTATCCTGATCTTTAATTCATTAGAACAGCCCTGAATGCTACCATCAATTGAACTTTTCTGCCCAAATAGAAAGCTTGCAGTATTTCTTCCATGGTAACTGTTTCTACACTATCCTTTACAACCTAGAAAAAACATTCAATGGGTCTTTTTATCTTTTGGCTCCTTCATTGTCAGTCCTCAGAATTTCACGTTGCTATAGGTATCCCATACAGCTATGGTTCCTTTGCCATTTCATGCTAAGATTATCAATGTTCCTACCTTGCAGTTCTCACTGTTCTCTTTGGCTCCCTTTTTTGTCTTTTCCTCTAGTCTCTGCATTCATTAGTGTTCTTTTTTTCAGCTGTATGGAGTTACCAGTTCTCTGAGAGAAAGGGAACTGGGATGAACATATTGCCAAACATATAGCAATTGCCATAGTCATCTTGCATGGTAGAAAAATATTCAGTTAAATTTTCCCGAGTTCCCATCCATTCTTCAGCCTTGATGCTGACTTGGATCTTCTTGACCGTTGATTAATGTTAACAGAGTCAAGCTAGGATGGCGAAGAACCCTTTGGAGACCTGGATCCTGGCTAAAAGTTCAATTTGGCTCTCAATTTTAAGGAACAGCTACTTGAAGAGTTTGGTTTTGTGTCATACTCTGTATTGAATAAGCAATAGGAATAGGTAACCTTACTGGGGAAAAACATCCAAATATGCAAGTATTACACATAATTTGTTGTTTGGTGGACTAAAAATTAATTTGCAGATAGTAATTCAGTCATTTATAGGATTGCTCACTTAATGTAGAATAATTATAACATCTGAGTTTGTAGGATCTGTTGTGTACTTTAACACTTGGAATTATCATTTGGATTCTGTTTAGAGTTGTGATTTGCTATGTGATTACAAAATTTTGAAGAGGGACTGTAGCAATCATTGCTAACAACTGACTTGGTCTAATCTTTCCACAAAAGTATGCATTGTCCATCTAGTTTCAGAGTTGAGACTGGCTTTTTTAAATAACAATGGGTTTAGCGTAAAGGCTTTGAGCCTTGGGCAGGAAAATGGTTAAATTATCAGATGTGTAATCTTGGTGACCTTATTTATTGCTGATTTTGTCTGACTGCAAATGCTGCTGTAGCAGTTTAAAAGAATGCACAGAGTTGTACAATGGAAAATTAGGGAATGGAGGAGGGGGGAACTTAATATTGGTTATGAGGGACAATTCTAAATAGTGACTATATCATTTAACTCTCATATGTTTAACTTAAATCCTCACTTTTCAATATGCCTTGAAAGCTTGTTCATGTGTTCAATATGGTTCTGTTATTAGTAGTTTTGAACTGTGTAATATTTATAATACTTTTAATTACTGTTCTATTTTTCTGACATGAAATGTCACAAATACAAATGTTCCTAGACATGTCTTCATCCGTATTTGAAACAAATCCTGCATTTTGCAGCTATAACACATGAAAACAAACCTGCATGATCAGAAGTCTGATCTGGTATGAGCATAGCTCAGGTTTGCTATATCAGCTGCTTCTAGTGTTTATTTTAAGCTAAAGCATAACAATGATTAAAGGCTTAGGCTGCCGTTTTCACACAGCTCCAGTGGTGCAAACTTTCATTTCAGTAGTTACTTATGCACAATGCATTTTGCAGACTGAGATGAGTGGTGTGCTGAAAAAAACTTTAAAAATCAGATTTTTTTTAGGAGGGGAAATTCTCATTATTTGTTTTGTATTGGAATTTGCTTTATACATTTACATAAAAGGTAATACTGGAGAGATACTCGCTTTGGTAATACTAATGCTATTTTTAAAATGTTGTATTAGAATGTATTTGCATTTCTCCTCCCATTCCTTCAAAACATGTAGAAAGGAGTGGGTCTTCAGACAGAATTAAGGGCTTTTCTGCATGTTCAGCTTACTCCTGATTTTCTTGGCAGTTGATCCACAAGAATTGGAGTTGGTTTCGGCATGGTTTTTCCACATGTCTGTCCTCCCTCTGCATTTTCACAGTTTTGGAGTTAGCTTTTCTTCTTCTTTTTTTTTTTTTGCACATGCCTTAAATAATCAGGGTTCTCAAAGGAGGGTGCTGTTGTCATTGGTGGTATCACAGCACCCTCCTCTTTATTTTTTGCTCATGTTTATGTCAATGTATCAATATCACGGCTGAATTGTTGCAAAGATTAAAAATGAACACACACTTAGGGATGAGAAGAAAGAGCGGGGGCATTAACAGCTGCAAGGCTGCTGCAGTAGGCTTTTGTGGAGGGTCAGTGTGAGTCCCCCCCATGCCTGCCTGTCTTTGCACGGGGGAAGTCTAAAAGGGGAGTAGCTCTGCCACCCATCTGTTTATGAACCATATACGAAGTGTGATTTTCCTTTCAAAACATGCTCCTTTTTCTGGCATTGGAAGTGGCCATCCCACCCACCAGGGCTTTTGCATTTTCTAAAAAAAAAAAAAAAAGAGAGGAAATAAAATATTACTCTCTCAGTATTCCGTTGTAATTATAGGTTTAGCAGAGTCTCTGAATTCATTTTTCATTTTTTAAAAAAGTCTCTAGCCCCATTTCCGCAGAGATGTGAGGAAAAAGGCATATGTCCACAAAGGAAGCGGATGGAGACTTTAAAAAAAATGAAAGCTGGGAATTCAGAGAACCCTAGACCTTTTTTTGAGCATGCTCATATGATATACTTACATAGGAGTTGTATTTCTTTAAAAAATGAAACCACTCATTTTCGGGGGGGGGAGTGGTTTGACAATGATGACAGTAAAGTAAAGGTTCCCTTGCTCGAAAGCCGTTGGCAGGAGCTGGAACTGGAGACGGGAGCTCACTCCGTCATGCGGCACACTCGGGTCTCGAACTGCTGACAGTACAGTACAGTTGTTGTTGTTGTTAGCATCAGGGTCTTCTCCAGTGAGTGCTCCCTTCTCATTTGGTGGCCAAAGTATTTGAGCTTCAGTTTCATTATCTGGCCTTCCAGGGAACAGTCAGGGTTGATTTCTTTGAGGATTGACTGATTTGTTCTTCTTGCAGTCCAAGGGACTCTCAAGAGTCTTCTCCAGCACCATAGTTCAAAAGAATCTATTCTTCGGCGCTCGGCCTTCCTTATAGTCCAGCTCTCGCAGCCATACATGACTACTGGGAATACCATTGCTTGGACCATGCGTATTTTTGTTGGCAGGGTGATGTCTCTACTTTTTATCATGCTGTTTAGGTTCGCCATCGCTTTCCTCCCAAGGAGCAGGCGTCTTTTAATTTCATGGCTGCAGTCACAGTCTGCGGTGATCTGGGATCCCAGGAACGTGAAGTCTGTCACTACTTCCACGACTTCCCCTTCTATTTGCCAAGGAGTGATGGGGCCGGATGCCATGATCTTAGTTTTTTTGATGTTGAGCTTCAAGCCCACTTTTGCGCTTTCCTCTTTTACTCTGAGCAAGAGGCTCTTTAGGTCCTCTTCACTTTCTGCCATTAGAGTGGTATCGTCTGCATATCTGAGGTTGTTGATCTTTTCCCCAGCAATCTTAATTCCTGCTTGTGATTCATCTAGGCCAGCATTTCGCATGATGTACTCTGCATATATATTAAATAAGCAAGGTGACAATATACATCCTTGTCGTACTCCTTTTCCTATGCTGAACCAATCAGTTGTTCCATATCCGGTTCTAACTGTCGCTTCTTGGCCCTTATACAGGTTTCTCAAGAGACATGTGAGGTGGTCTGGTACTCCCATCTCTTTAAGGACCTGTCATAGTTTGTTGTGATCCACACAGTCAAAAGCTTTAGCATAGTCAATGAAGCAGAAGTAGATGTTTTTCTGATACAGTACAGTAATCCAAAAGTGGGCCAGAGGTAGGTGGGACAAAGAAAGCCAACAGGAACATCATGCATGAGGAAACAAGTGATTCAAGAATCGGCTTTCAGAAAAAGATAGGTGTAAATTAAGGGAGAGTTCACATTGTTGCTTTTTGTATCTTTCTGTTTCCAAACAGGTGTAGGAGTGGGGAGAGTGTTTTAACAGTGATGGCAGCAGCAACTTGGACTAATGCTCTCTTCCAAATTCTAGAATTCTTCAGCCAAACTGCTGCAATTATTGCTGTAATGAGGAATAGATGTTATTTGCATAGTTCTGTCTTTTTCTTGACATAGTTCCACCATAACTCCGAGGAATACTAGAATGTGATGAAGACACTAGGCTTTTATAGTAATTGAGGATAATTTGACTGTATAACATAGAAGTAGTATTTTTGTTATTAAAATGTGTCATATATATCTTTAGTTAATTGCTACTATGGAAATGTGGTATTTTCCTGTTCTTATAACTCATGACAGTGTATTCAAACAAATGAAATAGTGAAATGAAATATCAGAGGCAACCCTTTGGCTTACTTGTGGCAACTTTAAAAATATACAGCAAACTAATAATAGAAAAGCTATTTTTATTGAGAAACGTGACATGTAAATCATTCTTTTCCTTCCTTGGTTTAAATAGCTTTTTTGGTTTTGAGGCTTTTGAGGATGAAACCGAATGAGCTGTGTTCTTTATTTTAAGGCAAAAGGCTGTTGTGGTAGGCCACATTCTGTAAGATTAAGCAGATGCTATGGCAAAAAAAAAATATCAAAGTCAGCCAGTGTAATTCTAAGCAGAGCTACTCCACTCTGCCCACTGAAATAAATGGCTTAGACTACACAATACATAGAGTTGCACTTTGCCTTGTACTGCGAATTGTTATTTCTAAAACATGTATTTTCAGTTTTTTTGCTAAAACTTTGAAAAATTATAAGGTTGTAATATTTAATCACCCTCTGTCCAGCATCTTTAAATCCAGAAAGGAATAACTGGTGTCCCCCCAGCCCCAAATATGGTTTCTTTAATAATGGAGGTATTCAGCTTTATCCAAAGGTCCATATGAGGAATAACATACATGTCTCCCACACAAACAAGGTTTTCCTGTGACTTCAACACTGAAACTATGTTTGGTTTGCATTACTGTAAGGGGAGCTCTTGCACATGCAGGAGCTCCATATGTGCTTTGGAACATCTAATAATAATTTTTGGATTTGGAAGGCGTGCACTGTTAAAGCAATTACAGAAATCAGATACAGTTTTTTCACTGTCAGCTACAGTGATTGAAACATGAGACATTTCTACAATTAGAGGGCCCAAAACAATTAAAAGTACATTTCAGATGTTCAGAGCACTTCACTTACATTGCATATAGGATAGTATTATTATTTCTGTACTGCAAAGGCAGGACTGAGGCTGAGTGCAAGTCAGTTTGAGACTAAGGAAAGATTTGGACTAGGGACTTATTGGCTCATGCCATTCTTAACCACTACTGTTAAACTAGCGCTCAATGTATTTTATTACATTTGGCATTACATATGCAGCCGAAGGCAGTCTGCAGCAGTCAAAATGAAAACCAAACCAACTAAAAAACAAACAATTCTAAAAACATGCAGGTGACTAGTAACACTGTTAAGCAACAATAAAAACATTTTTACTTCTAATATCTGTTATGGGATTGAGCTACTAACTGCCATTATAAATCCATTGGCTTCAATAGATTTAGAAGAGTGTAGCTCTGTAATTTCAAAGAAAGTACAAACAGTACAAAATCAGAAAACGTGGAGAGAGCTGGCCCATAGAATCGCCAAGGGTTGGGCATGACTGTATGGATAACAACAGCAGCAGGTCTGCTTAGGATAGCCCTGTTAAAAGGTTCATTAAAGACATTCTGTTGTAATTAAAAGAAGCAGTTTAAAAGCATTTAAAATCTTGGAGCAAAATAAAAATTGCAGCTTGGGAACTATAAATAAAAAAGAGATGCATGAAGAATCTTGACAGTGAGGATAAAGTTGCAGTTGTGGTGTCATCACAGAAAAGACTGTCATGTAAAACATTTTCAAAACTAATCTCCCTATAGAAGCAGCACCTCCAGTGATTTAAAAATGTGTGCGTTCATGTGAAAGAAAGCATTTGCTGAGATACACTGTGATTTCAAACTTTTTGCCATCAATATAGTTAATTTGTTCTTTATCTATATATTTAATAGCCAAGTATGGGCCAATCTGTGTATATATAAATCCACGGATTGGGCTCACACTGACAGTAAACAGGTGATTCTGCAAACTTGGGGGGATCCCCCAGGTTTACAGAAAAATCTGAAACTAAAAAAAATTGGGGGGTTTTAAATACCACCCAAACACTATCTTGTCTGTCCTGGAGGTGTGGTGGCAGTAGTGTCCTGGAGCACTCCAGGCCCAGCTGTGTCAGCATCCAGGAGCCACTTCGGGCCCAGATGTGGTATCTGCATCCAGGAGTTGCCCCAGGTGTGGAGGCCTGGAGCTGTGCCAAACTCCACTATGACAGGGGAGGGGAATTGGAAGGGAGCCATGCTGGGGCTCATTGGGTAAGGGTGGTGGGATCCCCCCATGAGTCTTGCTGGCCCCTACATGTTTAGATATAACTTTTACACCATCTTTATTTCTTTGTTTTTATTTCTCCTGTTGTCAACATTTATAGTTGTTGGGACATGTGATGGGATACATGATATACAACCCCTACCCATGTTATCTGTCCATATTTTTACTAAATAATGAGTGAAATCATGGAAAAAGAAGTCTATGGTAAGCAGACCCTACCGTACCTAAGAATGCTGTGGGCCTATAAAACACATCACCCTTATTCTCCTCCCCCCTTTCAGGTAGAGGATTAATGTTGCCATGCAACAGTTTGTCCTTATTTCTTTCTTACACCTAGAGAGACGAACAGTTATAAAAAGCTTAGCCACTTCACATTGAAAATGGTCACACATTCATCCTATAGATGCTTGAAAAGAATGTCAGGCATTTCATTGGTGGTGTCTGAACCATTGTTTGACTTTCTAGAATAGTAGTTACATATAAGTTTTCTATCTCCCTTCTTTTCTGCCTTTTTCCTGTTTTGACATGTGGTTAAATTTTATTCAAGATGGTGAAAGAAATTGTTATTGTACTGTGAAGTTCTTTAAATGAACCAAATACTATCATGGGAAAGAAACTCATATCTTAATATGCTGAAGGTTTTGGAAGTGTGAAAGTTGTATGATACTTTTGTCCAGAAAGGAAGCAAAGTGCAAAATGTTAGGATTTAAACATAACTGTTCCACATCTTAAGTAGTGTTCTTGAGAAGAAAAGAATTCAGTAGACTATAAGAATGTTTTGTTAGTTTCCTTGTTCAAATGGTAATGCTATGCAGGCCTACTGCTGTCACTTCATAACAGAACGGCAGACTGTTTTATAAGGCGAGAGATTACAAAGGTCCACTTTAACCTTTTTTTCCTTCCTGGCAGGTGTCCCACTGGCCTGAGGCCAGAGGCTGTGAGCATACTGCAGCCTGTGGTTTACACCAGAGAACGGAGCCGACACTCCAGCTGGCTGCACATAATTACACTGATTGCAGTCTGACAACTGGAGTTACACTATAGAAATGTGATAAATAGAAAATGTATCACAGCTTTGAACTTTGTATAAATATATCTATTTTCCTTCCCCCTTTTACAGATACGATATCTGCACATATAAAAACAAGCCTTGTGGAACATTGGGTAAGGCTGCAGAGTGTAACCTAAATTACTATTTATTGCTTGAATGGTTCAGTCTTTGGTATTTGATTCATTAGACTTTGTTTCTTGAAATGATTTCTCAGATTACACATTTATATGACAGTTGGATATGGAAATACAGTTTGCTAGCAAGAAGCAACATTTTACAGTTTAAAAACAGAGGGTTTTTTATTATAACACTAAAAAACAAGAAAGTGATCAACATTTTAAAATAAATAACATGGCTTTGATACATTTCACAATTACGAAAAAGGCCCCCAGTAAGTGGGGGAGGATCAGAAAAATGTAAAAAAAAAAAATGTGTTTGAGATCATTTACCTGATTGCCTCATGCAGTGAAAAAGCTGTCCTATTATCCATGTCATCTCTGAATTCTTCAACACACTTGTATTATTACATATTTAATGTAGTTTTCTTTGCTGATAAACCAAAATTTGCTATTAAGCTGCTTTTTAATTCATAAAGTAAATTAAAATAATTAAAACCTTTTAAAACCTCTGACAGTTCTTTCAAAATTTTGCTTAGTTCAATAGTGGAATACATAAGAGAGAATTGTTTTCTGTATTATTTTGCCAGAATTTTGTAAACTTGCGACACTGTTTCCCTACTGAATGCTGGAATACTTAAGAGAGAAATGTTTTCTGTATGATTTTGCTAGAGTCTTGTAATCTTGCTACACTGTTTCCCTACTGAATTAGCTCTGTTTACTTCATTTTGTGCTGCGCCTGTACCACCGTGGCTGGACACTGCATAACTATGGCGGCACTAGTCTATGGCGGCATAAGTTACCCAGCAGCCAGCAGACAAAGTTGGTGGGTTCACAGTGTTTTCTGATTGTAACCGGTGTAGTGTCTATAGCAACCATGTTGTAGTGGTCAGTAGAGGCATTGTGTGGAGACAGTGGTACTTTGATGGACAAGGCCACTAGAACCAATCAGGGGGCATGTGGCAAGGGGGTGGAGTCCAGTGTTCATCTAAGGCAGGGGGCGGAGGGGGCAGGCCACAGGAGTTCTGCACGTTTTCAGGAGCACCCCCACCCCACCCCCTTAAAGGAACCAACTGCTGTCAGCAGATCCAGGCACCTGATAGTAGGGAAGGGGTTCGAGCTGTTCACCTCTGGCATCTAAAGCTGCCTCAATGCCCACACAGAGCACACAGAGCCCAAAGGGCAGAAGGAGAAGGGGGGTTGTTGTTGCCACCCTATTTATTTGCTTACCAGGGAGTACCTAGCCATGTTGCCAAGGGCACTCCCACATCACCCCTGTGAGTGGTAGAGCAGGAGAGGGGGCCACCGGGGTGGACTCAGATGTTGGGCCATGCAGCACCACCCTCAGATCCCCCAATACAGTGGAGCAGATCATCATTCCACTCTGGGCTCTGTCATTCCAGTTCCAAAACAATCAGTGCCCAGAGACTTTCATTCCAAATCCATTCTGCATTCATCATTACTTGCATGTGTGTGGTGATGTAGTAGTGTTGTATTGCAGTGGAAACCTATAAGTCATTTGTAATTCCTGGTTGCCAGTATGTCCAATGGGCATACCCCCAACCCCCTCCAACAACAGTGAATCTGCCTGCTGCCTTGGCCCCCCCCCCCCAGCCACTGACTCCAGGGACCCACATGATACCCTGTCCCCTCAGTGTTACCTTCACAGATGTCTTCTCCCTGGGTAACAGAAGCCCCCCTTCCTATAGCAGACACACAATTTTGAAAATTCAGTCTATTCATTTCCAACTTTTCTCCCCCAAGTGGCTTACATCATTCCCATCTCCTCCATTTTATGCTCACAACAACTCTGTGAGGTTGGTTAGGCTGAGAGTATGCATCAGGCCAAAGGCCACTATGATGGACCCCTGTATCTCCTGAACTGTCTTGCAGATTTTTCCTGCCAAATCTTCAGTTCCCCTCCGTGATTAATTTGCCCTACAGTACTGTGTCTATCTTCTGTATTGATATAAACTTGAAACTGTCCCAGCCTTTGTTTAAATATTGGTTTAGGCTTTAGACACAGTAGAGGAACTTGAGGAAAAGACAGGAGCTGTCCTGTTTTATAAACCCTTGTGAAATGGCACTTGAGGCAAATTAACTTTCAAAAACAGAATAAATTTTTATGAAACAGTCAGGGAATGTATGTATAAAAGGAATAGTTAAGGTTTTGAGATTGCTGAGGTTAAAACTTTCTAATATATCTACAGAATTCTTAGAACATTCAAGAGAGCTTATTTGTAGTTTTGTTTCAAGGTTTTCTAGTTCTCTCTTTGAGAGGTACTTTATTTGGTATATTTCAGCTGTAACATGGTTCTTATTAATGTTTCTTCTGGAGGACAGCATTTGCTTAAAGTTTCTTTTTTCAGAATTCTAGGTTTTCCTGTAGATAATACAGCTTTTCACTAACTCCTGAGGGATCTGAGCTTCTCCCCTTTATCACAGACCAGAGTTTTCTACTCAACCCCTTTCACCAGTAGGAAGTTATTCACCTTGTCCCTAGAGAAGCAATAACTCCTTTTACTATTTAGCTTGTATGGGAGTTCTCTCTAACTAATCAGACCTTCTGTCAAATTCTTCTCCAGTATCCTTTGTCTGTATAAGGCTGTTCTGTAGCTTTCCTGACTGAGAATCTGAATTCTCCCTCAGAGCAGTTTTAATACATTTAAGACAATGAGGTTTCTCTTCTTCTCTCTGTAGAAGTACTTTTCTGACTATTGCCTGTCAGAAAACACTGACTCCCAAATGTCTCTTCCCCCAGAAGCCAAACCCTTTGGCTACTGATACAGACAATAATTTTCAAACAAAGACCAAAAGGTGAAAAGACTTCTTTTCCTTCCAGATCAGCTGTTTCTGAGCTGATGCTGGCCAATCAGAGAGCTAATAGAGCAGCCAATCACATAAATTCTTCTCTCCAGGGAGATTAACTCATGAACTCTCTGACACAAGCAGCATTTTTAAAAGCCTGCTTTTCTGTGCAGTCCATCAAAGCCACGCACCTAGCTTCCATGGAACAAGTGAGGAACAGAGTCTTGGTCTCCCAGATTTGCTCTAAGCACTGCACCAAGTTGGCTTATTCATCCAGACCACCCTCTGTCCCCTCCCCCTTCACACAGAAGTCTGTGAAGTGTGGGAGATAAACTGTTGTAAGGTCAGCTTTGGAAGGGCCAGTGGGCCCCTGTTATATTTGGCAGATGATTATGACAAGTGGGACCTGCACAACCATCCACAGCCACCCAAAGCACCCAAGAGCCCTCCCTCTTAGACATGTCCTCAGGAAGCCCTCAGGGGAGTCGCAGATGGGCTGGGGAGGGAATGGGTTAGAGAGGGGTGTGGAGCTCCTGTCATGTGGTCAAAACCAAACAAACAGAGACACAGTTGTGGCACAACAAAGACTTTATTGAACTGTAAACCATGGTGAGGTGTGAAGACTCCATTTCCTTCCTCCCTGGGGCCATGGGGAAGAGGACTAAGGATCCCCAGCATGGCATGTGTCTAAGTGGAATGGCATTGCAGGTGGAACTTGGAAGGGCTGGCGGGGTGCCACATTCCACTTCAAAAGGAGGGCTGGAACCACTGACTGAACAGAGTGTGGCGAGGAGAGGCGGTATTCATCACACCCACAGGTCTCCTTATTGAATTCTCACATGCAGGACAGTAAAACAGAGAGATGTCCAGCCATGGTAAGCCGGCATGAGTGCCATGCCAGGCTTAACCATGGATGAGTTGTCCTGACAGTGTCTGCAAATGCAGTCCCATAGAGGGGAGTTCACCACAAAACTCCCTTGCAGCACATTGTGGTACCATCCAAATTACACTTAGCTGTCCTGTGATGAAGTGGTCATGGATTGCTGGCAATTCACCCACAGCAGCAGCTGCAGCTGCTGCTCGAGGCTCTGGTTTTGTAAGGAAATGAGTTAAAGGATTGCATGACAAGCTGGTTCACCATGTACAGCGGAGCAGCTGTTAGACCCTCCCCAAACAACAGACATGCCCGGTCCTCTGACAGAGCATTCCCCCACCCTGAGATCTCCTGGTAAACTTTCATGGGATCTTTTCCCATGGCATGTCAGGGGCCATAGTGCTGTGCAGTCATGGCTTGTGCCACCCCTGCATAAGCTCAGTGGTGGGCTTGAGTGCAGGAGGTGCTGTCACTGCACCCAACCTCATGAGGGAAACGGGGAAGCAGGTTTGGGATCCTTGCCCTTGCTTATCTGTCAGTGTGTGGTTGCCCCTTCGGATCAAACTTCCAAAGGTGGGGTACCTGTTAGGATTTTGAAATGGGGGAGGTCAGCCACAAAGTATGGACTTTGCTCTCCTCCTTGGGTGTTAGCGCAAAGTGCTCGCCCTGTAGTGCTAAGTGCCCTTTTTGTACTTTTCCCGCCACCAAAGTGCCTCACTTACTTGCTCTAAGTCGACACGGCAGGGCGCTCTGAGATGGAGTCCCATGCCGCATGGCCTATCTACTGAGTTGTAAGATCTCTTGGCTGAAGTTTTTGTAGAGGGGGGTCCGATTGGGTGCTGGGGAGGGGGCTTGGCCACTTTTGGGAGGGAGTTGATTGGGCGAGTCTGTAAGCATCCTGAGCTCCTCCAAGCCTAACTGGCAAGGCTGCAGTGGCATGGGGACGACTTGAGTTCTCAGTTCAATTGGCGCCTATGGGCCATGTTATGGTTTTTGTTGGCATAACTCTCCACCTCTGGCAGGCAGCATTCCCAGGCTGAAAGGGCTCAGGGAGCCAACTAGCTTTGGTCATGCCCCCAAAACTGCCCACGATCATGCTGGCACAGGGGCCTCCACCTCAGTTGTGTCAACAGGTGGCCACAGCGGGCGTCTACCAGCACCCGAGAGCAATGGAGTGGCGCTGGAGGCCTGCACCATCATAACTGGCTTTCACGCTGGCATAATTTGGACGTGCACCAATGCAAAGGTCATTCCTGAGTGCTTTTGCCCCCCCCCCCTTGAATTGTGCTGTTAACCCATGAGAAGACATTGCATCAGTCCAGTAAGGTGCTTGAGATAACAGGCGTTTGGTATATATAAAAATAATTTCACAAGAAAGTAATAATTAATCTAGTACAGAAATTGTTAATTTTCAGCTTGTGTGTGTTTAGTTTTAAAATTCAATACTTTTTTGTCTCACATTGAAATGACATCCATGTTTGTCATTCATCCTTGGGTATGGTAATAAATTTCATGCTAGACAAATCTTTTTTTGTTTTCATATTTGCCTGCATGGAAAGGAGCAATGTGTGTTGTTGCTTTTATGAATGGCTTCAGCAGTTTTTGTAGCTTCAGCAATTTTCTTCTCATGCTTTTCTGTCTAACACATGGAATAGCAACTATGAGTGATGAGCCCATTCTTGAGTCTCCCAGTACCCACTAAGCTGTCTTTTCCTCCTTCTCCTTCCCAGCCAGCCAGTGTTGAGCATGTGACACTACTGTCCCTAATTTGACTGCTCATCAGTTTCATTGGATACAAACAAGCTAGTTCTTTATTTACTTTCTTCATGCATAATTTTATAAACCTCTGTTATATCTTCCCATAGTTAGCTTTTTACTAAGCTAAAGAATTCCAAGTGGTTGAGCCTGCCCATGTAAAGCAGGAGCTCCAACACCTTGATTATTTTGTTTACCTTTTTCAGTGCTTTTCTGATGAATCTTTATAAATATATTTTATATACATTTAAATATTATATCATCATTTAAAATGTGTACAGTATGAGAACCATTAGGGAGGTGCCAAGGATACTTTTCTGGAATACATTATTTGATTACAGTGTCAATTTGATTTAGACAAGTAGAATATTATTATCATATTGGCTTTAGATTAGACTGGGGGGGAGGGGATCAGGTAATTTTCCACCTGTTTTATCAGGAGTTGTGGTTTGTTTTGACTTTTGCCTTAGTCGGTTCCAAGAACTAAGGCTAGATAGAGTAAAATTTTATTGGAATATAAAGTATGTCTTTGAGAATTCAAATTGAAAAGTAGTATGTATACCCCATTAGCAAATAAAACATCGGGCTGTCATCCTCAGCTCTCACCCATATCCCCTTAGCTCTAGCTGCTGAAAGGCAGTCAGAGTTTAAATATTTAGAGTATTCCTAATATGTTTTAAGACACAGGCCTTAGTGAACGTGGAAAGGAATATTTTGTTTTGGTTTTGGTTCGTAAAAGGTAAAGGTAAAGGTTCCCTTGCTCGAAAGCCAGTCGAATCCGACTCTTTGGTTGCGGTGCTCATCTCCGTTTCCAAGCCAAAGAGCCAGCGCTGTCCGAAGACGTTTCCGTGGTCATGTGGCCGGCATGACTAAACAACAAGGCGCACGGAACGCTGTTACCTTCCCACCGAAGTGGTACCTATTTATCTACTTGCAATTTCTTGCTTTCGAACTGCTAGGTTGGCAGGAGCTGGAACAAGAGATGGGAGCAATATTGCTATATGTGCTCCTGACTTACGAAGTTTGTGTGAATCAGCCCTGAGTCTACTGGATTTGACAAAATCCACATGGCAGACATGTGGCCATCGCAAGGACTTTGATGAAATGTGTGCCTTTTGTGCTGGGAACTCAGTTCCCAAGTGTGCAAAGCCCTGATTTGGATTTGGAGATGCAGTGGGCAGGGAGAAGGGGCTCCGGTGCCTGCAGGTGTCATTTTCGTGACCTGAAATGGTGCTGGGGAGCCAGTGTGTGCTGTGTTGGGGAAACCTATACATACTGATGGCTTCGTGTAAGTTTTCCTGGTGGAGCAACTCAGGGCATTTCAAGTCAAGAAAACATTGGAAAGGGCAAAGATTTAAACATATTCTTTTTGCATCATCATCCTGATCTGAGTCAAGCTCCCGTGAGGAAATCAGTTCCAAGAACTAAGGCTAGATAGATTAACATTTTATTGGAGTATCAAGTATGTCTTTGAGAATTTAAATTGAAAAGTAGTATGTATACCCCATTAGCAAATAAAACATTGGGCTGTCATTCTTGCCTCTCGCCCATATCCCCTTAGCTCTAGCAACTTAATGACAGTCAAAGTTAAAATATTTAGAGTATTCCTAAAATGTTTAAGACATGGGAACTGAGTTCCAGGCACCAAAGTCCAGGTGCTTACAGGTGCTTATCTGTTGACAAATCAATGTATCTACCATGTGGACTTTGTAACATATGAATTGGCCCCTAGTAGAGCTGTCAGTTGAACAAAGAGATCACAGGGTGATGGGTATCCATGAGGTAAGAACTAGTAATGGAATAAGACAAGTGAACTGAGCAGAAGGTACAAGGAGAGTGCAAAATGTGAAGCACCAGTATAATCTTTTCTGTTCTGAGCCACACCTAGGGATGCCAGACCCCCCAGTGAGGGTGGGTGTCCCCCGGTTCCAGGCCCCACCTCTCTGCCACTAATCAGCTGGCTGGCAGGGGGGATTTTTGCCCCCCCAAAAGGGAGGAACACATGATGTTTTAGCTACATGCCCATGTGACTTCAGTGTGACCCAGAAGTGATATCAGGGCAACGGTCTGTTTTTTGGGGCAAAAACTCCAGGGTAGAATTCTACCCTAGAATTTTTGCCTAATAACCAGAGGGCTCTTTTTGTAGCAGGTACTCCTTTGCATATTAGGCCACACACCCCTAATGTAGCCAATCCTCCAAGAGCTTACAGAGCTGCTCTTACAGGAGCTACTGTAAGCTCTTGGAGGATTGGCTACATTAGGGGTGTGTCGCTTAATATGTAAATGAGTACCTGCTACAAAAAGAGCCCCCTAACTCACCTACCTCCCACTCCTCATTCCCTGCCAGGTGTCAGGAGAGACCTGGCAACTCTAACCACACCTGTAGAGTTATAATTTGGTTTTCTTTTCTCATAAGCAAGGTGTTGACCTAAACATTATGTGTATCCTTTTTTCCAGTTCTTGTTTTGTAACAATATGATTTCAGAGCACATAATCCCATAGGATGGTATGTTAATCTTTTTTCCAGATAACAGTCCTCATAGGGAAGAATATCTTTTAAGGCTACAGATTGTAATCCATCAGAAGTGGCAACAAATGAAGTCTGAAATATTGTTCATTATGTGTAATATTGAAGGGCATGTGTAATACTCTGTAAATTTACTTTTAGAAACTTCAAAGAACATATTATATAGTCAGAATTTAGTTTCAGAAATCTGTGATAAATAAAAGTCTCTGTGGTTTAGTGAATTTAGTTAATATGTCTTTCCCTGCAATTGGTGCATTGAGTTTTTGTTTTCATAACAAAATCCTAAAAATACACTTCTGGGTTTTTTTTGTAGCTAAAAATGCTGCTTGTATGTTTTATGAATCCACTAAACTTAAACAGATCTTTTTAGAAAAATAATGTGGATACGTTTTGCTTTCTGCAACCTCAAAGAATGTTAAAATAGAAATGCTTGCTTGAATTCCCTCTCCTGGCTCAAGTTACTAGGTGGTCCCAAGTTACCAGAAGTAAAATTTATAAATCTAACCCCTAGTCTAGACATTTTCCAGCAGTGACTGCAGTTCAGAAAATATTAATGTCTAGCCGGCAAAGTGAAATTCCCCCTAGTGATTTTGCAATGACTAGAAAGTTAACCTTTTGCCAACTGCTGCTTCTATCCATGGAGGTTATTAAAGAGAATCCAGACGTTTATAACTGTGCTTTTAAGACTGAAACACCTTGGCATGACCCATTGTGTCTCCTTTTGTTTCTTCAGGCTTGGCCTCTGTCGCTGGAATGTGCGAGCCTGAAAGGAGCTGTAGCATTAATGAAGATATTGGCCTAGGTTCAGCTTTTACCATCGCACATGAGATTGGTCACAAGTGAGTAAATGTTTGAAATAATTATAAATCATGATTTAATAACTTTGATCATGGCTTTATTTTTTTGTGCTGCTTGTTCTGTTCATAAAATCATCCTAATGCTAATTTTTTGTACATTAAACTAAAAGCCTGGCTCTAAAATACTTTACTGTAGAACACAAATGTTTAAAATGTGTTTACTAGCAATTATATCAGCATAACTTTCCAAAACGTTAATTTATGTTGGTATTTGAGAAACATTATACCAGCATTACAACAGATATTATGAAATCTAGAAGAAGATGCAAAGTTTAATGCTGTTATTGAAAATTACTGCTCAGTATTGTTTCTGAAGGAGCTGCGGTGGCTCAAGTGGTTAAGCCGCTGAACTGCAGGCTGTGGAAGGTCAGTAGTTCAGCAGTTCGAGACCCGGGTGCCGCATGATGGAGTGAGCTCCCGTCTCTAGTTCCAGCTCCTGCCAACCTAGCAGTTCGAAAGCAAGAAATTGCAAGTAGATAAATAGGTACCACTTCGGTGGGAAGGTAACAGCGTTCCGTGCACCTTGGTGTTTAGTCATGCCGGCCACATGACCACGGAAACGTCTTTGGACAGCGCTGGCTCTTCGGCTTTGAAACGGAGATGAGCACCACAACCCTAGAGTCGGATTCGACTGGCTTTCGAGCAAGGGAACCTTTACCTTTACTATTGTTTCTGATCCAGTTTAGTGTTTCCTTCTAAGGTTTAATTATGGGATCAAATGGGGTCAATCCACACAATATGCTGGGAGGGGGCTTAGAGCACCCATCTCCTCTTCCTTCCGTTGAGCCCCTTTCATGCTGGCAAGAGTGAGCAGTGAGCAGTGAACTATCCTCCTTGACCAGTGTACCATCCTTTCTGAAGAGCATCTAGCACGTGGATGATGGCCATGGCTGCCACTTAGCTGACCAGGCTGTGGGCCAGACTAGATGAGGGTGCTGCCATTTTATGGTTATTTTGAGATTCCACGGGGGCCCAGTGTTGATCCAGGCGCTCAGTGTGGGCTGAGGTGTTCTTGTCCCCCACCCCACCGCTCCCCACAGTTGTTTTAGCACTTGAAAAGGGACACAGAGAGGAACAAGAGTGCTATGCAGTGGGGCAGCATTTTAAAATAATTTTAAAAGGGCAGTGGCATCCTTATGGCAGCCATGAGGACGCTGTCACGTCTAGTTTGATACCCTGCCACTTCAAATGGCTGCCTGAGGTAAAGAAAACAGTGCAGGGAAAAGAATTTAATCTCCCCTCTCCCAATTGACATTTCCAGGCATCTGTGATTTACTAAGGAAAAATGTGCTGGAGATCTGATCACAGGTGTTCAAGCATCTCATTTTGTTTGTCTCTTAGAGTACCTCTAACCATAACAGGGTTTCTATTCAGAAGGATCTTCCATATAAGGAAAAAGTGTGCAAACTTCATATATACTATCAAATATGATAATCACACATGTCTGTTACAGAAATGCTACTGATATAGAAAACTTCAGGTTTGAAGATCCCATTTGGGAACAGTCTCCATGGGGAGAGGCATGTATCATTTGCCTATAGTTTCCAATATAGTGCACTGGCAACAGAGTTTTCACATGGCAGGCTTTCCCATAGTTTTCTTGCCCTGGTCTCCCAGCAGCAGCCACCCCCACACACACACACACACACATACACCCCAAGAGCTTTTCCAGTTTTTAAATCAGCAATTAAACATTGCTATGCCAATATAATATTAAAAAATATATGAGGTTATCTGAATTCCCAGCTTTCATTAAAAAAAAAAAGGTCTCTTTTGTTGGAGAGACATTCCACTACCCAGTTTGATGTAGTGGTTAAGTGCATGGACTATAATTTGGGAGAACTGGGTTTGATTCCCCACTCCTCCACTTGCAGCTGCTGGATGACCTTGGGGAAGCCATAGTTCTGTCAGAGCTGTTCTTGAAAGAGCTCTCTCAGCCCCGCCTACCTCACAGGGTGTCTGTTGTGGGGAGGGGAAGGGAAAGGAGTTTGTAAGTGAAGGGAGGGGTATAAATCCAATCTCCTCCTCCTCCTCCTCCTCTTCTTCTTCTTCCTTATGAGCAGGGCTCTCCTGCGTGGTTTTTTTTAATGCCATGGCCAGCTGGCGCTCTCTTCCTCGGCTGCTTCTTGGCTGCCATTTTAGGGATCAGTGAGGTCTGTGCCAAGAGGCATCTACTTTGGGGTCCATAAAATTGAGCCAGATCACCCTCACATCCAGCCCCTTTGTCCAGTTCGTTTGAAACTTGGGGGTGGAGGGGAGTCTTTAGATTTGAGAGAGGATCATGTTCTGTGCAAATTTTGTGCTACTATCTTTATAAATAGCTGCTGCGGACATTATATACACTTAACATTGAAAATAGTGGGCTCAACTCTGAAATGACAAAGATTTGATACCTGACATGGTCATGCCATACCCAGAAATAAGTGATTATGGTAAACTCCCTCCAAGCCCAGATCCAAAGTTATAATGAAATCTTTCTCGATATACACCCTAGTGGTTCTGATTGACCACTGGAAATCTGATTGTCCGTGCAGATTTTAAAAAAAACAGTGGTTTGGCAGCAGCGGCCATAGCAGCACAAGAACCTTCTTTACTGCATGACTGAAGATAAGCAGTGTGTATGCAAGAAAATGTTCTTAAACAATGTTCATTTTAAAAAGGCATCCTGTTAAAACAGAGCATCTGCCTGAAATATTGAAGAGTTACTATTATAGTTATGCACAATCTCTCTTGCTGCTGGCTCCTCCACCTGCAGCAAGCATTTTATGGTTGGCTTTACTTTCTCTAGCTGCAATTTTATGGTCCTCAAGTTCAAAAATGTTGGGGATCTCTGGATCTAGAAACTACAAAATAAGCTGGGAATTCAGAGAACCTGTTACACATGTTGTTAAAATGTCATAGTAATATAACAATAGTTGCTAATTTTAAGAAAGTGCCCCCCCCCCCCAAGGCAGGGGGACGAAAGTAGTTGCCATGTTGGTGGGACCAGGGAAATCCAATCTATCTTGTTCACATGGCAGTCATCCAGGTTTTGCTACCATTTTCCCCAAAACTCTGCGGCAAAGTAGGGTTAGGAAAGATCAGGGAAAAACCAGGGAAACCCCAGGATGTGAACCGATACACCACAGTGTTGTGAGGAAGCAGAGGAAAAAACTTCCTTTTCAACAGCATCGAACGTGGGGCATCTCACGTGTGGAAATGGCCATGGAATGTGTTTGTATCAGAGGTATAAGAAGGCTGCTGTTAGTATTAAAATTGTATGCTCATCTTAAAGATTTTGTTTTGAGCTAGTTTCTCATCTTGGCCACAGTCTAAAGGGGAAAAATGTATGCAGTCCCTTTAGAAACTATGCAGTGGCTTGCCTCATCTGTAGGAGCTATACTGTTGAGAACTACTGAGAACCCTGGCAGCATGTGTCTTGCATACACATAAACATTTTATTTGAATTACATACTTTTCTTATTTTTGCTTAATGGCTGACTTCATTTTATCTTGTATCTGGCATTTAAAAGTTTAAAGATGTGCAGCGATTTTCCCCCTGGTAGAGTTTATCATCTTTTCTGGGTACTCAGAATGGTTTATAATAAAAATAATACTATAACACTTTAAAAGCAACTGAATAACACAGATTAAAATGTTAGTGATCAAACAGTATCAGCATTCACAGTAGAACTTAATCAAATATTACAAACTGTTCCATTCCAAATAAAATAACCTTACTTTTTTCCTGCAAGACAGCAGTGGCAGATTTCATTCAGAACCATATTGTCCTATCTCCCCTTTTACATAAGAACATAAGAGAAGCCAATGTTGGATCAGGCCAATGGCCCATCCAGTCCACCACTCTGTCACATAGTGGCCAAAAATACCAGGTGCCATCAGGAGGTCCATCAGTGGAGCCAGGACACTAGAAGCCCTCCCACTGTTGCCCGCCCCCCCCCCCAAGCAGCAAGAATACAGAGCTTCCCTAGCCCCAGACTGAGAGTTCCTATGTATACCTTGTGGCTAATAGCCACTGATGTTTCTCTGCTCCATATGTTTATCTAATTCCCTCTTGAAGCCGTCCATGCTTATAGCTGCCACCACCTCCTGTGGCAGTGAATTCCATGTGTTAATCACTCTTTGGGTAAAGAAGTACTCCTTTTTATCTGTTCTAACCCGACTGCTCAGCAATTTCATTGAATGCCCACGAGTTCTTGTATTGTGAGAAAGGGAGAAAAGTACTTCTTTCTCTACCTGCTCTATCCCATGCATAATCTTATAAACCTTGATCATGTCACCCCATAGCTGTCGTTTCTCCAAGCTAAAGAGCCCCAAGCATTTTAACCTTTCTTCATAGGGAAAGTGTTCCAACCCTTTTTTCATTGAGCTACCTACTACGACTCCAAAATCTCTCTCTTGGTCAGTCGCTGCAAGTTCGGACCCCATCAACATGTATTTATAGTTAGGATTTTTGGCTCCAATGTGCATCACTTTGCACTTGGCCAAATTGAACCTCATTTGCCACGTTGATGCCTACTCGCCCATCCTCGACAGATCCTTTTGGAGTGCCTCACAATCCTCCCTGCTTTTCACCACCCTGAACAACTTCGTGTCATCTGCAAATTTAGCCACTTCACTGCTTATTCTCAGCTCCAAATCATTAATGAACAAGTTGAAAATATCAGACCGAGTACTGATCCCTGCGGTACCCCACTGCTTATCACCCTCCACTGAGAAAATTGCCTATTTATACTCACTCTCTGTTTCCTATTCATTAGCCAGTTTTTGGATCCACAAGAGGACTTGTCCTTTTATCCCATGACTATTGAGTTTACTTAGGAGCCTTTGATGAGGAACTTTATCAAAAGCTTTCTGGAAGTCAAGGTAAACAACATCTATTGGGTCCCCCTTGTCCACATGCTTGTTTACTCTCTCAAAGAACACTAACAGGTTAGTGAGACAAGATCTTCCCTTACAGAACCCATGCTGAGTCTGCCTCAATAGTTTTTGTTCATCAATGTGCCTACTAATTCTTTCCTTAGTAACAGTTTCCACCAACTTACCCGGTACTGATGTCAGACTGACTGGCCTGTAATTTCCCGGATCTCCACTGGAACCCTTTTTAAAGATGGGAGTGACATTAGCTACCTCCTCAGGAATGGAGGCAGATTTTAATGAAAGATTACATATTTTTGTCAGGAGATTCACAAGTTCACATTTGAGTTCTTTCAGAACTGTCGGATGTATGCCATCAGGGCCTGGTGATTTACCAGTTTTTAAGTTGTCTATCAGTCGTAGGACCATCTGCTCAATAGCACAGTCATTGAGAGTGTCTAGAAATTCAGTCTTTTTTCCCCTACTTGAACACATATTGACCCAATCAATGTGTGGGTAGTTAAAATTGCCTATTAGGACACAGTTTTTTCATCTAGCTGCTATCTTTAATTCATTCATCATTTTATAATCCTCCTCTATCTTTTGATCTGGTGAGCAACTGGACTTCCCTACCACAAGACTGGACTTGCCTACTCCAAGAGGAAGGAGAGTTTAGGATGCACACCAGGGGCAGGCAAACTTGTTTGAAGGTATAACTATTTGATTAGCTAAAATCTCAGAAGGTAGTTCTCAGTTTCATTAATGTATAATGTATAATAGCTACATCTTTTCTAATTACATTTAAAGTGTATATTTCCAGTTCTGTAATTACAGTTATACATTATGCAGACACATTAGAATACAAGGCTTAAGTTTTCGTCGTAATAAGGAACGTTTTTTTCCTGATGCGGATCAACAGGAGCTGCCCATCTACTCTTTTTGGTGTTTTTTAAAAATACCTGTTGCTGTTTCTCTGCTTTCTACATCCCCGATGAAGAAGCTTAAGAATTCTAGTAACGTTTATTGCAGTTGAGATCGGTATTCATGCTAGACTGAAATACATACATTCTCTCCTTGTGGCTAAGAGGTCATTTCACAGAAGATTAGGTTCTATCTTCTGGGACCAGCAGGCAGGGTAGAAATGTTTGCCTGTGAGGAAGGACCTTCCCTTAGCTCCTGTTCATTTTCCTTTGTGGGTGGAGAAAAGCAGGATTTTGTTAGCGCTGATAAAAATAAAAGTCAAAGAAAGTGGGAAACACTTTTTTGTGTGTCTTTGTTCTCTCTCTCTCTCTTTCTGTGCCAGATAATTAGGGAAAAGCAGTGATGGACCCTACCTCAGTTTGAAAGTCGGCTTCAGGCTTTTTTTGGTCCTTTGCTATTCCCCCTTATCTGTGAGGAATGTACATGTGTACCATGGTTAATGGTGAGCCTAAGAACTAGGGAGATTTGTTTTCATTTGTTCTGGAACAAGAGTCACCAATATTGGTTTGTTACCCCCTGAGAGAGAGGCATGCAAGACAGTTGCAAGGTGTGTGTTCTCCTCTGATTCTTGAGGAGGAAACAGTACATGTTATTTTTTGTGAAGTGGATGAAGATTAGATTCCGAACTGAGCAGGACAGGTTCTGTACAGAATTAGCCTGCCAAAACAAATGCAGCACTCTGCTGGCCTGTGACCATTAACTGCCCAAAGAGGTTTTCCCACTCTTGATCATGATCTAACAGATGCATTGTTGATTGGGCCCACCAGCAGTGCACAGCAGATGGTGTCTGTTCCCACTCAGATAAGGAGCAAAGTGAATCTACAAAGCCTTCTGATTCTCCCTCCAGCTGCTCTTCCCACAGGACTTGTCCCATAATCCCTCTGTATGACAACAGAGCTCTGTGGAGGATTTCAGATTTGTTGTTGTTCCAACTTATTAGCCATTGTGGTTGTGGGTGTTAGAGGTATAGGTCTCTAAATTTAAACAGGATAATGGAATTACATGCTATATTGGTTTTACAAGTACATTTCCAATTCAAAAACATTTAAAATGTTTTTGAATTTGAATGTAACATGTAAATTATACTTGGTTTTTTTTACAAATACAATATTTCCATTCAAGCATTGTTTTCTATTGGCACATAAAATTAATATGAGGTACTTTTTAAATTTGTTTACTAATTATGTTAAAATAAAGATGTTACATGAGGTCATGCTCTGTTTAGGGCATCAGATAATTTTCTGAAAGAATTCTGGTTCTAACTTTCATGGAAAACTCACATCATTTCTCAGTTATGGAGCAGTCCAGTTCCAGTACCAGACCTCTTCCATTCTGTATGGCTTGAGCTCCCAGAGTTTGTAACAAGATCTTAATTACGCCAGTAGCCAACCTAAGGTTATTAGCAATTACCTCTATCCATACCTGTATGCCTGATTCCCCCCCTCCAACCTTCATTGGAGGGTCTATGGTGTCCAGAATACCGTCAACATTATCCAGCGGCATAACTGTCTAATGAACCTTTTGAAAAACTCCCATTTCAGACGATCCAGTACCTGGGGATATAGATTGACACGCATCTGTACAAAATTCTCCTTGCAGAAGACATAATCTCTGCCATCTCCCAACTAGCCAAACAGACTGGGGTGAAGAGATCCACTCAAATCTTCTCTCTTGCAAAATGGTGATCCCCAGATTAGGCTGTGGGCTTAGTTGCACTTCCAGCCTTTTCTGGCCTTTTTCCTCCCATTGCACAGTTGATCTTGGCTTGTCTGAATAAGTCACAGCAGCACTTTTCTAGAACTGTGCTGCAATTCCTGTCTTGGTGGCTGTGTGGTAAAATATTCAAGAAGATCATCTGCATAATTGTCATTTTAACATTGTGTGTCTGCCTTCTGAATTGAGACACACATAATGAAGAAACATTTTGCTGGGAGTCGTGGTCCATCCAAGAGTCCTTGATGAGTATCAGTCTTCTAGAACTCAGGGCTATTTGGCCCTGAGACAGTGCATGCCCAGTCTTCAGAGCAGGCGTGTGTTAACATTGAATGACTATAGCTGTACCAGAGCTGTGAGGAGGTGGGACTCACTGTCATTGCTTTCTGCAGGAATCCCTTTCTTCTACAGTGGGAAAAACATAATCTCCTATCCATCACAGGAAAGCATCTGAAAGACACCTAAGACATCACAGGAAAGCATCTGAAAGACACCTTAAATATTCACACTGATTGACTTAGCAGAGAGTGAACAATACAGGGTGGTCTTTGAGCTACAATTTATTCCTTTTAGTAGTTTAAAGATTTGTGCTACAGGAAGTAGGTTGCTTCACCACTCATGCCAAGAGACAGGCTGGCTGTAAGTTTCTTAAACTACTGGCAGACACAGAAGCAACCCTAGCAGATGCTCTTTACTCTAAACAGTCTCAAGGCCTAGTATATGCCATATCACTCCCATCACCACCACCAATGATCAGAATAGGCTTATCAAAAGACAAGATTTAGTTCATTCTTACTGTTGCCAAATGCCCCAAACATTCCTGATTCTATATCCAGGTGCTCTGTTCATGTGCAACCTGACATACTTCTGAGCTGAGGTTCCTGATTCCCTTCTGCATCCTTGGATTTGCTGGGACCTCTAATAGATCAACAACCTCAAACACCCCATTGGCTGTCAGGAGGTTGAGAGAAAGGCCTTGCCAGCTCTGGATTGCAATTCCAAAGGGATCACTGTTCTCCTTGCATCCCACCATGAGAATTCCCAAGAATGAAAGCCTCCAAAGTCCAAGAGACTTTGTAGCCAGGCATATAAAACATGATAATCTCTCACCTTTTTCATCTATGACATGTTTCTTCAGGAAGATCTAGAGTTTGTTTTGCAGCTGACATTGGTAACATACTAGGCCTCCATTGTCTCCAGACATTCCTTAATAGTCACCTCCTTAGTGTCTCTTGCAGTTTGTTGGGTGCTGCCCAGGATCCCAAAAGTAGTGCTTCAGGCTCTTTTGAGTTATTGTGATCAACTTTTCTGAAGGGTCTTGTTCTCAAGACTGTGTTCTTAGTGGCAGTGACCTCTTCCAGACAAGCATTTGAAATCATACCTCTGTTAACAGACAAGGGAGATACGGCAAAATGTTTCTGAGGTGAGAATCCAGACTTCATTCCTGAAATCAGTTCTGTTTTTCACAGGAGGCAAGAGCTTGTTTTTCCCCTCTGCCCTCAGCAATGGAAAAGGGAATTCCATTCCCTAAATTGATGCAGAGCCTTCAAATTCTACAAGAACTAAGATGATAAGACAGTTCACTAGCCTATTTATTTCCTTTCACTCTGTTTCTCTGGGGAAAAGATATCACCTCCCTTCTGAGATGGCCACAGCTTACTCCTCCTCTAACCTGACTTCCTGATTGTATCTTGGCCCATTCTGTTTAAGGTATGGCCACTTCAATAAGGCTTGCAACCTGGGCATCTATACATAGTGTTTGTAGACATCACAAAATAAATACATTTACTTTAAGCTTTTAGATAGCGAATTCTGTAAAGCATCCTGATGCTATAGAGGCGTCTGCTTGTACCCAGGGCATTTGGGCAAGGAAACAAATTAATGTGCATAATGCAAAGTGTCAGAATCTGGGAGGTCTGGATACAAATTCCCGTTCAGCCATGAAATTCATGAAGCAGTCGCACACTCTCAACCTAATCTACTTCACACGTTTTTCTGAGGATAAAATGGGAAATAAGAACATTGTATGCCACTCTGAGCTCCTTTGGAGGAGGGGCAAAATAAAAAATGAAAAGTGTCAGAATCTGGGAGGTCTGGATACAAATTCCCGTTCAGCCATGAAATTCATGAAGCAGTCGCACACTCTCAACCTAATCTACTTCACACGTTTTTCTGAGGATAAAATGGGAAATAAGAACATTGTATGCCACTCTGAGCTCCTTTGGAGGAGGGGCAAAATAAAAAATGGTATAGATGGATTTATTCCCCTCTCCCCCGAATGTATTACTTTTTAGCATACCTATGTGGAATTTTGTGCCAGGAGGAAAGGGATAAAAGGAAATTCTTACCTAATGAATTTCTTTTCTTCTTGTGGATAGACTGTTGTGGCATTTTGTCTTTGAGAATTCCCTAATTTTCAGCATTCTCTCT
>NW_015160213.1:999825-999946 GCF_001447785.1 Gekko japonicus
TTTTTAAAAAAAACCAATTTTTATTAGGATATTATAATAAGTAAAATTTTATGTCATATAGCAAACTTTTCATATCCTTTTATCCAATTATCTCCCCCCCTTCTGACTTCCCACAGTGCTT
>NW_015160213.1:1000390-1010692 GCF_001447785.1 Gekko japonicus
CTTAATTTTACATTTCATTATTTTTTCCCCATCTCTGTATGGACCTCAGTCCAAATTTTTTTTGCTTTATCACATGTCCACCACATATGGTAAAAAGAGCCTTCTCTTTTTTTACATTTCCAACATTTGTTTGATAAATTGTTACTTATATTCACTATCTTTTTTGGTGTCATATACTATCTATACATCATCTTATAACAGTTCTCTTTTAGATTATTACATGTTGAAATTTTCATTGCATTTTTCCATAAAAATTCCCAGGATGACATATATATTTCCTTATTCATATTAACTGCCCATTTTACCATCTGCTCTTTCACTGTTTCATCTTCTGTATACCATTTTAGCAAAATCTTATACATCTTAGATATCATCTTTTTGCCTCCTTCCAACCACAAATTTTCAATTTCATTATATTTTTTCCTGAACCCAAATTCTTTTTATCTGTCTTAAACAGATCATAAACCTGTCTATATTGTAACCAACCATATTTATAGTCCATTTCTTCTGATTTCATCTCAAATGATTTTCCATCAGATTTCAATATATCTCTATATTGTAACCAGTCCTCTCCCTTATAAACCGAATAAGGTTTAATTACCTCCAAAGTGGTCTCTCATCCGAAAAAAACATTTTATATTTAATCCAGGTATCAAATATTGTTCTTCTGATACAGTGGGGCTTAAAAAAACCGTCCGTTTTTGTTTTCCCATACCATAAGTATGCATGCCATCCAAATCTACAATCATGTCCTTCTAATGCCAACAATTTTCTATTGTCTAAAGTGATCCATTGTGTGTTTGTTAAGTGCTATCAAGTCACTTCCTATTTATGGTGACCCTACGAATTAATATCCTCCAAAATGTCCTATTGTTGACAGCCTTGTTCAGGTCTTGCAGGCTGAGGGCTGTGGCTTTCTTGATTGAGTCAATCTGTCTTTCTTCTTGCTTGCTGACTTGAACTTTCCCTATCATTGTCTTTGCCAGTGATTCTTGCCTTCTCGTAATGTGACCAAAGTATGATAGCCTCAGCTTAGTCATTTTAGCTTCCAGGCAGAGTTCAGGCTTAATTTGACTGGAACCACTTGTTTGTCTTTTTTGGCAATCCATAATATCTGTAAAAATGTCCTCCAACACCACATTTCAAATGAATCAACTTCCTCCCTGTCAGCTTTCTTCATTGTCCAATTTTCACACATATACACAGTTATGGGGAATACTGTAGTATGAGTGATCTTGATCTTGGTTGCCAGGGACACCTTCTTACACAAGGGTCTTTTTCTAGCTCCTTCATGGCTGCCCTTCCCAGTCTCAATCTCCCTCCAATTTTCTTGGTTGCAGTCTCCCTGTTGGTTGATGGTGGAGCCAAGGAGTAGAAAATCTTGAACAATTTCAATTTCTTTACTGTCAGCCTTAAAGTTGTATAATTCCCCAGTAATTACTTTTGTCTTCTTGATATTCAGCTGCAACCCTGCTTTGGCACTTTTTTCTTTAACCTTAATCAGGAATCATTTCAAGACTCCATCATTTTCTGCCAGTAGTGTGGTGTTATCTGCATATCTGAAATTGTTGATGTGAGCAACATTTAATTAAACATCTGCCAAGCAACAGATATTAAAAACAGCGACATCGTCCAAAGAGAATGAGCTTCCAGAGACAGGTTTTTCTTTGTATTTTCCTTCCTCTAGCATTCCTCCAAGGTTCCCTGAAATCTTACGCTGAAGATTGTGAGATCTTCGTAAATGCACTGCTGCAAGAGAAAGAACTGTACTAAATTATCACAATTACTAATTTACCACAAATTACCACAACAGAAAGCTTATATGGGTATAATTCCTCTCCCAGCAAAAAGAGAGGAAAGCCATTTTGCTCAGTTTCTTCTTCTTGCTGCTACACCCGCCATGGTGCATTTTATTCGTAAGGGTTCCCTAAACCCCAGCAGAAAATTGGGGGGGGGGCATGCAAGAGTAAAGGAAGAGCCTCTTTGTGCATAGGATCCAAATTGAAGTGCTTGAGCAATGCTTTTCTCCATCCCAAAGATATTTGTGATTTTTTATTCTGTTGAATCAGCACAGTAGTCAAGCACTTAAAATCATTCATGCATGTTTTTCTAAAGGAAAAGCCTCTGTCATAGGGAACCTTTTAAGCTTGTCTTTTTATGTAACGTTCGTCTCAATCTGCCCATCTAGTTTTTATGTCTACATTTATTCTTCCACTTCGGCACTGCAGAAATAAATAAGCCTACTACTTCAGTGATTTTGTAACATTGTTTGTTTCCCACAGCTCAGATGCAATTTGAAGCTTATCTTCACTAGAGCCAAATATCTTGTGTTCCTTTTAGAAAGCACTTTTACAGTACAGTCCTTTGTAGAGTTATTCCAGCCTAAACCCATAGCAGTCAGTGGGTTTGAACTGGTTTGGCTCCATACAGAATTGCACTGTTATTCTCTAAATTTTCATAAGGAAATGTTTTTCTTAGTGTAAAGATCCAGTTATATTGCATTCAGTGGTAAAGCAGCCATTAGTCCTGTTAGGTCAGTAAGAACATCAGCGAAGAATTTACGTCTAGGCTTCACATTTCCTCATTGCCTCACTTGGAAACTACCGCATTAGAACTCCTTTCCATACTGCCAGTATACACGAGACACACATGTGGATTGTATCTCTTTTCTGTGTTGGTGTCACATCTCCTAAAACTGGAGTAACAACATTGTTTGTGTAGAGAAGCCCTAAGTGGGTTCTTCCTGTGTGCTTGGCAGTGACTTCCATTGTCTGAGCAGCATGGGATGAAGTTGTGCTGCAGCAGTTCCTAAGCCACAAACATGAGCAAGACGTCCAAGGTTTTTTTTTTTTTAATGAATAAAGAAGATAACATATTCAATGGCTTCAAGGCCATGAGTATATGAGAAGAATACAGCAACTTGCAGTAGCCATATTGTAGCGGTACTTCTTTTATATGTGGCTTTAGAACTCTAGAGTAGGCTTTGCACCAGCTTCAGGGCGTCTCCTCTGCAAACCAGAGAGTATCAATAGATATTAAAAACATCCATGTGAGAGGGGCAAATCAGCCAAGAAAACAAGAGGGAGCTAAATTAAACATTTTTGGGACATGTGTTCAACAAGAGTGGTTATGTGTCAGTACAATTCTAAGCAGAGTTTCATCCTTCTAAGTCTTATTGAAGTTAATTTATTTACAGGGTTACAGTATATTGGGATTCATAAAAAAACATATAATTAATGGCTCAGTTCAGTCATCATGCCAAGCATCTGAGGTAGCAAGGCTCAGAAGTCTACTCTGTGAGATCCAGCTGCTGCCAGGCAGAGTAGAGGATACTGGGATAGATGAGCAATGGTTTGACATGGTTTAGGCCAGCTTTCTGTGAATTTAAGTATGGTTTGGTGTGATATCTGAATTGAAAAATAGTGGTGGTCAGTTGGATGGCAAACTAGAATCAGGAGTCATCGTTTGCATTTCCAAGACGTAGTGTGTGCCATGCATGTGAGAGTGAAACTGTAGATTCATAGAGGAATAGAAAACTAAAACAGGCAAACCGTTTTAAACAGTGGTCAGCTTGTTGTTAATTTAGAACAGATCTTGTATTCTAAATTATCGCTAATACAAACCAGGATTTGGTCTGATGTCTGAATTGAGCAAACAGTTTTAATAACAAGTCTTAATTCCTAATGGTAGTAGCTGTATCAAGCAGAAATGTTTAGCGCTTCATGAGTAATGGCTCCAAAGGTTAGCCATATTTGTCTGTTGTAATAAACAAACAGCTCCTCCCACTTAAACAGGAGTCCAGTAGCACCTTAAAGACGAACAAAATGTATTCCTGCAAAGCCTTTATGAGTCAGAGCTCACTGTATCAACTGTATAGTGTCCAACCAAGTAGAACTTGTAAGTCCTTGTTAGTTCCCTGCCTGCCTTTTCTGTTGCTTGAATGCCAGGCATAAATTGAGCTGCGTTGAATGGGCACTCGAGAGATGCATCTGATGAAATGAGCTCTCACTCGGGAAAGCTTAAGCATGACTAATGGCTTTGTTCATGGAATATTCGTTGTCTCTGGTTAGAGGAAGATATTAGTTTGCTGTTGTAGTGCTTGGATGTAATAACTGGCATGTGAATTTCACACAGAGAGCTTAGGTACCTAACAGTAGTTGTCTCAGTTCGTAATACCCAGTATTACTTAGGTTTGTAATACGTTTAATACCATACTGCTTTGTTTTTTAAACCCTTTATGCAAATATTTTGAGGCTTACTAAATTTAGCAAAATACTCAAAATCAGCTGAAATTACAACTAAGCGTAAAAGATCCAAATAACAGTACTGTATCCAAGTATACCTCATGCCTAAACATTTGCACTGGTAACTTTTAGAATGAATTGATTGTTTACCATTGTTTAATTCCTGTTTGTTTTTTAGTGCTAAAATCTATATGTAAGATATATAATGTTACAATTGTTTATTCCCTATTAAAATAATGGACTCCATTCCACCTATTCTTTTGGACAGTTTTGGTATGAACCATGATGGAATTGGAAATTCTTGTGGGACCAAAGGTCATGAAGCAGCAAAACTTATGGCAGCTCACATTACAGCAAACACCAACCCCTTCTCATGGTCAGCCTGCAGCAGGGATTATATCACCAGTTTTTTAGAGTAAGTAGTTTCTGAAGAGAGATTCTTGCAAAATTTCACCCTCCATTATGCCTATTAGGGTTAATATATAATGATAAAGAAAGTGCATCATGCAAACAGAGATCCTTGCATGTAGCAGCGCATTTGTGTGTATACTGCTGCATATAAGAAGCTTTACCGCCAGACAGATGATTAACACTGCTGGGTCTAATAGTGCTGGTCAGTTTATGGGGTAACAGAAGTGGGGAAGGGAGAGGGATGCCTTGTTTCAATGGTCCAGTCTCAGTCAAGTGATTGGTTCTGTCAAAGCTGTGCTGCTTATATTGTTGCACAACCTGCATGCCTCAGTTGAAGATCTTTTCTACTCAGCCCTCTTTTACATGTGCAGTCTGCATTAAGAAAGGTATGGAAGCTGGTATGTATTAGAGATGTGAAGGCCCGGAAAAAAACCGGAAAAATTCGGGGGGAAACCCGTTTTTTTCCTGAAGCCTTTTTTTGGTTTTTTTCCGAAAAATTGGAAAAATTGAAAAAAGAAAAGAAAAAAATTGATTATGGAACGTTTTATTTTAACACGATGAATAAAATATTTTAAGACAAGGTGTTCAAATATTTTCCAAATCATTTCTAATATATATATATATATATGGTATCAGATTGATCTAATTTCTGTGCACTGAGGACAAGCAAGTCCTAGGTTACAAACTGAACTCTCCAATGCAAGAACAAGATGCATTTCTTCCTTTAGGAGGTGCGATTGTCAGAAGAAAATTAAAAAGTTTCAGTTTTGTTTTTGCATGTGGGTGGGTATTCTGTTTGTAATAATTGTTTGGATACACTATATTTTTAATATGCTAGTTGTGATAATTTCATGCCAAGTAAAAATGTTTATAGTCATATTTTATGTTCCTAAACTAACAGAATGACTTTCAATCTAGAAAAGACAAAAAAAAATGCTAATGTAGCATTTTTTTCAATTTTTCCGAAAATTTCCATTTCCCCCCGAAAAAAACCAGAAAAAAACCGAGTTTTTCCCCGAGCTTCAAAATTTCTGGAAATTTTACATCTCTAGTATGTATGTGTGTTTGTTTACTGAATGGCTTTCTCAGAAGTATGATGAGTAATGTCTATGTTTTGGTTTTTGCATTTCACTGCATTTTTTGTTGAAACAAGAACATTTTTTCTCTTTTATCATACGCAGTAATTGTGTGGCAGCATTATTTGACAGCATTTGATCACAGGGTCCTTCTGGGTGGCCTTTCTGAAATGGGAACTGAGGAATAGTGGTTCTGTTCCTGTCTGGCAGGTTCATTTTCAGAAGACGGTGCTGCAGTACTTTTGTTTTGCCGTGTGGCATTTATGCACAAGGTTCCTTCTTGGCTCTGCTTACTATTTAACCTCTACATGAAACTGCTAGAGGAAATTGTCTCGGTATTTGAAACAAGGTGCCATTGGTATGCTGATTTCATCCACCTAAGTTTCAAATCCAGGTGAGGCAGTGAATATTCTGAATAGGTTCATGGACTCAGTAATGAGCTGGATGAGGGCTAATAAACTAAAGTTCAGTACAAGTAAGACAGATATATTCTTGGTAGGCAGTAAAGTTATCAGTGAATTTTTATTCAGCTTATTCTGGATGGGATTACCTTTTCCCTGAAAGAAATTGGTCATACTTGTTAGATCCTTCCTTGCAGATAGATGTCCAAATAATGTTGTTGGTGCAAAGCACCTGTCATCAACTTGTTCTTATGCCCTCTGTGGCACTTGCTAATAAAACTTGATCTTGCCACAGTTACTCATGTTTTGGTAAAATCTGTATTGGACTATTGCATAGTGTTCTATGAAGGCCTGCCTGTAAGATGTGTTTGGAAACCTCAACTGATCCTGAATACAATACACAGAACTGCAGAGCCAGTTATATCTCCTCCAGTGCATAACTCAGACAGATGTTTCATACATGTCTGCCACTATATTGTAGGCATCGCTGGAGATTTTATTTGTCCAAGATTTTTGTCCAAGACTTTACTGGTACTTAATTTCTGATGGCTTTTATTTATAACTTAACAATTGCTGTTTTGCTTATTTCTTTGTTAATGATATTTTAATTTAAGTCACAATGGCTGCAATTCTAAGGACACTTTCCTGGGACTAAGGCCCATTGAATAATATGGAGTTGCTTCTGCATAGCTTGTTCCCCTATGAGAAGGATTTCACATGGGCTTCCCTTGGGGACCAATGAATAAGATTCGAGGCTTCCACAAATAGAAGAGGGGGATATAGTTTGGGCTCATTGCCTCTTCTCACTTTAGCTCTCCATCCGAGATGACACACTGTTTTGGATGGTCCCCAAAACCTGAGTAGCCACTTGTGGGAAAGTGATCAGAACTGTTTGGAAAACAATTGCTTCCATGAATTTGCTCCATTTGCAGAAGGCTTGACATGAACCTAATGTCCTGCAAACAAGGCAATAAACGCTTTAAATAAAGTAAACATACAAATAAGTTTCTTTGAAAGCAGTAAGGTTGGAGAATATTGATGTGAGCCTGATGTTTGCAGCTGGATTCAAGTCCAGTAGCACCTTAGAGACCAACAAGATTTTTGGGTATCTGCTTTTGAGAGTCAAAGCTCCTTTCGTCAGATACACTGATATGCTGATGTTTGCAGCATGATTTTGCAGTGATGCGTGAGAAGCCAGATTTTAATCAAATTTAATGTTTACTGTAAATATGTGCTGCAATTAACCAATTTATCTCCTAGCAACTTTGATAATTTATAAATAATTTTCACCTAGTTCTGGGGTATGAGGTGTGTTTTATCAGTAGGCAGACTGAATTCTGCAGGACTATTTTTGTTCTGAGTGTTATGTATCTCTTGTTACTCAGATTCTTCTACCTTGGCTAGACCATAGCCTTTCATTTTTAAAAGCTGGGAAATGCATTCTACTTTTTCTTATTCTCTAGGTTGTTCTATTATTAGTAGTATTATTACTAGTAGTATCTATCTTTTAGATTGTACTTTTAATTTACTAAATATTTAAGTATTATTTATTGTGTTCATCTTCATGACAACACTATGATGCAGTTCACCACTTTTTTTTTCATTTTACCAATACTGACAGCTGAGGCTGAGACCACCTAGTGAATCTATGTCAGAGGTGGGACCTTAACCCAATTGTTTCATGCTGTTTATAGGAATTGGGCAGCTCCATAGATATCCACATATGGATGCATGATCCTGCTAATTTCCAAGGAATAGTTTGGGGGCTACATCATGTATGAACTGATACATGAATTGATAGATTTTACTGCCATTTCCTAAAAACAGAACAAAAAACTGTCACCTGAAAGAGCTGAGATTGCACTATTAGATTGTTTGTTTGAATTTTGATGGGCTGTTTTTAGCTCATGATTGATTTCTTTTTTAGATGTTTTATAGTTTGGAAAGGGTTCATTTTTCCAGTCATAATCTTGTAGAAAGCATTATTTGGGGTTTGGCAGCTATTCAGGGCATTCCATGGCTATGTCACACTTCATGTGGTTTTGAGCTATGGCTGCTAGGTGTTCCAGTGTAAATGCCTGGAAATGGTGTTTCTTTTCAAATATTTAGTTTTATACTTTTTTTTAGATTGAATCTGAAATGAGAACATCTTTAAATATGCTATTGTTAGGTTTGAAAAAGCCATGGGGTTCTTCATAGGAGGAGGCTTTTATTGTTGTTTTTATGTTGAGAAATGACATTGTTATAAAATAGGGACATGAACAAAGGGGGGGGGATTTCAACCCAGAATAAACCAGGTAACCAGAGAGATTGGGGAAAAAAGAAGAAAGACCTTCTATATAGAAATGCATTTGATTTCCTGTATGTGGCTATACACACCTTTGGGCAATGCTTTATCCTGACTTGGCTTATAGAGAAATTTGGACCATTAACGACTACCATCTGAAAAGTTATCTCTGATGGTCCTAATTAATTATAACAATGAGAGGTACCCATTCAATGTAAAAGTTTTTTTCATCTGGATATTCAGTGCTTTGGTCAGGCATGTTGTAATTTTAACAAATTCATTATATGGTGTGCATTGTATAAACTTCAACCACTGAGGAAGGTATGGTTGAAACATGTTTGGTGTATTTGTATTTTATGTTATTAATAACTGTTCTTGGTCAAGGAAAGATGCTTGTAAATGTGTGGCATCTCCATATGTATGGTGTAATTTTACAAAAAAGTTGTTTTACCCTATGTAACTAAAGTTGGTGGATTTTTATGCATAGTTTTTAATATTTACAATTTGATTAAACATGCTATATAATTATGTGATTTTATATAATTTTTAGCTTTTTTGGAATTGTCCTTGATATTTCTATATACAAGGTTTCTCTTGTTTTTTCAACCTCATTGGCATAAAATGCTCCATCAAATGTAAAAGTCAGTAGAACCCCTTTGTATCTAAGTCAAAGCAGGCATGATCTCAATTATCCATTATTAGAGACGAGTGGTAAAGCAGTGATACCTTTTCTGCTAGTAATAAGTTTTTGACGTGCTTCAGGTCTGCTATCCTGGGAGATCACCATGGAAAGAAAACCAGAGGGGTGTGGAGTGGGGCATGGGGAAGTAAAGCCCTCATTGATGAAGATGAAGCTGGGGGAAAGCAGGAAGTTGAACTGAAGCAGAGCATGGGGGAAACAAGTGCTGGATCAACAGAGGAGGAAGCAGGAGCTTCCTGAGGGGTGACATGATCGAGGTTTACAAGATTATGCATGGGATAGAGCAGGTAGAGAAAGAAGTACTTTTCTCCCTTTCTCACAATACAAGATTATGCATGGGATAGAGCAGGTAGAGAAAGAAGTACTTTTCTCCCTTTCTCACAATACAAGAACTCATGGGCACTCAATGAAATTGCTGAGCAGTCGAGTTAGAACAGATAAAAGGAAGTACTTCTGTCCCGCTGTGGACCCTCGGTACACCCCGGAAGACAAAACCCCCTGGGAAAGGGGTTCGTGGAGCGCCGAGGTCTGCCGCCGCCGCGGGGTGGGAGAAACCGCAGGTGAACAACTGGAAGCCTCGGGGAGACTCACCTCACTCCCCCCATGGAGAGGGAAGCCTCGGGAGGAAGGGGTAGTGGAGGAGACGGGGCCAAGGAGGCAGTCAGAGACCGGCTCGCTTCCTCAACCACCGATGTGGGAGGGACGCGCTCGGTCCCAAGTGCGAGGCCGCTGGAGAAGCCCGGCCTTACCTAGGGAAGGGGGTCTGGAGACACTGCGGCAGCCGGCGTTGGGTCCCGTTGTCTCTCTGGAAGTGGCCACTCCCCTACACACCCCAGTTCAGGGATAGAGTCACGGGGAATCACAGGAGGGCGGGACTAGGCTAGAAACGCACCATAAGGAAGGTGGAGGGGGGTGATTAACAGGTTAATGAAGCAATGGTGTTGCTAGAGAAAGGAAAGGGAGGTTTCACCAGGGTGGAAACAAGGATAAAAGGAGGGAAACCAAGAGAGTAGGGGAGGATATCAGAGGCGACTGGCTGGGCACAAGCAAGAGAGACAGAAAGTGGCTGTCGACCACGAGGAAGGAGACCCGGGGAGTGACTAAACTCCCGGATCCCTCCAAGTCTGAGGCTCTCGTTTCCCTCTTGCATCCTCATCCTACACGTCAAATGTTCCTCCACGTA
>NW_015160213.1:1011087-1156806 GCF_001447785.1 Gekko japonicus
TTCCCCCCGCGGTGCCCGCGCCCCCCCCCCCCCCCGCACATGGTGTGTTCATGAGATTGGGGTTGGGGAAATGGCCCGTAGCATCAGCTAGGTGGCAATATGAGGGAAATAACAGGTCTGGGGGATGAATTTTAAAATGGGGAAATGATGGGGGGGGACTAACCCAGTCTCCCTGCACTGTGTACATTATTGAAATTATATCCAACTGCAAATGCATTTAGTTTTTTTAAAAACAAACAAACCTGCAGGAATCAGTTTTCTCAAGTGCATTGTTGTTGGTTAATTCAATTATGTAATGATTCTAAGACAAAAAGAATTAATACAAGCTAAAAATTACCTTTATGCTAGTTTTAAGACATGGGTATATATTTTTTAAAAGGGAAGAGGGAGGGAGCAACCTAGGGGGGGGAAACCCAATGAGTTCAATTTTTTTTTTAGTGTGCAACAAATTTTTATCAGGGCTGAGTACACGATTATCATTTGAAATGAACAGGCTTGTGATGGACAACAGGAGGTTTCACACTCTGTTCTTCCAGGTCAGAGCTGACCAGTTGGTGATCACTGACCTGAAAAATATCCAGCCGTCCCCAACCAGAGCCAGGGCTTTTTCAGTCCTGGCAGTGACCTAGTGGAATTCTCTCCCAAACAATATCCATGCCCTGTGGGACCTAATGAAGTTCTTCAAGGCCTGTGAGACAGAGATGTTCTGCCAGGCCTACGACTGAGCACAGTTTGCATCCTTCTCCCCCCATGGGGTAAGGGCACAATCTGGTATACCTGTTATGCGCCATCTGTAACTGTAACTTGTTACTGTATGCTTAAGGTATTTTGAACTGGTTTCATTTGAATGCAAATTTTTCTATTTGGAAATGTTATCTGAACTGTTGTCCACCGTTCTAAGCCCTGCTTGTAGGGGAGGGTGGTCTATAAATCAGACAAATAAATAAATATAAGGCAAATGGAACACTGAAGTGAAAGGGGGGGAAACAGACCCTGACCAGTTGAACCGTCAACAGCCAGTGGACAAAAATGGGTGGTTGAGTTTTGGAGGGAGAAGGGATAGAGGGTATCCTGGACTTGGTAGGGGGACATGTAGGGACGTCAGTGGTTGATTTTGACAGGCAGGGTTTGTATGCTTTTCCCAGATGAATTGTTGAATCATTTTAATTGCTGTCTTTATGTTAAAAGCTGTTGGAAAAAAGAAACATTGGCACTCTTAAGCATAATGCACCTCCCAGCTCTGGCACAGTGTCAGCTAGCAGGCTGGACTGAGAAGGAATCACAAGGCATACTTATTAACTAAATAACTATATATATATATTTTGTTATATATGACTCCCATGTTATCCTCAACCCAGATATCCCACTACACACTCTGTAGGATCCAAGACAAAGGGGTCTGGATTTGTAATTAATGGTCTCTCTATTTTGGGAGTAAGGAACCCTGTGTATGTGTCAAAGTAGACAAGCTAAATAAAACAAATCCACTTCACCTCACACACTTAAAGCTGACAGTGAACCTCATATAAAAGGGCCAGTTCCACTGATGCAGGACCCCAGCACTGTTGCGCCTCTCTTGGGTGCCGGAGCAACTCTGTAGTGGCTGTGCACCAACATGAGTCAGGCACAGACATCTGCTCTGGCGTTGCCATGGGTGGATCATGGGATATGGCCAGAATTAGTCTGCCCCCTAAGCTCTTTCAGCCTGGAAATGCCCCTTGACAGAGGTGCCTAGGCATCTGCTCTGGCGTTGCCATGAGTGGATCGTGGGATATGGCCAGAATTAGTCTGCTCCCTAAGCTCTTTTAGCCTGGAAATGCCCCTTGACAGAGGTGCCAATGTGCATGACCAAAAAAATGTGATGCAGCCTATAAGCGCCAAAAATGTGATGCAGCCTATAAGCGCCAAAAGAAAAGTGCCCCCCCGCCCACTGCAGCAGCCATGCCCGTGAGGCCTCAAGCAGCTCAGGATGCTGACTAAGGGCACAACCAATCACTTCCCTACCCTGCGGAGGCTGGGGCCCCTCACCAGCACCCACTCATGGCCTCACCAGCCCTACAAACACCTCAGCCAGGATACCTCACAACTCATGAGGTAGGGTGCGCAGCATAGTATGCTGCCTGCCATGCAGACTTAGATCAAGGGCAAGGCACCTTAGTGGTGGGTACAGCTCAAAGAGGGCATTTAGCTCTACTGGATGAGCACTTTGTACCAACACCCAACCGGGAGAACAAAGTTCACACTCCATGGCTGACCTCTCCCAGTTCTGAACCGCAACAGGTGCCCCAACTCTTGAGACAGGACCAAAGGGGTGGCCATGCATTAACAGGTAAGCAGGGGTCTGTTTCCCCAGCCTCCTTCCCACTTTCCCTTCGTCAGTGGCTGGGAACCACCCCAGCAAACCACCTCTTGCACCAAGCAGGGGCGGCAGAAGCTGTATACCCCAGCCACAATGGTCTGTCATGCACAAGGGGGATTGGTGCATGGGGTCAGGGCCGGGAGAGCTGCTGGGGGAGGGGGATGTCAGCTTCCTTCTGTGAAATGGATTGACAGCTCATTTATTTGCAGGCTCCCACTTGGACTGGGTGCTTTTGGGAGGGGGGGACAGAGGCCCACTATGCTGAGTGGAGTGGGTAACTACACTGTCCTTGAACTCATTCCCTTGTAGGAACACATCCCTGTCGAGAAGCTGCATACATGGATCCAGCATTTGTCATTGCTTTGGAGATAAATGTAACACAGGTGAGGGTGTCTTGGATGGTGCCAGCCTCTGCTGGGGGTGGTGGTTATGGAAGAGTTCTGGCTTATGGGCCCTGGACTCCCAGGTGACTCCTGATGGACAAGTCAGTGCCAACCAAAGGATGCTTGGCCCCTTGCATTTGCACGTCTCTGTATTTTGTCATCCTGTAGGTGAAGCTCCAACAGGGCGAGCACAGGCTCATACCGCTGTCCCCCCAGCCCCACTGTGTTCTGGCCACAGACCAAGTCTGCCTTCAGAAGTTGACAACAGTCTGCAGCCTGCTGCCCCTTGTCATCCTCTGTCCCGTTCAGACCCTGCCCCAGTAACAACTGTTTCCACTGAGGTTATGGGGAGGTGGACTCTTGTTATCTCTGACCCTGTCCCCCAGTAGTTCTCCAATAAAGTGTAACCAGTTGCCACGACTGTGTCTGTGTTTGAGGATGGGTGGAGAGGTTCCTTTCAAATGCAGATTTTTCAAACTGGTTGTGGAGTGGATGGTGTTTATTTTGCAGGTTACTGTCACACATCTATTAGTTGTTGTAGATTTTCCGGGCTGTATGGTCGTGGTCTTGGCATTGTAGTACCTGACGTTTTGCCAGCAGCTGTGACTGGCATCCTCAGAGGTATAACACAGAAAGATGGTGTATTCTCTGTGTCAGTGTGAGAAGAAAAATGGTAGGCAGGTAATTTATATCTACTCAGGAAGGTGGGGTAGGGCTGGGTCATTGTCTTGTAGGAGTTTCCCAGGCTGTGACATGCTAATAGAGGAGCTTTCCTGAAAAGGTTCTTTTGCATATGGATTGGCTGTTGAAATTCTAATCTCATCTGTAGTGCTGTTGTAAGATGTAGAGCATTTTGTGTTTTTCAGGACTGGAAATTAGGTCCCTGTACTATACCCTGCCCCAGCAGCCTCCTCCTCTTCCACTGCCACCACCACCAGGGATGGCTCAGGGTTGCAGTGTGGGCATCTTGCTGGAAGGCATTGCAGCCAGTGAGTGGAGGGCACCTGCAATTGCACCGACTGCCCACAACATCTTCCCCTTCCCAAATTTGGGCACCCGCTGCTCTGTATGGGCAAGGGGCTGGCTTAGGGTGTCTGTGGGGGAAAATTGGTACCCACTGGCAGGTGCCCATGGACTTGCAATGAGACTTGGACCCTTAAGTGGTGGGGGGCCCCCACTTTCAGTGGGCAAGTATCCCTGACACTGCCCCGTTCTGCCCCTGGACAGTGATGGGTGCTTGGCTTGGCCCATATGGCTGGCGACCCTTGATTGATTCTGGTTGTCCTGTCAATCACAGCCCCACTGCTTTGCCACAACACCTGCAAGCAGGGGTCTTGTTGTAGAAAAAGAGCTGCCGGAGCTCATTAGCATAACTCATTAGCATAACTTATTTGCATATGCCACGCCCCCTGACATCACCGGAAGTGACAGAAGGCCACACCCCCTGACATCACCGGAAGTGTGTCAGAAGGCCCGGCTACTTACCCTCCTGCTTCATCCTCATTCCCAAACGGAATGAGGATCGAAGCAGAGGGCGGGGTAAAGAAGGGGGCGGGGCTTCACCACGTGACCGCCCCGCCCCCTAGAGGTTCTCTTCCGGAGCTCCGTACCTGAGAGCTCCCCCCCGACTAGAGCCCTGCCTGCAAGGAATGCAGCTGCCTGGTTACTGGAGATGCTGATGCGGTTGCAGCCACTGAAAGCCAGCAAATACTTTTTTCCTACCGGCTGCTGTGTAAGCAAAGTACAGGGAGCAGACTAGCAGTACCATAGTTACGCTGCAGCCAGCCGTGGGGGCACAGGCACTCCTCAGGATTGCTCTGTAAGTTGCATAGAGAACTAGTCTAGGGTGTACTCAGAAGTAAGTCCCATTTTATTCTATAGGGCTCATTCCCAGGAAAGTATTCTTAGGATTGTGGCCTATATCAACTCTCTGGATGCACATTAGCAGTATAAGGAAAATGTAACTGGCTTTAAGCAAATGATTTTGGCTTTCTCTCAGATTAACAAATATTGGGTAAATATATTTTCTGTCATGAATGGTATAGTTGACAATTGAACGCCTCAAAATCCTAAAGTGGTATCAAAATGTTTACGGTTTTCTGAGAAAATGGACTTAGATTTAGTCATCAATCTCCTCAGTGAGAAAAATTTATATAGCATCACATGGATAAAATCAGACATTTCAGTTTCAGGATGGCTCAAAACTAAAATGACATATTTTGAAAGAAATAAATTAGGAAATATGACAAATGCTTATTGAGATGGTTATTATATTGGAATAATACATTTTTGGACAATGAGAAAATGTATGTTTTTCTATTACTATAACAGTTTATTGTGGTACTATATGATATTACTGGACATAGTATGGAATCAGTATGGTGTAGTGGTCCGAGTGTCAGACTAAGATCTGGGAAGCCCAGGTTCGAATCCCCATTCTGCCATGGAAGCTAGCTGGGTGACCTTGGGCCAGTCACGCTCTCTGTTAACACAGGTGATATGAGTTTGAGCAAAGCTTCTTTCAAGCTCATTCACATAAAGCCTCTTTTGGCTCTCACATCTGAGCCCAGCCCAGCATTCATGACTGATATTACCATACCCTTACACTGCATCTAATAACTTAAGACCTGCCTTTATTTATTCATCCTACACAACAGTCCCTGCCAACAACACACACACATTTAGTCTTACTCCCATACAAAAGGGGTTTTTGTTGCTGTTATTGCAAGCTAATACATCTTCCAGCCTTTCTTTTGGTACTCCAAGTCTACTGGGAACTGATTCCTCAGTGCTGTCAAAACAGTGGATTGAATCAGCCACTGAAAGCCTAACTTTCTCTCACCGGGGTGTTGTAAGGATAAAATGGAAGAGAGGAGAAGGATGTAAACCGCTTTGGGTTCCCACTGGGGAGAAAGGTGGGATATAAGTGAAGCAAATAAACAAATAAACAAATTTTATTTAATTTTTTTAGTAAAAAGAACGTCAAACAAATCTGTTGATCACCCACACCATGTGTAGTTTGACCCTAAGTATGCTTTATGACAGTATCATAGATGCAACGAACATGAAATTGAGCAAACTTCAGAGGACGGCGGAAAACAGGAGGGCCTGGCGAGATCTTGTCCATGGGGTCGCGAAGAGTCGGACTCGACTGTGCGACTGAACAACAACAACAAAATGCTTTATAAATACTGAACTGTTTGCAGTAACTTAGACAAAAATTAGAAGGCCGTTTTATACTCCACTGTTCTCTACCTTAAGGAGTGTCAAAGTGACTTACAATCACATTCCCTTCCTCTCCCCACAGCATGTACCTTGTGAGGTAGGTGGGTGCTGAGAGAGTTCTGAGAGAACTGTGGCCTGGTCCAAGGTCACCTGGCAGGCTTCATATGGAGGAGTGGGGGAATCAAACCTGGTTTTCCGCCGTTAATCATTGTACCACACTGGCTCTCATAATTACCCAATTATGCAGGTGGTTAATTTTCAGTATCTTAATTGTTTTTTTCCTGCAGGATTTCGTGTTTCATCCCAAAGTTTGTATAGATGTTTGCAAAAACTGTAAAATTTATAGGATGAAATGTACTGACATTGCGCACAGTTTTTAAACTTACCACATGCAACACCTGACATCTATAATAACAGTTGTAGAACATTCACTTGATATTATTTTATTTTGGCAAACTATGTGGAAAATATTGCATGGGGGATATGCAGTGCAAAAATTGAAGGAATGTTGACAAAAAATTTAATAGTTGTATAAGAATTCTTTTAAAAGTCCTAACTTGCCTATATGAATAAAAGTAAAAAAGCATCTGTCCTGTTTTATGCACACTGAGACTATATAAAACTCTACAAATACTGTTAGCATGTACAAAGCATCCTAACCAATGAACTCTGCTTTTAAAAATAATTATGAACCCATTTATTAGTCCAAACATTCTACTAATGCTTCTTATTTTATTTATCTTATAAACACTTTAGATTAACATCTGTTTTCCTCCTGTAGACCTTTACAACTGGTTCTGAATACATTTAAAATCTAGTTCAAACTCTAGTTTATGATGAAAGTCTAGGATTTAAGTTAATCAGTGCTCTTTGTGAGACTTGAACCTAGGTGAATAGCTGATAAAATTCAAACTCAGCTGTGGAGTAGTTCATACATAATGCCAAATCATGCCTACATTCCTGTGCTTCAATGCCCACCCCCACAGTGTCAGTGATTTCTGATTCCACACAGACTGTAGTTTGACATTACATCCAAACTGTCAAACTACAGTTTGAACTTGCCCTGCCAAACTAGGATTACAAATCTGCATCATGCTTTGCAATTCTGGTTTGGGTTAGAAGCACAAATCATGGTTTTTGGTATAATATCAAACCATGGTTTGAGCTAAAACAAAGCAGGTTTTCAGTTATCCGTGCGTATGTGAAGGGGCGGCACAGGGCAAGTGAGCATGGAGATCTTTCACATTGTGCTAAACCATGGTTTGGTGTTACATTAGAATCACCTTTGGACTCACTCAAAATAGTGAAGAGGCAGCTTCCTCTTAGCTACAGCTAGAAAATGGACAGTTTTAAACTGGAACAGAATGTAAAAGTACATAGTAGTTGAAAAAATTATGCTACATTACATTAATGATAAAATTCTAACAAGCACAGTTACGTTTAGAGTGAATAGCTGGGATTCAAAGAACTGTATAACTACTTTGGTATGCCAGGAAGGACTTTGATGTTTCTTGATGTTTACGGAATAGGATTAAAGGATAAGATTTATTTACTGCCTTTTTGTTAGTTGTTCTGCATTAGGGTGATATTTTCAATTTAAAAAGTTAAAAGTATAATGATGGTTAGACAGTGTCATAGATGCAACGAACATGAAAGTGAGCAAACTTCAGAGGACGGCAGAAGACCGGAAGGCCTGGCGGGAGCTGGTCCATGGGGTCGCGAAGAGTCGGACTCGACTGTGCGACTGAACAACAACAACATAATGTTCACCTTCAGTCTTCTGTGCAGTCCCAGAGGGTCTCTTACAGCTACTCTGGTATTTCTTTAACAATCCAAGGGGAGCCCCTCTCCTGCAGAGCTCATTAGAGGCTGTCTTCCTGCCTAACGGTCACATGCTCTACAAGGAGGACGAACCCCTTTTCCTTGATCCTTTCTTCGTTGTCGCGCTGTGAGGATGTGTTCTCATCTGGTTGTCATGAATTTTCTCAAAGTTTTCTTTGCTTCCTGGGGTCTCTCCCCGCTTTGGGAAATGTCACAGAAGGATGAACACCTTATCTGCCTTTTCTGCTTGGGTGAGGCCCCCTAATACAGCCACGTGCCAGATTTGCCTCCAGTTTACCCCAAAAGCCTTCTCAGATTGAGTAGTGCACTTAAAGGCAAGCTTATGGGAGAAAGTGCTCTCTTACTCTAATAGCCCGACAGCGAAAGCATCTGCCCCAGCAGAGCACAGTCAATCCTTGCCTTTGAAATCACCGGTTAGAACCGACCATCTTGCAAGCCCACCACTGAGTGTCTCGGTTCCATCGGTTCCGAGGACAGAACAGAAGCATCGGGTCCAATTGCCTACCCATTCAGCTGAATGCTGCTGACCCCCCACCTAAGAAAGCCCGTTCCAAATCCAAACATAAGGAGAAGCACCGTTTCAGTTCCAAGACACTTCTGGAATTGATTAACTCCTCTGTTCCAGCCAAACTGTCTCACTACGAATGCCTTTTCCACATGCCTCCCTGGGTCATTCATTTTCAGAAGGGGAGATAGAACCTGGCCAGAGTTCATTGGCAGTCTCAGCAGCTAGTCGACCATCGGAGCCAGCCTCCCCAGCACCGTGGCAGAGTTCTATGCCTCCACCTCCTTGGTAAGGCTACCCTTATTATTTACCTCTCCTAGACCTCAGGAATGGGGCAACCAGCAATCACAAAAAGCACCACTAGAACCAACGCACCCCTTTTCACGGAACCGTAACACTGCGTGTCCACCAGTTTGGTATCCTCCTGCAGTCTCTCCCTATCCCCTTATGGGGCATTCAAATTCCAAGGAAGAGCAGGCTTGGGGGTCTGACTCCCCTTCTGATCCAGCCTCAGACCCTTGGATACTTACCCTGATGACACGGTAGGGATCCCTGATCCAGTGCCACCTAATGAAGATCTGAAGGTCCACGCAGAGCAAATGATGTGAATGGCAAAATCATTGGAAATAGAGGTGACCTCCAGCAGTACAAGGCCTTGAGACAAGACCCTAGGCAAGCGATATGAAGAGTCACCTGGTATAATCACCTTCCCTATCCTGGAGGATATTGCTGACATCTCCAAGGCCCTCTGGCAAAAACCAGCTAGCATGGCTGCCACATCCAAAAAGGTGGAGAATTTATACAGGGTGCAATAAGAAAGTCATACCTATTTATTCAGCCATCCTCTGGCTTCATGACACTTGGGTTTTTCCAATTATTTTGGGTTATAGATCAGAGTTTTGGCAATGGACACCCCTCCAACATCCTGATCAGGCTCTGGATAACTGCATGCCTGAGTTGGAACAGGAGCTGCCATCACTTATCCAAAAGGGGGCAGTACACAGGGTTCCTGACTCAGACTTCTTCACAGGTTTCTATTCATGTTTTTCCCTGGTGCCCAAGAAAGATGGAGGCTTTAGACCAATCCTGGATCTGAGGGGTCTGAATTTTTTCCTGAATATTAGAAAGTTCAAAATGTTGTCTTTGGAGTTGGTCCTGCAACTGTTAACTGCTGGTTTTGTGTACTTGACCTTTAGGATGCTTATTTCCATATAGCTATTTACCCCTGTTATCGCAGATGCCAGTGCTTTAAATATAATCGTATTTCTTTCCAGTACATGGCCTTTCCGTTTGGCTGGTGACTGCCCCATGGGTATTTTCTAAATGTGTTGCTGTTATGGTAGCATATACCTAAGGTCTAAAGGTTGTTCTGTTTACCCATATTTCGATGACTGGCTCATTATTGCACCTTCCTGTAAGGAGCTAGAGTTGCAGGTTTCCCTGATTATTTCAAACATGCCAGGAATTGGGTTTGGTAATTCACACCTCCCAACATTCTAAGAAGGTTTCCTTTATTGGGGCCCTTCTGGATGCCACAGTGGCCAAAGCTTTCCTACCAGTAGATAGGACCTTCAAGGCGTTGATTAGGTGCCTGTCTAACAACAGATTTCAATCAATCATTTTCTTTCAGAAGCTGTTAGGACTGATGGCCTCTACCACAGCCACAAACTTGCATGGGTGCCTAAGGACGCGACCTTTTACAGGATTGGTTTTAAAGTAAATTTCACAGTGCCATGTATTCCTACCATACGAGGTTCACAGTACTTAGGTCCATAGTATGGCAGTTGGGCTGGTGGGTGTGCGATAGTAACTTCCTAGCTGGGGTACCATTTGGGGGAAGGGCCCGGCAGCAACACATCATTGCAGGGCTGGGGAGCCCATTGTGGGTCACTGTCCATTCAAGATGTGTGGTCACCTGAAGAAAGGAGTTTTCATATTAACCTCTTAGAGTTACATGCAATATGTTATGACCTTACCTCGGTTTGTAGAGCTCACAAGGGGAAAAGTTATTCAGGTCATTACAGGCAATACTACGGCAATGACCTATATAAATTGACAGGGGAGCAGTCTCGGCAGCCCTGTGCAGGGAAGCCACTTTCATTTGAGAATTGGTCGTAGCCCTCCAAGCAGTACATGTGGCAGGTACTGCCAACACAAGAGCAGACATCCTCAGTAGAAAGGGGCAATCAGAACACTAATGGTCTCTGGGGAAGAATTATAGCCTCTCAGTTTTTCAACAGTGGGTTTTTTTGGGAGTGGACCTTTTTGCTGCCTGCACCAATGCAAAAGCCCTGGCATTCTGTTTCAGGGTGGGTACAGATAGTTTCTCTCTAGGAGGTGCATTCCAAATCCAATGGATAGGCACTCTGATTTATGCCTTCCCACCAATCCCACTTATCCAGAGGGTGTTGACCAAAATCCGAGAAGAGCACATGTGGTGTATCCTGATCACTCCCTTTTGGCCCAGGCAAATCTGGTTTCAGGTCCTCCTATCATTATCCAAGGGCCTCTACATACACCTCCCCTTTGCTGCAGACCTACTTCGCAGGGATCCTATGGTCCACTATGAGGTGCGCAGGCTCAAGTTGACAGCTTGACTGCTGAATGATCCCAGTTTGGGTTCTCTGAATAGCTAGCCAGTGTCCACCTTAACGCCTGTAGACCTTCTACTAGTAAATGTGTCCATTTTTCTGATTGGGCCAGGACACAGGGAGTTCACACAGAGAATTGTCCTATTGCCCTGCTATTGGAATATCTACCGTCTCTTAAAAACTCTAGTCTGGTGGTTTCGTCCATTAAGGTACATTTAGCCACTATTTCTGCCTATCATGCCAAGATCCAGGACAGGACACTGTTTTCTCACCCAGCATCCAAGAGTTTTTTGAAGGGGTTGTTTAATTTGTTTCCTCCATGACCACCTATAGTGTCACAGTGGTCCTTGTCACTGGTTCTCTCCCAACTCATGTTAGTCCCATTTGAACCACTAGGTTCTTGTACCTTGCAAATCTGGTCTTTCAAGGTTGCCTTTTTGATGGCAATCACCTCAGCCAGGAGAGTGGGAAAGTTGACAGCTTTGAGGGCTGACCATCTGTTTATTAAGTTCAAGACTAGCCATGTAGTTCTGAGACCCAGTTTACGTTGTTTACCTAAGGTGGTCTCTGCTTTCCACCTTGCTCAGGACATTGTCCTTCCAGGTTTTTTTCCATCTCTTACCTCAGACACCAAAAAACAGTACGTTCCTTAAATTTGGGAACAAAAGGTTTCCTGCAGTCCCAGTGCCTTTTTGTCTGCTAATTTGGTAACTCAAGGGGGAGGCCAGCCACAGCACAGATCATTTCTAGATGGATAGTCTCAGCTATTTGGTTGGGGTATGAGCAGGCCAGTCTACCATGTCCTCTGGAGCTTCGGGTGCATTCTGCATGGGCGCAGGCAGCATCAGCACTGTTCCGGAGAGACACTCCCTTGGAGGACATCTTCCGAGCAGTGAGGTGGTTGCCATAGGACTCCTTTGCCAAGCACTACTCCGTGGACAGGAATGCGAGAAGGGATTTAGCAATCGGCAGAACCATGCTGCACTCTTTGTCCCATTGAAACTCAACCTGCCTCCAAGGTAGGGAGCTCTGTAGTCTCCCAATGTGGGACTACACAGAGGACTGAAGATTAAAAAGGTTTTGCACTTACCTGTAACTGTTGTTCATCAAGGTGTCTTCTGTGCAGGCACACATTCCCTCCTTCCTCCCTGCTGTGAGTTCATAGGATGCAGTTACATTCATGACACTCATGGACTGAGGAAAAGGGGGGTTTCTTTCTGCAGAGCATATGACTGGTAGGCGGGAAGAAGGCCTCTAATGAGCTCTGCAGGGCAGGGGCTCCCCTTGGAGTAAGAGAACCTCTGGTGGCTGGCCTGCACAAGCGCAGTCCCAGTATGTGCCTGCACAGAATACACCTTGGTGAAGATAAGCATAGATAAGCATATGGAGCAGAGGTCCATCAGTGGCTATTAGCCACAAGGTATAGATAGCGACTCTGGGGCAAGTGATGCTCTGTCATCTTGGCAGGGCCGGCTCACTCACTAGGCAAACTAGGCGATCGCGTAGAGCAGGACGGCCCTTAGGGGCACCAAACTGCACCTGGCCCCGTACTCTGGGGGTTTCTTGATTATTTGTGTTTTTCATTCTTCCTAAAATGCATTTATTTTTGAAAATTGGTGGGCGCACGGGGGGGGGGCAGAATGGATCCTCGCCTAGGGTGCAAAATAAGCTGGAGCCGGCCCTGCATCGTGGTGCTGGGGGGGGTCAACGGTGGGAGGGCTTCTAATGTCCTGGCCCCACTGGTGGACCTCCTGATGGCACTAGTATTTCTGGCCACTGTGTGATACGGAGTGTTGGACTGGATGGGCCTTGGCCTGATCCAACATTGGCACTTCTTATGTTCTTAACAGTTACAGGTAAGTGCAACACTGTTTAACCAGTCTTGTGCATATAAGATATATCCAATATATCAAGATATATTGTCACAGTGTTTTATGTTGTAAAATAGTATTCTATTCAAAGAAAATTTTTTATGATCTTTTAATTTCTTCTTAATTCTATATTTTAACCATGTGTATGTATTTTACCTTATATTTATTTGCAACATTATGTTCCACACACAAACCTGATTAGTTGTGTTGTTATTTATTCTTTTGATTCTTTATGTTGAACAGTTCAGGTCGTGGTACCTGCCTTGACAATGAGCCTCCCAAGCGTGACTTTCTTTATCCTGCTGTGGCCCCAGGTCAGGTGTATGATGCTGATGAACAGTGTCGTTTCCAGTATGGAGCAACATCCCGTCAGTGTAAATATGGGGTAAGAAGTCTTGATCCTTTTGCTAAATATCTTGCTGAGTTTTCTGTATATATTCATTACATATTTAACTAGATGCAATGAAAGCAATGTAGTTTTCTATTAGTAATTTGCACAGTAATACTGGTTTAAATGAGAAATGAGAGATACTTATGCTGCATCTTTTGCTTGAGTCATTTGTATATATTTTGCTCGCAGTGTTTGCGTAAGAATGAACTGAGCAATTTCCCCCCCTAAACCTGGACACTAACTGAAAGCTTCAATTAAGCATACAATACAGTCTTGGTACAATACAAGCATTAAGACCCGTTTCTGATTCCTTGAAGTAAGATGTAAAAGTGCTGTTACTGCATGGTAGACAGTGCTCATAAGACATTAAACTTACAAGTACTAATATTGTGATGCGTCTTTCTGTTTTCCTTGTTAAACTCAGTTTTTAGTGATGCTGTGATCATATGACTATTAACAATTCTTACTCATTTTTACTTCATATTTACACACAGAGGAGAATTAACAGGTGTTTTCTTTCCTGTTTTAAGAGTATTTATTATTATTATTATTAATTAAGAGCTGTATACATGGCACATGCACAAGTCTACAATCTGGGAATAACAAAATAATGCAAGATTCTTAATTCTTTGTTTGTGCTTTGGAAATGAGACCCTTTTTGGTGCCAAGTTACATATAATTTTATATACTTTTAAAATAATAAAATAAATTAAAATGTTTAGCCAAGCCTAAAAAAACTTTTTAAATAATTTACCTAATCACTTGCACTAATCACTTCTGTTAGAGATATAGTACAAAGGGAATTCATTTTTAATATCCCCAGGGTGACAAGTACAATATTATTCTTGGGACAGTATTATGACTCTTGGCAGCTCATATAGCAGTGGATTTAAAAGTTGTGTGTGGTTGGCTGTCTGACTGGTTGGGTCTCTCATTCTTGATGTCTCAGCAAAAGCCTTTATTATTTCTATTTAAGCTTCTATTCCTCACTCTCTTCTCTCTCTCCCCCACCCCCATTATATCCAGTCCACTTGCTTTCATACTCTTCTTTTTTCATTTCCCTATAGTCATCCTATTTTTAGTGTTCATTCCGAATCAGGGGGTTTGCAGATATCCAATTTCATGATGTGAACATTTGTGGGATGTTATGTTTTAATCTGCACTGAATACTTAGACTGTATTCAGAGGTGACAAACAATCTGAGGAATGTTTGTGACAAGATTGAGTTTACACACAATCCTCCCTCCTTCCTCCCCTTATCGCTGGAGCCGAGATTGAAGACTTCCTGGTTTTAAAGAAACTGCTGTTTGTTGTGATATGGTGTAGCAAATTGTGGTTTGAGTCTTGCCTACAAACCAGGATACTACCAAAGTTTTGAATTCTAGTTTGTAGACATCAGATAACCCAGCGTTTTAATATCAAAACAAATTGCAGTTTCCATCAAACCAGAAAGTTTTCAGTGTTGGCCTTGTCACTGGAGTTTGTCCCTGGCATCTGAATACAGCCTTAGTAATGTGCAGATTGTTGCTGAGCGTATGAATTATATCTTTCATTAGCCTCTTTTAAAAATTTCTGTATTCTATACTGTGTAGCTGATGTTGTATAGTAATATTCAGTGTGTGTTCTGGGCAATGGGCAGAGGTTTCACCCGGGCACAGCTATTTCTGCCAGTTGTTCAAGGGATTCTGACCCCCTACAAGTTCCTTTTGGTCTCGAGCAGCACTTTGGCTGTGGTTTTATACCACAGTGAAAGACAAAGTGAGAAAACGAGTTGAACAGAATCAGCACCTGGAGAAAGGAACTCTGTAAGTCTTTGATGTTAAAACCATTTTTCTCAAGCTTCTGCTGTCCCCCCTCCCTAAACCAACTCCGAGCATTTATTAACCAGGTGAGGGTGCAGAGATCTTTCCTGGCTGCTAAGAGATCTGTGGATTACAGTGAAAAAGACAGATATTCTTTTAGCGACAGTGCCCCTATCCAGGGGCTGGAAAAGAGGGCTTACTTTGAACTCATGGTAGGTAGCTACAAAAGGAAAAGTTCTTTTCTTCATGTGCTGTTTACTTAGTGTTTGCTGCCTCACATCTACTTTCTTACTCTGATTTGTGCCTACCAGTAATCAGGGCTCTGCTTTGAATGGGAACTAGAGGAGCAGCTAATTGCTTCTAGAGTGCTAAGCACTCCTTCTGCCTTGTCTGTAAGCTCATCTCATACACCCAACAAGAAGCACCTATCTTACAGTTGTAGAACTTAGGGTTCAAAAGTGGAAAAGAGTATATTGTCTGTAATTTCACTTCTGTTATCTAGGAATGTTCTTTTGAAAGTACGTGGGTCTGCTTCATGCATGTTGCAACTCCTGCACATTAAACTTTGAGGGAATTTCCATGAATGTATGTGATTATGTGGGACGACTCTTCATGCATGTAAGCCTCATGTACATTGTGAAACTGTGGCCAAAATTATTCCTGTGTAGGATTTCTGTGTTTTATGCCAGAGCATTTGGTCATACCAAATTGTGGAATCAATCCAAATCTCTTAATTAGACAAAAGTGTTTGAATATTAACTTTTCAAAAACGTACACATTCTGAACAAGAATTATACAAACCTCTTAATTATCCTTGTTTGTTTCATAAAATCATGCATTTTTTCAGTTTTATTGTGTACATATCTAGTGGTAAGTCATATGTATTCATATATATCCCAAATTAAAAATATTCAGAAGCTATTATAATAAATGCCTATGCAATTGTAGTTGTAATCATTTTGATTATAGTAATAGACTCTACCTTCACAAAATGGCCAACATTCATATATATTCCAAATTAAAAATATTCAGAAGCTATTACAATAAATGGCTATGCAATTGTAGTTGTAATAATTTTGATTATAGTAAATTAATAGACTCTACCTTCACAAAATGGCCAAAAGACAACATAAAATTTGCATTATCTTCAGTTAGGGATTAGATGTTCAAGGAATACAGTGTAAATTGTGCATAGGCAACTGGCAATCCACAGACAAAGTCTTGCTCATCATCCTAAATAGAAGCCACCTGTTCTGCAGTTTCTTATACTGTATTGTTGCTTCATTCTGAAATGAGCTTATTCCCAGAAAGGAGGGAGAAGAAATCGAGGGCCAGTCACTAGATAACTCATATCACTTGGTATTGCAAGTGGGAAGAAATAGGAATGCTTAAATGATTGGTAGGCAACCATGCATGTGACCCTCATAATTTGGACCTTCTATGTTCCATAACCAAGACTAACGTTGGCATTCAGGCTTTAAGCCAACATCATGTTCTGATGGTATCACAACACAGCAGTGTTGAATAATCAATCAGTTGCTTACTTACAGCAAAGAGAAATATTTGGGGAAATGTAGGGCCTTCCTAGGGAGATAATGTTTGGCATGCATGCTGTGGTTAGTGGTGTACTGCTTCATATAGGGGAAGGAAAATAGTGGAAATAGGGTGGCTCATTACTCTCACTTGAAAGTGGGGTGGACTATTGCCCTTGTGGCCAGATCTAGATCCAATTTAGTTGATGACAGGCATAGATAGAGAATACAAGATTATACATAACTAGAAATAAAGCCCGTTGTGGAAATAAATACAACGGGATCTAGAAAGAGGCTCTAGGAGAGTGCTCTGGCTTTGGGCAAACAGTGTCAGCCTGCTTTTAAAACATGAACCTGGGACCTGCACACCACCAGAATACAGCAGGTTCCATATGCAACTGACATTCCAACTGCCTTGCGGGGGGGGGGGAGTTTGAGGTGTGGAATGGAGTGAAGTCCAATCAGCTTCCATATGCAAAAGACCAGGTTGTCGCAGCAGTTGTGGTGTGGGCAGGACCCGGGCTTTGCCTTCTGATTGGTGGCGATATATGCTGAGGAGCAGTGCCATCAGCCATACACTAAGGGAGTGCATTTTAGAATTAGAACTTTGGCACCCACTATTCAATTATATATAAGGAGAGATGCCATAACCATGACGGCCTATGTTGTTGTGCTGCCATTGCTCCCTGTGAGAGCCAGTTTGGTGTAGTGGTTAAGTGCGCGGACTCTAATCTGGAAGAACCGGGTTTGATTCCCCACTCCTCCACTTGCACCTGCTGGATGACCTTGGGCAAGCCATAGTTATGGCACAGCTGTTCTTGAAAAAGAGCAGTTTCTGTCAGAGTTCTCTCAGCCCCACCTACCTCACAGGGTGTCTGTTTTAGTTTATTTAATGTTAGCTTATCCTTTGTCCCTACTCCTTCAGAACTATTTAGCTGCTAACACTGCTACTCCTATACCTGTACAGTACTTGTACACAGAACAATACAAATTTGTGACAGTTTTCCATGCATGCTTTTTTTACTACTTATTTTTTGTATGGAATTTATTTGTGAATTCAGCTTAGAAATTTTGTACTTGAGAAAAAATAATTTATTTTTGGTCTGTTTCAAATGCACGTATTTATAAATTAGGTTAAGGTCTGAAATATTTTGTAGAACTGAATAGTCTACCAACATGGTAGACTTACTGTGGTACATTTTGTTATCTGTAAAGTTCCCTTTTGATAGTGCTGATTTGGTAATAGATCCTAGACATTAATATTCTGTTTTACTATTTTTGCCCTTTTCAAGGTGCACACACATAACAAGCCATATTCTGTTCCATTAAAATCACTATAAACCCAAGGAGTAACCTTGGTCTTGTACCTGCCCCCCTTCAACTGGATCTTTGAGGCCCCAGCTTTAGAACAAAGTTTGTTCTTTATTGTTGTCAAGAAAAGAAAGTACCTTAAACTTTTCAGTTAAAAATGCAAGTTAAGGCTGCTTGGCATCATAATTTGCATAATTATGCATCATTTCCATAAACATTAGCATTATTACCATAACTACTTGCTATCATAATTAGTATAAGTGAAGATGTACTGAAAGAATTTGTATGCAACACACAATGGCACAGGTGTTAAGCCCTTACTGCTTCTTGTGCCCTAGTATTCCTTAGTATTCATTTTCCATTCCCAAATACTTATATTTTTATATAGAAATCAGTACTAAGAAGAAAGAGGGATAATATGTTGTTTATATGTGCAGAAATGGCTGTGGCAGAATGTAGCTTTTTCCAGAAATTTGATCCAATGAGTGGTGGGGATTGAGGTTGTACTGAGTAATCATATAGACCTGATTCCAAGGACTCTCCAGTGCCCATGTATTGAATGTCATATTTGCTTAGTTTCAGGTGGGTATCTGTGTTAGTCTGTAGTAGCAGGGGAAAAAAATGAGTCCAGTAACACCTTAAAGACCAACAACATTTTCCAGGGTATAAGTTTTCATAAGGCAAAGTTCACTTTGTCAGATGTTTGCATAGAGAACTACACACATGGAGCCCAGCACAGGAAGACCCCAAATCACAACATGTATACCAACAAAATCAAGAGGATATAGATTGAGTTATTTAGGCCTACACATACATGCACATTGATCTTTATTTTTAACAGCTCCTGTATAATCCCTCCCCAATTGTTCAATATTTGTAAGGGACACCCTTGAGTTTTAGAAAGTTCTCGGCCAGAGACAGTTTCTCCCAGTGTACAAGCTGTAATAACTAATGGAGCCTACCATGGGCTATTGGTATTGGCATTACAATACCAATAGCCCATGGTAGGCTCCATTAGATATTACAGCTATTATGAACATTGAAAATCTTCATTGATATCTTTGAAACATCATCAGAGGAAATGAATTACTGAGAGACAGTATTTGTCTCACATCTCTGTTCGGAAGAAGATCTACCTTTGAAACGGCAAGACATTCCGGAGATCACCATCAATTTTCTATTATTATGTATATTATTACTGTTCACTTTTTGTATAATTTATTCTTTAAAGAAATTTATTAAGCATCACTTTTTCACAGTTCTTTTTGGTTTTCGTAGTGACCTTGGGTCAGTCATAAGTTTTTCAGAGCTGTTCTCTCAAGGGCAGTTCTTGAAAGAGCTCTCTCAGCCCCACCTACCTCACAGGGTGTCTGTTGTGGGGAGAGGAAGGGGATTGTAAGCTGCTCTGAGACTCCTTTGGGTAGTGAAGGGCGGGGTATAAATCCAATTCCTTCCCCTTCCTCTCCTCCTCCTCCATTTTTAAGTATCCACGAGAGTCTCCAATTTTGTACAGGATGGAGAAACCAGAATCAGGAATGATATAGGTACTCTCGGATTCAGAGTTAGAAATCTGTTTATTTCTTTATGATCTCTGTGCATCAAACTGATGGACTTTGTGCCTTTGTAGAGCTTGAATTTAGGAACTACAGCTTTTAGGCATGAAAATCCTCCCAAAGAAACACAACTTTGGACTGTGCATGCCTAAAGAGGAGGAGTTGCACTACCAATCAGTTCCTTCCAAAATGTAGCACTATGCAGCAGCAGGTTCTCTTTTGCAAGGAAGATGGCTGGGTTGAGTCAGTGCACAAAAGGCTACTTGAAGAGCAACTTTCACCAGTAAGCAACTTGTTTTTATTTCTTCATGGGCTCCGTGCATCACACTGATGGATATAAACTAGCAAGCAGAACAGAGGAGCCAATCTCCAATTGAGAATTACAATGTGAATGTTATAGAGCAAGTGTATTCTCATTATCTTCTAAATTGGGGGTATCCAGATATAGACTGGTTGGCCACAATATTATATCCCCAATGTAATAACTTCTGCTCCTTGGCAGTGCAAGATTCCCTATCCATGATGGATACTTTCTGTACAACTTAAAGCAGTGTTCTATTCCTTCCCAACTGTCCCATTAATAACAAGTAATGTACAAATTTGCTCTAAATCAGTTTTCACAAGTGCAGAGAAGGTGCTTCATCACGACATCAAAGATTTGTGCCCAAGTTCATTCTTACTCAGAGTTAGAAGAAGTACTTGTAGGTGCAGGCCATTTTTAGACGATGGCCAAAAGAAGGCAGCAGTTGGATCCACTTCATTCCTTGTTTCCTTGTTTTATGAAGCAAACTCTGCTAGGCCCACCTGCATTTCAGTCCTGGAGCAGCACACTCTCTCTTGGACCAAAATATTATAGAGCTAGCATAAACAGCCACCCTTACTGGGGCTTGCTTCAGTCATGTACTTGCAATAAAACAAACAGGACCATCCACAGTGAAAATAAAAAATCCCGAGGTTTACCGCCTCATGTAACTTTTATAATCTGGTGATGGAAAAGGAGACAGTGCCCCCTTCGCATCTAAATACTTCTTGAGAGCTAGCAATGGCAAGGTGGGGCATGATGTCTCCTGAGCAGCACTACCACTATCCTTTCCTCCTCTGGTTTCTCTTAGAGAAACAAAGCTTCAGGTAAACTTAGCTATTTCCAGCTCAACTTCCTTCAAAAACAATGCTCTACCATACCCGTCCCTTGTATAACTAACTACAAGCTCACTGTAAACAGTCTTAAATACAGAAGAACAAAGTTCTGAAAAACTTCCCACCAACATGTTAATTATCTTATGGATTTAATTAACATCAAACATGAATCTCTCAGCAAGATACCTTACAGTTTCTGTTTTGCATTAGCATTCCAAAACTGATAATAAAGGGATTGAATTAATTGGGCTGGATTCCTTTCCCAGCCTCAGATTCCGTCTTCTTGATCATCCCCACCAGGCCTTATTCCCTCTAACCCTATTAAGAAAGGAACCAGAATGGGGTGCTCCACGAAGGAAACACCCAATGCTTGAATGTACAGGACTTGTGTGAGCAATGCCTCCCAGTTAAAATTCCAGCAGATGATGTCGGGTTGAACTCACTGTTTGCCTGTAGAACACTGATAGGACTCAGGTCCCTGACATGCAAGTAATCAAAATACATCTCCACTACTGACTGTTCTGGGCCTATGCACTGAGTTCAGAGTTACTGATGCTCTTTGTTGCAAGGTAAGGCATGATTAAACACTGCCTACCTCCTAAATTTTTCATTGTATTGGAGCCATGTGGGCCCCATATACTGAACAAACACCCTGTGAATAATATCTTGATAGTGATGGCCAATCCCACTAGAGCAGCACCTGAAGAATTGTGCCCATATAAATGGTATAGGTTGCTAACCATCTGGACCAATTTTTGTCCACTTGTTGTTGTTCAGTCGCACAGTCGAGTCTGACTCTTTGCGACACATCACGCCAGGCCCTTCTGTCTTCCATCATGCTCCAGAGTTTGCTTAATTTCATGTTCGTTGTATCGATAACACTGTCTAACCATCTCATCCTTTGCCATCTCCTTCTTCTTTGACCTTCAATCTTGTATACATACACTTGTATACATACTGATTTCCGAAACTTGGGATTCATCTTTAGACACTTTCTTCTGCCTTCTAGAACACAAAGGAAATATATCTACATCAATGTTCTACAGTGTGGCACCATACTTCCAGTACTTCCCCCAGTGCCCCCCCCCGCTTTCTGGAAAGTGGGTGGGGACCATTGTAAGGCAGGGCTTGTTATTGGCTGCCCTTATTCAATTGAAAGGGTTTTCCAAGTCTGCCACAGCAGCTACAGCCACTGAAGGAGCAGAAGGACTGGTAAGCACCCATGCCTATGATTCCATTTCCCCCTTCTCTTTCTCCCTTCCTGTCCCCCCCAGACCCACCTTCACTTCTTTTTATTCCTTTCTTCCTTTCACCCTAATTGCTTCCACAAGAATTTTGAAAAGGCTACCATGTGAGTGGCCAGTGGCCTCGCCACTCCAGGCCATGGGTCCTTTGGCTAAACCTGCATAATATTAGGAGAGCCCCAGGGGGAGGGAGGAGCTAAACTCCACCCTTCTCAATGTGTCCCCTTCCTACTACCCTCACAGCTCCAAAAGCCATAGAACTAGGCCAGTGGGCCTAACTACTTGACTCACCTTGTCATATACTTGAGGAATCTGCAGTCACTGAAGATCCTTACTTAGCCAGCAATATGTCCTGTCTTGTCCCAGCTTGGTCCTCTCTGGAATTCTCTTAATTTTAGCTCTAGTAACCTTAGCTGGAGGAGCCTATAGTCTGGATCTCTCTCCACGGCCCATCTTGATGCCTTTAGCCTTTTCTATCACTTCCATTCTTTCTACAGTCTCCCTAAGGCTTGGGCCTTCATCCTCGTCAGAGCATGACAATCTCTATTGGCTGCCACTTGGTGGATGACCACTTGACTAGCTTCCCTTTCTGTTGTATGGCATTCTTAGTACGCTTGACACTTTGCTTAGTACGCTTGACAAATGGGCCCAAGAAACTACAATATATTAAATTCTTGAAGGGGTACTCCCTTACCTTCAGTAAACCTTGCCTTATCATGGAATCTGGTGCATTATAAAGACTGTTCTAACTATTGTCCCTCAGAAAACCTTGTTCATACGCTGAACGCACTCCTTCTTCAAGCTGTTCCAAATGGAGGAAGACTACCCCACGCTGGGGGAATAAACAGTGTGATGAGTGTGGACCAGTAGGGCTCCCAACTTATTCCATTTATAAAAGGGAGCAGTGTGAAGAAAAAGAAAAGACTACCTGTTCTGTTTATTTAAGTGAAGGTAAGGGAAGGGGTGACAAAATATGCTCCCCTATGTCCTTTGGTAGGGTTATGCACTCAGATATACACAAGCTGAAAATGAACTGGAAATTAGCTGTTTCAGGTTGGCTCAGGGATGCCACCAGATAGTTGTTTGGCAAGACCAGTTTGCTGTCCCTCCCTCCTCCCTGTTCCTGCTGCCTCTGGGGTGGGGAAATGGGAGGCAGTTGCTAAAATGGTCCTGAATTTTTGGGACCCATAAAGAAAACTTTTTAAAAATCCCCAAATGGTAAGGAGAGTTTCAAAAATTCAGGATAATGAAAATATTCCCCCCCCCAATCTGGATATAAAATTAATACAAAAAGTTTTAATGTGTATATCCTCTTTAGGCCTCTTCATCCTGCTTTGTGAACTTTGCCAAAATTCATCTCAGTTCCTTGCCAGATGGCATGCACAGGCTTCCTCCCTGAGTCATCACCCACAGGAAGCACCTATCCACTTTAGCGCCTTGCAGCACTCCAGTCCTCAGGTACTGGTCACCATTCATACGCTAAGCCTGGGGAAATAAGGCTGTAGGTTGGCAGGTACCAAGCCCCAGGTGTCCTCAAATGCCAGTCCACTTTGGATTATAGCTACTGCCACTCCCAGCCCTTCAGATCCTTTCTAATTCTCCTGGTTGACCCATTGCAATTGTACAATATATAGCAGCTTGCTTTCAGAAGCATGGCATCCAGGGACAGATGGGCTTTAGGCTTTCTTTACTGCCATTTCTATTGGTCAAGCTGTATGAGGAACCTACCCTGGCTTCTGCCCCACAGATACTGTTTTTGAAATGGTGACAGCGATGGCAAAATATCTCCCTGTCCCTAAGGGCAGGAATTGAGCTTGTTGCAAAAGTATAAATGCCATTTGGAATAAGGTGTAGAACCTGAGACATATGTATGATATTAATACAAGTATAGTTGGCACCAATTACTCTATTACACTTTAATGCGAAGAGGCGTCTCATTAGAAAGCCGTAAGTATTTCAGGATTATACAGTAAAGGACTGTATTGTAAGGGGAAAGTTCTATTTTTATCTCAAGCAGATGTAAAGATTAGAGTGGTTCTGATAGGAGTCTTCAACTATATATTGGTTGCAACTAAAAGAGATAATGGATTTAAATTGCAGTTGATCAGTTTAACTTACAAGCATGGAAAGCAGTCTCTGCTGTTCAGTGCATTGCCTCCTGAAAAGAAACATGCCATACACATGGCAGTACTAAGGCTGAGTTCAGACTGGCAGTTTGAAGCAGAAGGGAGTCGTGGCAAAAAAGACACGGAACAAACTGTTCCGGGTTTTCTTGGTCACACTGCGCGGACTGATGCGGGAGCATACCGGGGAGGAGGCGCAAAGGAGCGTTCACACTGTTGGCCCAGAGGTGCTGCTGTAAGTGGCTTTTTCTGGTAATCTGGTTGTGTGCGCTCATGCGCATAAGTGCATCCCTTCCGGATCGCGGCTTTTCACGTTCACACTTCCGGGAAGCGGGATGGACACAGGATAATCACGCTTTCACCTGGTCTCTTTTAAACTCAGGAGGGAAGCGTTACAAGACAGGCTGGGGAACGCCTGACAGATGTGCCTGTGTGAATGGCCCCTTTAATCCGTTTGTGAAACGTTTCTGGCTCGTGCCTATATCGGGGCAAACTGCCAGTCTGAACTCGGCCTAAGTCAGTGAGCTTAGACTGGAGTAACTATGTGCTGCAAGTTTTTCAAAAAGGGGCAGTGGTTTGCCCTCTACCCTGTCACTATTCAGTTAATCATCAAACTGTAAGTAAAAGTGCCAGGAGGGACCTTTGCCCCAGTCTAGAGAACCTAAGATAAAACCCATCTCTTACTTTTTCAGACTTTCTGTATAGACTTTTCCATGACAGGCTCTCAGCAAGTATGCTCACCCATCCTGTGGCAACAGTCATCAGACATATGCTCTGAATTTTGGTGGTCTGTTTTCTAATTTGATTCCCTCACAATTATTTTTATTTATTTATTTATTTATTTCCATTTTTATCCCGCCCTCCCCACGGACATTGATTCTCCTCACACACAAATAATGTACCCTTTACAATAGACGCCGTTCCCTCTTGACCCAACTGCATGATACAGTTCAAAGTAGTTCCCAGCATAGCAATTCCATTCGCTCCTTGACTAGGGACTTGAGAACTACTGTTGCTGCTTTACTACCCATGCTCTGACCAGTGATCATAGTCTCATTCCATACCACCATCTCATTTTTGTGTTAATCTCGGAGTTGTAGTTACTGATTTTGAGATCTGAATGTGCTCTCTGTTGTAGTTCTCTAAGTAGTACACGTTGAAGTAAGGTATAGACTGTAACTGAATGAGGTGCTGCACTACTGTCCAAGGCAGTAGTTAATTAGTGCGTGCTTCTAGTAGTCACAGTGCAAGCAAGGTGAAGAGATATAGGAGATGCAGAGTGGCATCCTGATACAAAGATTCGCCGCCGCCGCCGCCGCCCCTGAGCAAAAGAAGCTATTTTGGAAGAATTTCTTTTCTAAATAGCTATCCATTTAAATTCTGAGTTGTGTTTCAATTTAAGGGATTGGTTGAAACCCACATGTTCAGTTTTATTTCTGTCGCCGCGTGGTCTTCCTGTTCATTTTCTGTTTTCCAACTCCTTATTGTTCACCTGCACACTTGTTTCTGTCTCACCTGTCTTTAAAAGTGCAAGCACAGTCTGCAGACATAATGTATTGATGATGAGGGTCTGGAGCAGAGCCTTGATCATTCTGATGTCAGTTTTGATTCCTTTGAGAATCAAGTACAAGGAACAGTTGTTTGCAGTGCTGGAAATACTAGTTGGCACTTGGCAGCTTGGACAGTCGTTAGTTGAGTTTGGGTCTGAAAGGAAAAGTAATGTCTCATGCTTGATAGGTGAGAGTTCAGAGATTCGGTAAGGTTCAGATAAGCACCCAATATTTAGGAAAATAAGATGTGAACATAATACATAGTTGGAGTTTAAAATAAGATTTCACAATTCCTTCAGCATGTATGAACTGATAACATGCTGCACCGCTTCATATTGAGCATTTCTGAAAATGGAGCATTTAATATTTGTAATATTTGGGTGCTTATCTGAACAGTACTAAACGTTGAGCCTTCTGAGGTTCACACATTTCTAACACTCACCCTCGTTTATATAAAACCATTGCTAATGATATGAATGAAATGAGGGTGGTAATCCACTTACCTGAAAATTTTTTGTAGCTCTGAATTCAGAATCAGAATCTGAATAAATCTGTTAATGCTCTGTTTAAACAAATGCTCATCAAGAGGTGCAGCATATTTCATATTAGCACGTACTGAAGGAATTATAATGTTAATGTTTTAAGATATTTCAAAATTATGCTACAATAAAACCCTAAATGTATTGTATTGTGTTCTATTAATGTATTTTCCATCTTATTTTTCTTTATATTGTGAATATGAAAAAAATTAATTGTATACAACTTTTCACTTTTATTAGAATATACCTTTTGAAAACATCACAGCATGTAGACCTTCAAACAATTAAGCTTTCACTCAGCTGTGTTGTTTTTTTATTATGTGGGATAATTTAGATGTATAATATCAAAATGCCTATATGTAAAAATCTGCATGACATACAGGAAAAGGCTCCATCATTTATAGCATATAGGCAAAAGGAAGATAATTTCATTTGCTGTTTTTTTTCTCTAGATGGGTTCAGCTTTCTTTAATTTACTGCAAATACAAGCATCCGAATTCCAAATTGAAGTCATGGAGCCCTAAGATACACCGTTACAGGTTGTCATCTATCTTGTCTTGATCTTGTGAAAGGCTACAGCTTCAGTTTATGTTTTACTACCGTTTCCCATATTTCTCAGAGAACTGTTAACTTTTAAATACACAAATGCAGAAACTGATTTTGAGCTGCTTGACTAGGTTTCAGATTTTGCTTCCCTAAACTAATGTACTTTTTCACCAAGTAACTCAGAAAGCTGGATTAAGATATATTTGAAGTTGAGAGATGCATACATTACTTTGATTGTTAGAAGGTGTAACAACACCTATACCAGGGCCATTGTGTCATCTATTATTAGTTTGATTTTTCCCCCTTCCTTGCGATTTAACATAAGCATTCTTGGTGGGAGTAATTATTTCTAAGTCCATATTACTAATACAATGAAGGAAATGAATGTAGCATCTTAAATCTATAATCATAGAGTAAACATCTTCCTTAAAGTTAAATGTTAGGAAGGAGGAAAACGCCATAGAAATATTTACATTTTTATACCATTTCTACATTTTTTTTATTTTGTGTGTAGCTTATGAATATAAAAGGAAATATTCAAATGAGAATTAATTTCATTTACAGGGCAAATTGATTTAATTTACATGGTTAATTTTGCTTCCAGTAAAGTGTTTCCCCTCACCCAGTAGCTTCCAAATTGAACAGATGTTCAGTGTTGTCAGCTCTAAATTCAGGCCACCTCAGTCCTCTTGGCAGTAGTAAAGATTTGTCCAAGGAAAGTGAACATGTGCAGATTCCTGTGTGTAGCATCACTTAACGCAGCCTGTTGCTGCGTACAAAATATCTTCAGATTAAGACCATATTGTATTCTAGACCAGAACTCCCTTTTGGCTCAAACTGAAAGTATAGTGTTAAACATGATGACAAGAAACAGAATTTACTAGTACAGCACATGCTTTGCATGTGGAAGATCCCAGGTTCAATACATGGTGCAATTTGTTCAAAGATCTCTGCAGAGCTTGAAAGACCTCTCTGTATGAGGCCTTGGAGAAGCCAGACCTGACAATACTGGGCTGGGTAGACTGATTGTTCCACTAAAAGTTGTATAATTTTTTTTAGTAAATTGTAAATTACTTGTAAATTAAGTCTTGATAACTGTATATAAGAGTTTTAGGACAGCCTCTATTTGTTACTTTGCAAGGCAGAATTTCCACAAAATGAGTATTGTTGGCAGAAATTCTAAACAAGTTTGCAGTGGTAGCTGTTTACTGGTTTAAGTGGCATTTTCCCACTAATTATTTCTGCAGTTAAAGATATCTGACAGATTCATTAAGACAGTAATCTTGAATCTGTTTCCCAACTAGAATAGTTGGTAAAATATTTTCTTTTAGTACTGTTGTATCTGTGGACCTTAAGTGAGTGAAAATTTGTTCTGACATCTTAGTGAAAAGGTAAAGGTTCCCTTGCTCGAAAGCCAGTCAAATCCGACTCTAGGGTTGCGGTGCTCATCTCCGTTTCAAAGCCGAAGAGCCAGCGCTGTCCGAAGACATTTCTGTGGTCATGTGGCTGGCATGACTAAACACCAAGGCGCACGGAACACTGTTACCTTCCCACTGAAGTGGTACCTATTTATCTACTTGCAGTTTCTTGCTTTCGAACTGTTAGGTTGGCAGGAGCTGGAACTAGAGACGGGAGCTCACTCCATCATGCGGCACACTCGGGTCTCAGACTGCTGAACTACCAACCTTCCACAGCCTGCAGTTCAGCGTCTTAACCACTTGAGCCACCGCAGCTCCTTGGACATTTTAGTATTAGTGTATAAACAAGAAAGAAGACCCGCGAAACCCACGAGGGGGGGGAGCTGCAAACTCAGCAGGCCTAGGAGGAACCAGCAGGAGCAGGTAAGCTCTCCACTCCCCCCATCCCGGCGGTTCCTCCGTCTCCTCCACCCCCCCGCCTCCTTCCCCCCCGCACAGCTCGTGGCCGCCGGGCCTCGTCGGCTCCCCCCCGATCGCTCCAAAGCAAGGCCCGCGCGGCTTGTAGCAAGGCCCGCGCGGCTCCCCCCGCTCCGAGGCGGCAGCGGCGGCTGCAGAGCGTTCCCTGCGCATGCGCAGGGGACGCTCTGTCACTTTTGTAGGATTTAAGTATCCCCCCGATATTTTTAAAAACTTTTTAGATTTTTGTGCACACCTGGGGACCGCCCCACGTGTGCACAAAACTCTCCCTCCCCCCTGGGTGCCCCCGGTGCGCGGATTTAGCTATCCGCACACCAGGGGGCAACTTCGGTATTAGTATATAGATGACTTAAATGGGAAAGCTCCAGAAAATGAAATTAAACTACATTGGTATACATGGTTTTAAATGTATATTTCTTCTTATAGTAATCCTTTTTAAGGTATTTTATGCCAATAAAGGTCAACTGAACTGAACTACATTGGAAATTTTAAAATGGCATTTGAAGCTCTTTAAACCTAATGCATTTGTAAAATTTAACAATTGAAACCACTGTTTAATGCTTAAACTGCATGTCTGATTCAGTGCTGGTACAACATTAGAAATAATTTTATTCTGTTTCCAATGTAAGAAAACCTTTGGAGTCAGATATTTAAATGCTCCATATACATATCTAAATTAAATGACTTAAAGATCTCCCAGAAGAGAGCACTTTCCAGGGGAAAAAACCCTGTAATAATGTGAGCGTTAGATACGTATTGGTAAATTTTACATACACCTGAGGGATGATGCAAATTGTGAAATAGTTCTGTCAAAGCTTTGTTAGTTAAAACAACCTCGTGGAGGGAGCATTTTAATAGTTGTATTAAATCCCTGACACCTTCATTACAGGTATAACCTACCCAGGATGGACAGCTAGGATATAGGCATGAATCTTGTATCTTGCTTCCACTTTGCTCCTCTTTGTCCATTGCAGTTTTATAACTGCTGTGGAGCTCAAAGAAGGTGGATAGCCAAATACAGGCCAGTTAGGCTGTCAGAATATGACCTCAGTTCTATACCTTGCTTCCATTTGTGCAACACTGTCCTGTTGTGGAACTGGACCTTCACTACAGAGTGTTTTCTTCCAGCACAAGGTATTTCTGCTGATTAAGTGTCTGAAAAGCACCAGTACCAAATAAATGTGCTCCTCAGTGAAGGTCTGAACTGAGGGACGTGGCACCTATATAGTATCTATTGCCCTGGAAGATACACCTCATAAAATTGCAACAGCTTGTGGATCATCAAACCACAGCTTTGTGTTGAGGGAGGCCTTTCTAAGTCACTGCTGCTGCACTCTACCTTTAGATGAGTGAGTCAGTCAGACCTAGGGTTCCCAAATCCCCCCGGGGGGCGGATTTCCCCCCCACTTTCAAGGCCCGATTTCCGCCCCACGCAGAATCGGGCCCGGGGGAAACCCCACGCCTGCCCGCGCGTCACCCGGAAATGGCGTGGCCCCGCCCCCAGCGTGCGACGTCACTTCTGGGTGACGCACGGACGGGTTAGACGCCGGCCGGGAGCCCCCCGCTCCCGGCCAAAATTCATTTGGCAACCCTAGTCAGACCCCAAGATGTTGCCAGTTTCACCCTTGTGGGATCAAATAGGCCTTAAACCCTCATTTGAGGAAGTCTCTTTTTTACCCACTATATGGTGTCTCAGGGTCAAGAGAACTGAACCTTGACCTCCCCTGTAACTCACATTATCCCTGACAAGAGAAAATGGTAGTGATGTGAGCTTTATATAAGGTTTCCATTTCAAAAAGTAAATTAAAGAGATTACAATAAAGCTGATCGCAGACTCCAAATCTCAATGAAAACCAAAATTAGCCACTTTAGGATGCTTAGTTCCAATTTATAAAAATCAGTATGGAATCATATTTTAAGGTTCCTGTTTCAGATTAATCTTGAAAGGCACAATGTTTTTAGAAGTCCAAGATTTCCAAGTGTCTTTTCTGGTGGTGTTCTTTGCTTTTCTTGCTTTTGATACAGTCTTGGAAACCAAGCTTCTCTTCACAATATTTCAGTCTCTCTCTTTTTTCTTTTCTTTCTTTCTTTCTTTTTTTTTTGAGACTGTTGAGTATTTAAGACTCAAGACTCAACAATAGGCTTGCCAAGTCCCCCCGGGGGGTGGGGAAACCCCCGCCCCAGAGGCCCATTTCCCGCCGCTGGCGGATCGGGCCCTGGGGGAACCCCACCCCCAAAGCACGCGACGTGCACATCACCCGGAAGTGACGCGACCACGCCAGGCACGCTGGGGGCAGGGCCACGGTCATCCGAGGAAAAACTCTATGGTTTTCCCTCGGATGGTTGTGGCCCCGCCCCCAGCGTGCCTGGCATGGTCGCGTCACTTCCGGGTGATGGGGTTCCGGCGCGCGCTTTGCACGCGCGCTTTGCACGTGCGCATGCACTCCCAGAGCAGCACTGGAGTCCCCGCTCTGACGCCGATCCGACTTGGGAACCCTACTCAACAATACTGAGCCAGTAAATATCCAAGATGTTTATTATAATGGAGCAAGAAAAAAACTTTAGAAAAACGAGTGACTTGAGGCATAAAAGTGAATTTGCATGTTTGTTTATGCTTATTGTACCCTGTTATATACCAGGTGATTAGCTAATAAACAATCCAGTTTACAGTATCAGCACAGTAAATTCCAGTTACAGAATCTGTCTCACTAGACTTCCTAAGCCAGCATATTATAACACAGGAAATGGCACACATTTTCAAGAAGAGAATAAGCTAGTCGATGGAGATGTTGATCCATAGGATGAAAATAGTTTTGATCCAGGCTCTGCAATTGTGTCTAACCCCTCAAGTTGAACAAGTAATTTGATGTATGAAGGAAGGAGACAGCTGAGGGTGAAAGAAGGTGAAGCAAAGGTATGGAAGAGGAAAAAATGGTTCTTTGGACTATCCAAAAGTACTACTTTTGATAGTCCAGTGCAGTACACGTGCCACAAGGCAATATAATATTACCATTTGTATTCGGTTTGGAAGAAACTCAGATTGGAGAACAGAACCCAGCAGAAAGGTGTTAACTGAGGTCCTAAATAGACGTATTGCTGAGATTGGATCTTTCTTTCATTTTTAAAGAGTTAATAGCTGCTTCACAGTCCTGATTCAGACAGGGAGGGAGAGACTAACTTAACTGCAGTTTCACTAACCAAAACCAATCCCTCCCATTACACTGTTATTATCTACAAAAAGGAAAAAAGACAGGTCCTGCCTATATTTGTTTCCTTAAAGGACAGTAACAGTGCTTGTAGAGAGTGAGTTTTGATTGGTGGGTTAGTTTTGATTGTGAAACTTTGAGCACCTTTTCCTCCCCCATTCTACATTAGCTATTATCCCATTTAAAACAATGGGAAGGCCTCATCACAGATCTTTCAGCATGTATGTTTTGTCCCTGAGCCACAGCAGATCCCAATAATATTTGCAAATTTAAAGAAAATGGCTGATATGACCATACGTCTAGAATGTGCTTTCCGGTCTCCCAAAAGTTCCCTACTTGTTCCAGCAATAAAGTATAATTCATTAGATCATCTAGACTTCCATCTTTACAGCACAATTTTAGGAATATCTATTCATAAATAAGCCCTACTATATTTAAAGGTCATTACTTCCAGGAAAGCATGAATAAGACTGAAGTCTGAACAGAGGCACACTTTCTAAATACATTGAAGTAAATGGCCTTATAAAAATGTGGCTCTGTTTAGGGTTACACTGAAAGTTAAGCTAGTAGCTAAAACAGATATGGGCAGATAACATTTCATTATCTAACAAAACCTAAAAAGTCACTGTACCTTTTAATAACTGGAGAACATTCAAAATACATGATGGGTTTGGTCAAGATAAGGTAATCTCCTGGGAATCATAAGTACCAAACCAAGCTCTCTGAAGGAATGATGGGATGGAAATTATGCTCTGAATATCGTGTTGTTGTTTTTAATTGTATTCTGATGTACATTATGCAAAAGAATGGAAAAGAAGTATGCCTACATCAGCAACTGTAAAGAGTTCTTTTAATAGTATGGTGCACATTATGGGTTAGATCCCAATGTAATTTTCCAGGAGCAGAAAGGGTGAAGGCAATTTTGGTCAATTTGCCCCTCATTGCAGACCCTAATTTACCATCAGGCTATTCCTAAAGGTCCATTTTCCCCAGGAGCAGTATTTCAATCAGCAGGGTGGAGGAGTCAGGAAAGTTCCATTTTGCTGATAAAAGTGCTTTCTGTTGGTGGAAAATGGTGTTTGGTTCTATGTTTCACCAGGCACCAGCTGCAATACTGTGGCAGTATGTACTCATCACCACTTCACTGGAGACAATTTAGGACTTGTTTATATAATCTGTATTCAGTCTCAAAGGTATTACCCAAATTGCTCTCCTAACATACTTGAACAAGAAACTCATATTTCTTGACTACCTGAAATGACTCACATGTCACTAATTTTTCCTTTGTGGAACTGTGATCTCCCTCAGTTAGTGATGTAAACCTTGCTGTAGTTGAAATGATCACTTATCCTGGGATAAAAGACCTGAGTCAAGATAAAGTTACCACCTTTTTGTGATAGAGCTGCTGTGCCTTTTGATAGATGTGTGATATGCAGAAGTGCAACAGAAAATACTTTCCATTTCTGGGTTAATTTCTGCTTTTTAAATTGCTAAAGGCACAATAGGCCTGCCAAGAAAAAGGTGGTAGTATTTGTTGTTAGCCTCTGATATTATCATGTGATACTGACTTCCTTTCAATGCTTTTGACTGTGCAATCAGATGAGAGGTTCAGATGTTATTCCAGGTTGACTGACCATGCTAACAGGTTTTCACAGTAGTTTGCATAGGTTTATTGCTGGAACCACAATGGAAAGTGATTATTCTCAGGGGCAGTTCTATTTTCCCCCCCTCCCCGATTTTGTTAGTGTGTCAAGATTCTGCAGTCCTTCTAAACTGCCTGGAGAAAGTCTGCTGCAAAAGGTCAGTAAGAATGATTCTGACACGGTGCAAACCCTGCAGAACATTTTCCCTTCCCCAGCAATGTGTTATGAAAGAGGGATGTTTCGCTTTCTTTGCGCAATGCTGTGGGACTCACGTTATTAATACTATACTAGCTATTCTATCCCGTTGTTATCAGGAGTGATTTTGTTCTGAGGAAACCAGCAGCTAGTGAAAATATTCTTAATCTCTTAATACTGAAAGCAAGTGCCATGGAGTCCTAGAGGATGTAATCAACTCTCAGTCTAGTGGTGGAAGCCGGACTAGTGGGAGTGGGTGTTGCCACATACAAGGTGCTAAAGTAGCCCCCTCAGCCTGTCCAGGGAGAATGCAAGTTCACTGCCATTCCCGTTTTCCAGAAACTGGGAGTTTTCTGCTCTTCTGAAGTATCTACATTAGAAGCATACAAGTAATCTCACTCAAGAAAAGCTATCTTTGTACCCAATTCAAGAGGTATGTCGATAGCTTCAGACTGCTGGTAGAATGTCCGAGATCCCGGGTACTTCTTTCTAACCCATTTTTCCATATGCTAAATTGATCATCTGCATTTTGCCACCAAACAAGATCACTACCATACCGTGATGAACTGTCTGCAAAGAGCCCAGCATGAGTAAATGGTTAATCAGGTTTATGGTAAATCGTTCAGACAGTTGGTTTATAGGCTCATTCAAACCAGGAGTTTAGAAAATAAGTTAACTTGGTGTTAAAACAAGCAAATGTGAAATCATTCTACATAATCATAATAATAATACGAAACATATTTCATGTTGGTTTTATATACCTATAAAGAGATGCTTCTTGTACTTTTGGGACAAATATATGTCAATGAGTGTGTTTTAAGGCACATTTAGTTAAATTTCATTCAGTTATTCTGAACAACTCGCTTTTGCCTTCTTTCCCAGGAAGTGTGTAGAGAGCTTTGGTGTCTAAGCAAAAGTAACCGCTGTGTTACCAACAGTATTCCAGCAGCTGAAGGTACCCTTTGCCAGACTGGAAGCATTGAAAAGGGGGTGAGTGCAAATGACTTCATTCAGGTTATTGTGTGATTGTTTTAGGTTATGCCAGTCACAGAAAGATGTATGAACTTGGGAAATATATCTTTATTAATACTTAAGAGAGTTCCAGAACGAAATGCTCAAGTTGAACATAATTGAACATAGAGTTAGTCCACAAAACATCAAATCCTACAAATTTAAATTGAAAATATCAATTTTAAGGGTGCTTATCTTTCTCTGTGGTAGTCTCTTGCTATTTCACTCATGGAAGTGTATATGACCAAGGCATTTTATAAAGTTCTAGGCACTAGCTCTCTCCCCTTGCTCATGTTCTGGAACCATCATAGCCTTACTAAGTACTTTGAGCATGTGGGACAGATTGGGCATGAGAACAGCACCATGTATCGTAACTTCAACCATGTGTTCGTGGAGCTGATAACATCTTATTCATCATGGTGGCTTCTGTGCAGGCACACATGGGACTGGGCAGTCGCAGGCCAGCCACAAGAAGAGCTACCAAGCTTTTATAAGATTTTTCTAGCGCCTAAGAGTGCTCCCCGTCCCCTCCTCCCTCAGTGTATGCTTTTTCCTGCTCAAAGGATCATGTGACAGAGGCGGGGCAAGCACTCTTCCTTCAGTTCTTTCCTTGCTGCCATGAGGAGAGCACATTCTTCTAACTTTTGTGAGTACAGAAGGCCACAATGGCTTTATTCAAAAAATGTGGAGTCAAAATGGCTCAGAACGACAAGCATAGGTTGTGTCTACTCTGTTTGGGTGAAGGGCACAACACAGTCATGTGCCCAGCCTGCCACTGTTTGACACTGAAAGCCGGAGAAGGCTTTGGGTGCCCTGGACCCCCAGGTGGAAAAATGGGCACAGCCTGAAAAAAGACTGAGGGCCTCCTCCATCGCCTCGGCATCAGAGCTGCCATCAAAGAAGATGACTAAACACCAAGACGTTTGTTGCCTTCACCTCGATATTGACCTTCCTCGCCTTGGCATCATAAGACTCCATCTCCTCTGCATTAGAATTCACTATCACCTCCAGCAGAAGTTAAATCTTCCCCTCAAGGTCAAGTCACTGATTCACCTTGGAGCCGAGCCTCAGCAGTGACCGATCAACATTCAGAATCACTTTAGTGCTGACATTTCCCACTTTGAGTAGTATGTCTCTCTCCGATTCCAAGATGTTTTCAAGGTCCCACTGCATCAGACAGAGCCTCCAAGGGGTCAGGAACAACAACCCCCTCAGCAAACTTTCCAGCAGCCCTCCTGGTTCCCCTTCCCTGTGATGTTCCCACCTCACTGGGGCTCATGGGACCAGCAGGGTTGTCATCTTTTCTAGGTTCTTTGCTGGCAACATTTGCTTTTCCCAATGGAAAAGCCTCTCCATTCTCAGAGTAATTGTTAGGAGTTTGACCTGGTAGTCGCATTTACCTAACCTGGTGGTAGGCATCCCATTTGGCACCCAGCTGCATTATTTTCAAGTCTTTACAGATGCCTCTCTAATGGGGTGGGGAGCTCACTGCAGTACCCATAGGGCACAGGGGGGTTGGTCTAGATCTGAATCTAAACTGCACATTAACTTACTGGAACTAAGGGCGATTAGACTTGCTCTCACAAGGTGGTGTTGAGACCCAGTCTGGATTTTTTGCCCAAAGTGGTCTCTAGGTTTCATATCAATCAGGTTATAGCCCTTCCAGTTTTTTCCCCCATCCCTGACCTCCACTGCTGAACAAACACTAAACACATTGGATGTCAGGCAGGCAATCCTTTTTTTATTTAAAACAAACAAAGGAGTTTAGATAGGATAGGAAACTGGTTTTTTTAAGGGTCAAAATAGGGGAAAACAGCAGCATCCCAATCAGTGTCCAGGTGGGTAATGGCCGCTATCAAAACAGCCTATACGGAAGCAGCTTTGCCTTGCCTCATCAAACTGAAGGCCCGTTCCACCAGAGCGCAAGCCTTGCCAGTGGCTTTCTTGTCCCAGCTGTCCGTCAACAATGTCTACAAAGCAGCCACTTGGTTCACACCATCCACGTTTGTTTGTCAGTGTTCTATGGACGTGGATGCTCGGAATAAGGCAGCTGTTGGGAAAGCGGTCCTACAGTCTGTCTTTCACTAATCAGCCTACACCTGTCTCCTTGGTAGATGAGCTTGCTATTCTCCCATGTGGGACTGCAGAGAAACCACAATGATGAAAATGGGGTTGCACTCACCTGTAACTGTTGTTCATCAAGTGGTCTTCTGTTCAGGCACACATCCCTCCCTTCTTTACCCACTGTGGGCTGATCTACTATGGTCTCTAGCTCCTCATAGCGGCAAAGGGGGAACTGAGGGAAGCTGTCTCCGTCACGTGATCCTTTGGGTGGGAAAAAGGATACACTGAGGGCAGAGGGGAGGGGGAGCACCCTTAGGCTCTAGAAAATTCTTATAAAAGCTTGGTAGCTTTTCCCGCAGCTGGCCTGCACAAGTGCAGTGCCCATGTGTGGCTGCACAGAAGACCATTCGGTGAACAACGGTTACAGGTAAGTGCAATCCTGTTTTGCTTAGGGTATTTCTCATAATCCAGAGCCATCTAGGTATTCTGTGCTTCAATAATGCAGAATTAATGTGTTCTTCTTTCATACTCTCCCTGTGCCAGCACAGTGTTAACCAAACGTGCCTTGGCTCAGCTATTGGAAACCCTGGAGAAGACTGTAATTCTACAGACGACTCCAAGTCTTGAAGGAATTCTAGCTCAAACCTTCATTGGTATAGCTGACTTTTCTAAGTGAGTGGAGAACATACCTAAGACTTTAGCTACTAATATATTTTTCCATCTCCAGTCACTACCTCATTCCTTGAACACACAAAACTGCTTTGATTTGCATTGATCTGTCAAGGCCAATATTGTCTAACTGGCAACAGTTCTCCAAGGTCTCAGGTCTTTCACATCACCTACTTCCTGATCCTTTTAAGTGGAGACACTGGGGATTTAACCTGAGACCCTATGCATACAAAGCAGACTCTTTGCCACTGAGCCATGGCCCCTGTCCCTCTTTGGTGGCAGATGACACTGCAAAACCTGCATCCCTGTGTTAAATGTAGCTAACATCAGAAACTTATGGTTTTCTACGAGTTTTACTTTGTGAAGATATGGCCCTTTTTTTGGAAATATGTTGGAGGATGATAAAAATTTTCACCTGGATAAACTATGCTAACTACTACAGCAGACTGTGTGAGACCTGCACAAGTTCCTGTCAGCTTGTGTGAAAGGTACACATTGCTAAATACTGCTCCTTGGTCATCCTTTCTCCCCCCAGGAGCAGAATTTGGGGAGGGGTACTTAAGGCTGCAACAGGTAGGGGTAATTGCAAAAGTCAGCACATTGGATCCAACCCAATATTTAGGATATCTACAGAGTACCTTAGCAAAGCTGCTTTGGATATCTCAGCCAGAGAAAATGAAAGCTGTTAAAACAGCCTGTTCTTTTGACATTCTGCTATTCTTGCCTTTTAGTAAATGAACATGTTAAACTTCCAAGCAGAGACCATGAGGAAGAACATGCTGCTTTCGTGTAACTCTTGTTCTTCAAATGTTTCTTCTCCGTGCAAAACTTCTCTCATCAACCTTTTCTTATTTATTTCTTTATTTATTCCATTTGTATCCCACCCTCCCCACGAACAGGCTCAGGGCGGCTTACAGTAATCGGTACAAGGTACCATAAAATCCACCTAAACATTTAAAACATTTTAAAACATTCAGGTAATCATAAAGTGCTAGTGGTATTAAACATTCCGTCGCTAATTGAGATGGCGTGCTATATGATGTAGCTGCAGACAATTTCAGACTAAGTAATCTTCTAGCATCACACGATGGTATGGCTTGGTTTCAAAGCCGGGGCCAGCCCATAACCACAGATGTTGGTGGTAGTGGTGAGGGCGGCTCCTAATTGAAAGCCTGGTGGAAGAACTCCGTCTTGCAGGCCATGCGGAACTGTAGAAGATCCCACAGGGCCCTGATCTCTTCTGGGAGATTATCCCACCAGTATGGCGCCACCACTGAAAAGGCCCTGGCCCTAGTAGCGAGCCTGGCATCCTTAGGACCTGGGGGGGGGGGCCAATCAATGTTCTGACCCTGACCATAGTGCTCTCTGGGGTATATATGGGGAAAGGCGGTCCCTCAGGTATGTCGGACCCTGGCCATATAGGGCTTTAAAGGTGAGTACCAGTACCTTGAAGCAAATTTGGTATGCTATTGGCAGCCAGTGCAGTGCCTTCAGTGCCCATCTAGGAAGGCCCATCAGAAGCCTGGCCGCAGCATTCTGCACTAGCAGCAGCTTCCAGATTTGCAACAAGGGCAGCCCCATGTAGAGAGTGTTACAGTAGTCTAGTCTCGAGGTGACCATCGCATGGTCTGTGAGATACTGCTCCAGAGCTTCAGAAATTAGATTATTACTTGTATGATTGGTCCTGTGGCATTCAAGTAAGAAATTTGAGTTTTGCTGAAATACCACTGGACCCACCTCAAAAAAGAAAGAAAGAAAAATGCTGTTATCTCCACGCCTGAGAGGAAACGAATGGAGAATCTTAGTTGACTTCCCACAATTAGAAAAGATATCTTTGCACATTTATCCCTATTTTGACCTATTTATTGCTTTGCTATCCTTTCCCCACTTAATTAAATCAAAACAACTGTTGACTTTATAACCTTAGCTTGTTATTTAGTTTTGTCGTTGCAGATCTTAAAACATATTCATCCTGTTACATGTCAATTTGCTGTTCAGTCTCTGTCTATAAATTTGAACCTTACCTTCCATTCCAATGTATTTGAAAAAGTGTGGATGCACACAAAAGCTCTACCTTGAATAAACCTTTGTTGGTCTGAAAGGTGCCACTGGACTCTAAATTTGTTCTACTACTTCAGACCAACATAGCCACCCACCTGAAACTATGTTTCTGGGATTATAAATTTGCTGATGAAACAAATTGAAGTATTAAAATGAGGTTCTGGATTATGTAGCTACTTTTCCAGCATATTGTAATACCTGAGGCCTTGTTGCTATAGACCCAATTTTTAAATAAATTGTACTAATATAAGAACATGGGCAAAAATCCCCCTTCTTTTCTCAATGACTTTAGCAGTATTTGCTTAAACATATACTGGGACAGTTTAGACCAAGATTCTTGTAACCACCTGTTATTCTGCAACAAGACCATATTTCATACCCTATCTGTAATTGAGGATCAGGTAAAATTCCTGTTTAAACAGTTTCAATTTTTGAAATAAACCCCAGCAAAACTTGTATTTTCTGTGCTGTTTTGGATTTTCTACAGTGAAATAAGACAGCCTCATTTGCTTTCATACCAGGAGTACAGGATATGGCTTAGTTTGATTTCAATAAAATATTTCAGTTCAAATTATGTTTTAATAGAGTTATTTCTCTCGTACTAACCCTGTGTCCTATGCTTTTACAAATTGCAAGGCTTAAAGTTCAGCAATTGTCTCTTTAAAATTTCAGCCCATATTTTCATTCCATATCTGAACAATTGAATGGGCAGTGAGTGTAAAGATTTTTGATACCCTGTTCCTAGTGTCTTGGCATTACTTTTATTATGTCTGCAGTGTAAGTGTAGATGAAATACTGCTTGAAATTCCACTTCCATTGTAACATCATCCATTCTTTAGCTTGGGGGTGGTGTTAAAAAAGAATTAACTCTCATAAAAATTCCTAACTGGGGAATTTTCCATGTTGCACTATTAAGCTGTTAGTCTAAGAATAACTGAGAGTATTCCTTAAACATGATTAAAATTATTCTAAATGTCTAAAGAAGATTTTCAGTTATTGTAGTTACTTTTAATGAGGGAGGTCATAGTTGTGTATGGAATAAAAAATACTGTCTTGTTAAACTCATGTATGTTGGGATTTATAATTTGGAGCTTAGCTAAAGATAAATAACAAATAGCATTTGACTTCATCAGTGACTAAACATGGCTAAAGAAAGTAAAACATCTGTCTGTTATCTATACAACGAATGCTGATGCCTATAATTGGTCAATGCCTGACCCATATATTTTTCTGTCATGATAACTCTATCAGTACAAAGCTAATTCTGTGTTTTTTATGAAATCTTTTCAGTGGTGTTATCAGGGAGAATGCGTACCTTTTGGCACTTGGCCCCAGAGCATAGATGGGGGTTGGGGTCCCTGGTCAATATGGGGAGAGTGCAGCAGGACCTGCGGGGGAGGAGTCTCATCATCCATAAGACACTGTGACAGTCCAGCGTAAGTAGCTAAAGTAAGCCAGAGCCAGAAAAAAAAGCATCTTTGGAAATGTTTCAGAGTGTGGTTTCATGTGTTATCTGTAAAAATGTTTGTCTACCGTGCCAGTACTTCTATAAAGCAGCCAGGAGCTAGAGGAGCTTACTAGAGACACCAACTTTTTAAACTATATTCATTAAACATGTGCTGTAAACAGAGAGCCTACATTTAATATTCAGCAAATATATTCTCTTTAACAAACATCCCATTAAAGCAAACGGAACAATCAGCAGCAACTCATCAAAAGATAATTATAGTTCTGGAACTCAAATACAAAAGAATTCATTGTACAAACTTATTAAAGTCTAAACCTGTTCAAGAGTTTATAATTTTTCAGCCCATGAGGAAATGTCACTTCTATAGATTACCTAACAGTGCCATCCTAAATAGAGTTACACCGGCCCCTGCCACATGGCAGGGGGAAAGCCTCTTAAGGCGCGGCTTTTAAAAGCCGCACCAATGTTGAGACGCCGCAGCGGGATCCCACGGATCCCCTGGCCGCGGCGCCTTTTCTCCCCGGCGCGATCAAACGCCGGGGAGAAAACACAGTTCGGACGCCTAGCCAGCCGAACTGCACATGTCGGAGCATGCGCAGTTCGACTCCGGACCGGGGTTGTGCCGGCGCAAGAACGCGCCGGCGATCAAATCGCCTCGTGTGAACGGGACCACCGTACATAATCCAGTCATGTCAATGGGCTTAGATTGGTATTACTCCACTTAGGATGGCCTTATAATACATCCAGTGGGTAAAATGATTTCAAACTGCTATCTACATTGTCGCTTTTTCTAAAAGTGTTTTGTCTAATTACCTGTGTGGACTTCTACTGTTTACTTAAGCTACAAATTTGTCACTTCTTTTTCATCCATGTTTCCAAAAAGACAGCCTTTTCTTCTCTTGCTACAGATTTGCTCTTGAGGGAAGTACTTTATCCTATTGTTCTTAATAACTCAATATTTTTGTTAGTCCCAGAATTTTCTGTCTATAGGCATGTGGAGAGATCTTGGCTTCATGGTCACAGCTCTACTAGCCTTGAGTCTATAGGATGACATCCTGTTGTCATCTTTTTACCTTCATCATCTTCTGACCAGTGACAAAAGTCTATTGGCATAGTCCTGATTCCTTAAGGAAGCTTCAGCATGAGGAATCCTACAAAGTGATCCCTTGTTCACTTCTGATTGCAATAAACATCAGAAGACAGGAAGCAAATTAGCTACTGAGCACTTTAATTTCTGTGTAGGTAAAGCATAAAGGTATGAAAGAAATGAAAAGTACTTGAAAATACTAGCTAAGAAACTGCACATAAATTAGAAATGTGTAATTACCATATTGCTGTGTGTGTATATATATATCTCCCTTATATATAATTGAGTAAGACGCAGCATCACACAGCGGAGAGAACATGCGCACCAACAGTGTTTGGAGGGCTGAACTGTCCGTCAGAAGCTTCCCCAGCTTCCATTGGCCGTGTCGGCTAAGTCCCACCTCAGAACACAAAGGCTGCGTCACGCAGCGGAGAGAAAATGCGCACCAACAGTGTTTGGAGGGTCGAGCTGTCCGTCAGAAGATTCCCCAGCTTCCATTGGCCATGTCGCCTAAGTCCCACCTCAGAACACAAAGGCTGTAGCCCTGCCTCTGCAGCCGGTCCCCTCAGATGTCAGACTACTGCTGACAACCACCTGGTGGGTGAGTGGGACCGGGGAGCATTTGAAGAGCGCCGCCGCCGATAAGCCGCTCGCCGCCGCCCGACTGCCCCCCCGCCCAAATAGACAGGGCTGGAGGGAATCAGTGGAAAGCCGCCGCCGGCAGCAGCTCATCACCACTCGCCGTGGGTGGATTCCCCCCCCTTTATCCCACCCTCCCTCTCTGTCTGGCTTACTGACTGTCTGTCTGTCTATGTCTCTCTCCCCCTCACCCTTCTTTCTTCCTACCTTCCTTCCTCTCTTTCTCCAAACCCCTCTATCTATCCATCTACCTATCTATCTACCACCCATCCACCCTACCTTTCTTGGGCCCATTGTCTTCGTCCACAATGGTCTTTGCTCCCTAGTATATACATACACACACACACACACACACACACAATATATATATATATATACAATATATATATTGCTGTTACTGAGTCTACCAAAAAAAAGAGCTGAGTTTGTGAATTCTGAACTATGAAAAAAGTCAGATTTCAGTCACACTCTAATTCACTGTTTTTCGTTAATAACATGCAATTCTACTTTGACTTTTCATTGAGGTAGTAGTTCCTTGCTCATTTTGGCAGATGCCTTTTCCACAAACATTTATGTAGCAGGAATCATCAATGCAGGGTGAAACTTAGGCCCCGGTCACACTAGTGGGAAAAGCCGCAGCAGAAGTGCAGCTTTTTAGAGCCGCAGCAAATTGAAGCGCGGCATCGGGATCAGACAGATCCCCTGAGCCGCGCCACATTTGCTCCTCAGCACGATCACATGCCGAGGGGGAAGCGATGGGATGAAGGGCAAGGCAGCTGCGCAGTTGTGCGCATGCGCAATGTGGCAGGGCCTCGCATACCACGGGATATGGGCGCGTCGGTGATCACATGGCTGCCCATGCTGCGTGTTTCCCAGTAAGTAGTAGTCTTTTTCAGGTCTCTTTTAAATCCGTGTTTTCGGCCGGTAGTGACGGGTTGGGCGTGACACTTGCCAGATGCTGGCAACTGATCGCGCCGGTTTAATCCGCCCTCAACCCATCCGTTTTGTGGGGCAAATCCTCTCGTGTGACTGGGGCCTTAGGGATGCAATTGCAGAAGGCTCACCAGCCAGGCTGTGGATGGGTTATGCCTGCCTGCAGCCACTGGCCATTCAGTACCCATAACTGTCCTGCAGTCTTTAATGTCTGCTTTTGCTCTCACATTGCTGCCAGCCTATTTAGTGTCCCCCAGTCCATCTGGGCATCTCTTTCCTGCTTCTTTATGCCATGCTACTCTCTTCCTAAGTGCCCTATCTAGCTTTTCTTTGCTCTCTTAAAACTGGAGCCAAAAAGCAGCAAGAAACTCTTTAGGGTTGGTACACACAAAACTTATTCATACACAACCTGTTCCAGCCATCCCCAAATAGGCACTCATGTAGAAAAATGTATCTTGCAACCAAGTTGATCATAGACATGGACAACCGTAATTCCTGTGGTCCACAAATTCACATTTGAGTTCTTTCAGAACTCTCGGATGTATGTCATCCGGACCTGGTGATTTACCAGTTTTTAAGTTGTCTATCAATTGTAGCACCTCCTCTTTCGTCACCTCAATCTGACTCAGGTCTTTCAACACCCCTCCCGAAATCAGTGGTTCTGGAGTGGGCAAGCACTTCTCATCTTCCACAGTGAAGACAGAGGCAAAAAATGCATTTAACTTCTCATCCATTTCCCTATCATCTTTCAGTATTCCTTTTACCCCTTGGTCATCCAAGGGCCCCACTGCCTCCCCGGATGGTTTCCTGCTTCTAATGTATTTGAAGAACGTTTTATTGTTGGTCTTTATGTTTTTTGCTATATGCTCCTCATATTCCCTTTTTGCCTACCCAGTCACAGACTTGCATTTTATTTGCCACAGCCTGTGTTCCCTTTTATTGACCTCACTGAGATTAGCTTTCCATCGCTGAAATGAATCCTTCTTACCCTTTACAGCTTTCATTACTTTGTTTGTTAACATGCAGACTTTTTTCTATACCTATTTGTGCCTTTCCTAACCTGCGGTATATATTTTTTCTGAGCATCTAGGATTGTGGTTTTAAATCATCTCCAAGCTTCCCCAATGGTTTTGACCCTTTCTACTTTTTCTTTCAGTTTCTTCCTCACATGTTCTCTCATATCAGAGAAGTTACCCCTTTTAAAATTAAAAGTGGTTGTGTCAGTCTTTTTGGGCAACTCCCTGTTTATACAAATGTTGAATTCAATAACATTATGGTCACTGTACCCAAGCGGTGCAATCACTTTTACATCTCTCACAAGGTCTTGGGCATTACTTAGGACTAAATCTAGGCTCGCCTCTCCCCTGGTAGGTCCTGTGACCATCTGTTCCATAGCACAGTCATTTAGAGTGTCTAGAAACTCAATCTCTTTTTCCCAACTTGAACACATATTGATCCAATCAATGTGTGGGTAGTTAAAATCACCTATTACGACACAGTTATTTCATCTAGCTGCTATCTTTAATTCATTCATCATTTTATAATCCTCCTCTACCTTTTGATCTAGTGGGCAATAACAAACTCCAAGTGTTAAGCTTCCTTTTGGGCCCACTATTTCAACCCATAGCATTTCTAGAAGCAAATCCAATTCTCTTACCCTCTCAATCTTACTGAAGTGTAAGCATTTTTCACAAAGCACTTTTTGGGTGCAATCTGTCAACCAATTGCAGATCCACCTAACAGTAATAGGATCCAAACCACATTTTACCAATTTGTCAACAAGAATATTATATGGAACCTTATCAAAAGCCTTACTGAAATCAAGATAAACTATGTTTACAGCATTCCCCTTATCTAGCAAGGTAGTAACTTTCTCAAAAAAAGACATGTCTGACCCATAGGCTCTTAACCATTTTTCATTTAACAAAAAAGAACACAATCCAGTCCCAATTAAGTCCTTTTAAGTCCCATTCATTTCAGTGAAGAAGTGGTTGGTATATACTTTTCATTCATTGAAATGAACAGACTTGCACTGGAATCCTGTGCAGACTTGCACTTGCCTAGCAGCACATTATCCTTCAAAATTCAGTGATTTCACTTGATGTAGAAGCATATTACTTGGTTTAGGATTGCATTTTGAGTCCATTGAAAGGGTATAATACTGCCTAGGATTGAGCTATTAAAAATGCTTAATTAGGGCTGCATCCCTTTAAAGAAGAGAGTAAAATTGTTACTAGTTAATGGTAGTTTAATGTGTAGTTGCATTTTAAACCATATTCATGGAACCATGTTAATACAGAATAGTTATAACCATAATGTGGTGGTATGTATGAAATACCATGGTCTAGAAATCTGAGGCCGTGATTATATATCACATTGTGTAGTATATATGGCCAATTTTTCCTCATAGCAAAATGTTAACCTAGGTTATTCAATTTAACCATACAATTTTGTGAAATCTACGATGTCAGCTGCTCACTGAGAAATAATGGTATTTCCCAAGCTTGCTTAATAATAAATATTTTAACATGTAAGTCCTAATACAAAGTTGAGCCCCCCCAATACAGTATCACAAACTATTTCTGATATTCCCTCAGTTTCGAAAGTTATTTGCCATGTAGTGTCTTTGCTATTAAAGAGACACATATCCAAAATTCATTTTGAACAACTAGAATTGTTTGAAAAGGTGTTTGTACATGGCTAATACTATCCACAAAATGAGGATTTCACAAAAATATATTAAATTTTAACTGAATCAGCTTTCTAGCTCTTTATAGCCATTCCATGCACTATAAAAATAAAATGAAATTAATTAACTACATTCAGTTAAACACAGTTATTTAGGCTCAGTTGTTTCTATTAGTAAAGGCATGTACATTGTTCAACTGAATGGATTCATGGTATCTTGTAGAATGGTAACCTTCTGAGGCTGCGATTAGACACAACATAGGTGCGAATGCTGGGCGTGTTTAAAGGGTGCAATCAGACAGCAACATCTGGGAAGCACCCTGCAGCCATCGGCAACCCAGTCTGCTCCACCGCAGAAGCAGAGTTAAAAGACACCGGGGAAAACCCGGTAGTAAACGGGTTGCGACAGGCCATGGACGGACTTTCCTGTGTCTGATCGCTCCAGCGCGCTTTCATGGCATCAGGATGGTCTGATCAGGCCATCCTGACTCCGTGCTGTTGTTTTTTCCCCCCTTCACAGTATGTGCATCATCACAAACTCCATAGGGAGCCCTCGGTGCGGAGGTGCGATTCATCGATCCCTCGTTTAAGCGCATGGGGGAAAAACAGCACACAAAAAAGGACTCACACGCAGTTGCGTCAGATCACACACTGACGGACTGTGCCCACAGCTTTAAAGGGCGGTGTGATTGTGCAACTGCGGATCAAATTCTTCCGGAAGAAATAGCCTCCCCCCCTGTTTTTTCTCCCCCCCAGCTCATTTCCAGTACAGACTGGAGATGAGATTTCCTACAAGCAACATGATTTATTTTGCCAGATATAAAGTTGTGTGATTGAATTTAGAAGCAGGCATTTATTCATCAGAGAACACCAGACTGTTCTTGAACCTCAATTCTCCATATTTAATTTATCTTACCCTGATGCTAAAACATGGTACATCATTAGTTTGTACTGGAACCAAGTTGTTAAAGCACTGATGATTCTATTAATTTTTAATGGTTACTTCTTTTTTATATAAATATTCATATGACTTATATATTCTCCCAGACCTTCAGGTGGAGGAAAATATTGCCTTGGAGAAAGGAAAAGATACCGATCCTGTAATACTGATGTGAGTAATTCAAAGTTAAATCTCTTAATGGCCTTCATACTGCTGTTTTATGACTGTTGTTTTTAAGTTCTGGCATGTCTTGTTGCTATTTTTATGCTGCTTATGCCCTTTGACAGGGGCTTTATCATTATTTTATGGATGGTTTTGACTATTTTATTTATTTATTTATACTTTGTTAACCACCCCAAATAAGTCTCTGGAGAGGTAGCATATAATGTTAAATCTAACTGTATTAAGTCCCCCCACCCCAGTATTACAAGTTTCTTCAGAGACTGTTGTTTTAGTTATGTGCTAACATAGAAATTGCAAAGGAAAGCCCTGACAAATTTGACGCCTTCCAAGTATGAAGCCATATATCAAGTACCAGTGCTGGAAGACTGGAATGTGTGCTACTTGTAGAGAGTTTCTCACATGGAAAAGCTGTGTAGAAGCTAAGGATGGTCCTAGGATGTTTGAGAAAGCATGAGGACAACCAAAAGCTATCTCTTTTAAAGAAAGCTTCAACAGTATACTGTCAGTTAATGTTTTCCCTAGTTAAAGAATTTAAACCTTTTATCTTTTAATACTCATCTTCTTAAAAGTGCTTGGTCTGCATTTCATTTTAAATGTGTATATATGTTTTGAATTAGTACATCATGAAGAAAATATAAAAGTAATCTGACGTCCAGCAATTTGAATTGTGCTGTACCTCTAACAGTGATTAAAAATCATAGCCATTGGTTGTAAAGTAATTAATTTGTGTTTCATGAAGCACAAAATTGCTGAGACAGACTCATTTTCAGAATTTATGTAATCTCTTATTACTCATCACTCTTTGGAGGGAGAGAAATTTGATTAATGTGTGCATTAAAGGCCACAGTTTTTGTGTGCTTGTCATTATTTACATGAAAAATGTGTTGCTTACACCCACTGATTTCTGAAGGGTTTTGTCTTGTGTCAGCATTCAGTATTATTTTTCTAATTTAACAAGAATTACTCCCTAAGGTTCTTACAATTCATAAACAAAATTCCCCTTTGGCTGCTCTTTTGCTTCAACAGTGAATTTATTTTCTTTGCCTTTTCTTTGAACCCTTCCATCGTTTTGGAATCAACACAGACAACTCCTAGCAGATATATTTTTGATCAAAGATTTTTCAGGACGTTATTTGATTGATAACATGTGTGCTGATGGTAAAACTGAGGATAACAGGATGAATAGTTGACCAAACCAATGACAGTGTGTACAATTCAGTTGCTAGGTCTTGCATTTTATTTATTTATTTTTATTTTAGTTTTACTTTGGTTGTTTGGGGCTTTAAATTTTGAATTGGTATAGATTTCTGTTATAACCTGCTATAAACGGCTTTAGGTTTAGAAACATTTCAATTAATTAATGAACTAGAAAACAAAGGTATCAGAGGCCACAAGTAACATCAGGTATTCCTCCTATCATCTGTGTGATTTGATTAGTTCTCTCTGCTTGAGCAGCTATCTGTTCTGTCTACAGTCAGTGTAACTTATTCACTATTATTTTCTGACTCAGCAACAGAATTCAATACACAGGATTGCTTAATATTTGTATGATGGCTAATAAGATAGAATTGAATGACAGGCCCAGTGCATGATGAGGGAGGTGCCGTGGCTCAATGGTAGAGCATCTGCTCGACATACAGAAGGTCCCAGGTTCAATCTTTGGCATCTCCAGTTAAAAGGACTAGGTAGGACGTAATGTGAAAGACCTCTGCCTGAGACTCTGGAGACCTGCTGCCAGACTGACTGCACAATACTGACTTTGATGGACAGATAGCCTGATTCAGTATAAGGACGTTTCATGTGATCATGACAAAGGATATACTTAAAACCAATTTTTTGCTCTGAATCAGTGGGGGCAGGGCTACTCTGAGGATTGGAGATTTACCTTGTGCCATGGTCTGACTATTATTTCTTCAAGGCCAATCCTCTGCAGGAGTGAGGGGTCAGTTTAAGTGGTCTACCTACAGAGACTAATGTATTCAGCCAGCCTCCAGAAAGCGCTGGGTAGTTTTAAGATCCCAGCTAATGGCCCTGTCAAGACCATGGTAGAAGCCACTAATTTAAAATAAAATGCTAAAGATCCTGACACACAGAAATTCTTTGAACCCATTTTTAGTCGTGCCAGTGAGGTGTAGCGATTAGACTAGGATCTGAGAGACTCAGGTTCAAATCCCCACTCTGCCATGGAAACTTGCTAGGTAATCTTGAGCCAGTCATACGCTCTCAGCTTAACCTACCTATTAGGGTTGTCGTGAGTATAAAATGGAGGAGAGGATGATGATACAATCCCATTGGGGAGAAAGGCAGGGTATAAACAAAGTAAATAAATGATACTTCTTAATATTCATTAATCGAGATTATATTTTATCTTAATTTTTATTAGCCGTGTCCTTTTGGGGCCCGTGATTTTCGAGAGAAGCAGTGTGCAGACTTTGACAATATGCCATTCCGAGGAAAATATTACAACTGGAAGCCCTATACAGGAGGTAATCTGTAGTTTGATAATAATGGGTATGATCCAGCTATAGATAGGAGAAGCCTCTATGTGTACTGGTAGATGTTGGAAAGAATATTCATTGCTTTTTGCATCTGTATTCAGGTGCCAGGAATAAGGACTCCTCGTGCACTGCCACCGTGTTCAGCTTGGATTTGAGCTGGCAGTCATGATGAGCCAGTGGTCAGCCCTGTGCATAACTCAGCAGGCCTTAGCCAGCACTCATATGCAAATTACTTCTGCTTGATCTGTGTGAAGGGTCCTGCCGGAGTCAGGCCGTGGGTGTGGCAGGTGTGTTACTGGAAGGGGTGGCTCTTGCCTCCTCAGCTGCACCAGGAGCCTATTCCATGCTATTGCATGTTGCAGCCCTTATCAGGACGTCATTTGCTTGCTTGCCTCAGAGGGGCGGACTCAGACCTTTGCACAGTGGGCTTACTGATTTTCTGCAAGTAGAATTCCCAAGCTGCTGCTTCAACTTTGCTGTACCCATTCCGCAAAAGGGCATTTCCTTTGGTGTTTTTCTTTTTGAATTTCCACTGAACCCACTTCATTTATTCTGTCCTTCCTTGGAAAAGGGGAGGATTTTTTATGGCATAGCCTTTCCATCATAGGTTTCATCACGGATGGCACCTCCTTTTTTTGTGCATGCGTAGTGTTATAACACAATTGTGTTGACAACTAAAGGCTGAATGTGGAATGGTGAAATGTTCCATTGTAACCATTTAGATCCCTGCCATGAGGAGGGCGATCTTAGGGTTCATTTGAACTGTAAATACGCAGCTTGTCACAAGGAGCCGCCATTTTGATCCTTGATCTAGTACCAGAGAATCTTGGTGTTCTTTAATGTTCCTTTTCCAAAAGCAACAGACATGGAAGAAACCACATTGCTCAGAGTGCACATTGTGTTGGTTTTCATGGTGAACCTGCTCCTGCTCTGCCTTAAGTCTTCCACGACTGCTTGTTCAGTGATCGTTTTCAAGAAAGCCTAAAAATAACAGATCAGGAGAGAAAATGGCTTATCTGGTCCACTACCACCGCTCTGTTCCTCCCCTCTGCTGATAAGCAGTAAATGTAGTCTGTCCATATTTCTTTATTGAAAGGCATCAGAACTTCTAGACCAATATGCAGCCACATGGTTCCAATGAGACATTACCAATATTTAATTTGTACTAATTAACAAGAGTTTATTTTTAATGTTAGAATTCTAATTCTGAAATCTCCCAGTGTCCCTAACCCAAAGCCCAATGGGCTCAAGAGAGGTGGACTAAGTAGAGAGGTTAGAGGCTGAAGAGGGTATCGCAAGTGTGAGGAGGTCAGAGGACTAGGAAAAGAGTGCAGGACTGTCATGGAAAATGCACTTTTGGGCTCCAAACATAATGAGTATATGGATGTATGAGTGTCTCTTTGGAAATAGGATTAATCCTGTGTTTTTAAAAATGTTTAGGTGGGGTTAAGCCATGTGCACTAAACTGCTTAGCAGAAGGTTACAATTTTTACACTGAACGTGCCCCTGCAGTTATTGATGGAACACAGTGCAATGCAGATTCTTTGGATATTTGTATCAATGGCGAATGCAAGGTACATCTTTATAGTTCTATGAATTATTTAGCAGTACAACAAAGTAACTTAAACATTTCCATACAACAATTTTCTCTGGCTCAAGAGTTGTCTGTGGTACTCATCCTTTGTTTTCACAGAGTTTTAGTGTTAGCAGTTCTTTTGCCAGTCTTCCTTATTTACTTTATCAAAAACTTGAAGTGGGTATAATGGTCATACTTAATGTCTTTGGAATGCTGTGTACACATGGTTCTGAATTGTGTTCCAAATATATCCATTCTTTCTCGCTTCCTGTGTCTATCTGTGTATTTTAATGAAGATTAGCGTTATATCAGGAAAAGAGATAACTAAACCACTTCTTGGTTTTAGTTTTGTTTTTTCCTAAAAAAAATTAACAAACTGATCATAAATTTTGCTGTATCAGCAACTAAGAACTTAGTTTTTATTTTGCTCCACCTTACGTCACTGCAGTGTTACAGAAGCATAACATACATTGTGCTGTGACATAGTATACTGTCTGTCATTAGCCATGTAGTGATATGCCACAGAAAGGTTCAGGTGTAAGACACTGTGTAAGAGAATTCCTTTGATTTTATCATTGTCATTTTATCTTGTCATTGTTTATTTCTTTTCTTTTTATTTTCTCAAAAAATGGGATACAGAAGGGAAGAGGGGGCAGGGGAAAATATTGATTCATCAAGTTTATCAAATAATATACAACAAGTAAAATCAAATGGATGTATTACATATTTCAAATATAGAAGCAGACAAAAATTTACCTAATGTTAGCAATAATCCTAACAATAAAAAGATTACATCTTTAGCAGTTGAACAGGCATCCACGCTATAATTACATCATCGTCAAAACCTGACTATGGTCTTAATCATTTGTCTAAATCTAAATTTTATTCTTACTAAATATTTAAATACTAATGGAATACAAATAAAATATTAAAACTATAATCAACATTTTCATCACCTTTAATATGATATTCAGATAATTCTAAAATTTTAAAAAAGCTATTCCCATAATATGAGTAATAAGCTGGCATTGTTTATTTCTTTATTAGCACAATAAAATAGAAAAATACATGGAAAGCAACTAAGATTCAATTACAATTATAATTGGAAGTAATGCAATCAATTCACCCTTAAAGTTCTTTTTTTTAAAAAAAGAACTCCTTTTTTAATTTTCAGCATGTTGGATGTGACAATATTTTGGGATCTGATGCTAAAGAAGACAGGTGCCGGGTGTGTGGAGGAGATGGAAGTACATGTGAATCTATTGAAGGCTTTTTCAATGATACATTGCCAAGAGGAGGTGAGTTGGAAATTATAGGTCATATCTTGTTCATGTGAGATGTATAGGAGGTGACTAAAGGCAGCAATGATTTCCCCTTGATGTCATTCTCTGCTATAATGACCTACCCAGCAATTGGGCTGGATGTTACAGATTTTCTGCTAGCTCCTCTATGAACTGTTTCTATTTCTAGTTAACATTTAATGCAGTTGTGGCTGAGGATGGGCACAAACCGGCTCATGAACTTTTGTTCGTGATCAGTTTTTATGGGTTCATGGATCGCGAATTGAACTGAAGTTTGCAAACTGCAGCCCGGCCATGAACATCCATGAACTTTTAAGGCAGTTTGCAGAGGTTTGTGGGGAGCAAAAAGCAGGGGTTTAAACCCCTGCTTTCTCCTCCCCGCAAAAGCCACTGGAAATAGCTGTGCCATGGGGGGCAGCCTGCTCCCACAGCTCAACTGTTTCAGGCTCTAAACAGCTGAGCTGCATGGAATAAACTGCTTCTGCAGCTCAGATGTTTAAAAGGGCTTTCTTGCAAGTCGACTGCGTTTATGGGGTTTGTGGTTCAGTTCGTGGGTGAACCACAAACCAAACCACGTTTTTATGGTTCATGCCCATCCCTAGTTGTGGTCTGCTTTTCACTCAACTGTTTGTCATCTCTCCTTCCTTAGATCATTTCCTGCAACAGCCATAAGGGAAGATTTGCCATGAAATGAATAGTTATACAAAAAAAAGTAAATGTAGATTAAATTAGTAGTATAATTAATATTATTTGTTGTATTTCACAATTCTGCGGTTTGATCATGAAGTGTGATTTAAACAGTGAAGAGGAAGGATCCATAAATTAATTTGGGAGTTTGGATTTGGCGTGGTTTCACTTTCTTTCAACTCTGTGATTTAACATGGCAGAATCATTAGTATGTATATTCATTGTAGTAGGAAACACTGTTCAGACCATATGAATCCTTTCTGTTTTATATTGCCGTTCCTAGAAACAAGCATAAGTGTAGATTATTAATAATAAAATAAGGTTCACTTTTGATTTATAGGCTACATGGAAGTAGTTCAAATTCCAAAGGGTTCAGTTCACATTGAAATCAAAGAAGTAGCAGTGTCAAAGAACTACATTGGTAAGAGGATACTTTTTTGTTAAATATAAAAACTTCATTAGGGTTGCTTGGAAGTAAACGTCTGGTACTTATGCAATTTGTTGGTGTGAATCACAGTCCTCCAGATAACAAGGAATCCAATGCTAACAAGCATAGGATGTGAAAATGGGGAAACTGGTATGGGAAGGCAGCAGGGCAATAAGCAGGGAAATGAAAAGCTGTGAGGGACAGTTCAACTTGAGAGCAGTGGCACACGCTTGCATTAGTAGATTCTGAAAAACTGATTCAGAGGAATGCCATATCTTATCTGCAAGTTACTGGCAGTGTTGTGAATATAAACTATAAAATAATAGAGCCTGAGAAATGGGAAGGGTGGATGGGAATACTAACATTTAACCAAGGGTCATACAGCAAAAAGGGAAAAGGTGAATAAAATGAATAATTTTGCTTGGTGATCTTGCCTATCGCTCCTGTTCTTCAATGATATAGTAAACGCTGAGTGCTATCTGAAATCTTCTTTGTCTTAGAGCAGTTATATAATGACTTTGCATCCAAGTGTTTTTCAACACAATCAACACAAGTGTTTTTCACTGGACTGGGGCCCCAAGCTAGGCCAGGGCTTGACAAATCCCAGGTACCAGATCGCCATGGCACCTAGAAATTTCACTGTCGTGCCAAGTATTTTTAGCAGTGATTTCATTGTAGTGTCTCTCAGTGAGGAGTTCAAAGCTTTTTCACATCAGAATATATTTTGTTGTATGGCATAAAAATACATGCGCATGAAGTTCTTGTTTACACCATTCAGTGATGGTGGATGAATTCATTCCTTAACCAGTTGCTTTCTAGACTGGCTCTTTAGGCCCCAGCCACATGGGGGGAAATGACGTGGCCAAAGTGCGGCTTCTTAGAGCCGCACCAAAAGAGACACGCGGTGGCGGGATCAGACAGATCCCCTGAGTCGCCACGCAGTTGCTCCCCGGCACCATCAGATGCCGGGGGGAAGCCACGAAAGGGAGAGCGAGGCAGCCGGCTGCGCATGTGTGCGCATGCGCAGTTCTGCCGGGAACCTCGAATGCTCCTGAAGACAGGCGCGCCGGCGATCCCACGGCCGCGCTTGCTGCGGCGTTTCAGGTAGGTACTGCTCTTTTGTAGGTTCTTTTTTGTTGTGCGTTATCGGCCTTCAGGGACGGATCGGGGACAGGTGGGCGCCGCTTCCCAGATGTTGCGGTGTGATCGCGCCCGTTTGCTGCGCCCCTGATCCATCCCTCTTGCGGGGCTAAACCTCCCGTGTGACCGGGGTCTAAATGGAGCTTTTAAAGCAATAATGGAAGAAATAAGGGGAAAGTTAGGCTAGGGTTAAGGGTTAGTTTTTTGTAGTAGTGATGACAACCAGGGTATCCCTATATTTATTTACACATAGCTTTAATAACATTATAAGGAACTGTGAAGAAGTTAGAATTAGGTTTTGTGGTAGCAATAATTATAAAATATGGTAATTAGCATAAAAAACTCTGAAGACTGAAAAACAAGTTTGGTTTCTAGGTTTTAGGGCTGGCTCGTAGAGCCAAAGAAAATTTGTCAAGCCCTGAGCTAGACTATCCACAGCCACAATGACACGCACTGTAATAGCAAAAAACAACAACAACAAAATCCCCTGTTGCTCAGCAACACTGCACCCTAGATGACAAGGGAACATGTATATTTTTAATCCATGTAATTGTTTTCTTGTAAAATGTATACCAAAACTTACAAAGTACTAGAAGAATTGTTTTAATTGGACAGCTAGAGTTACATGGTTACACCCACAAAAGAATAATCTAGAAACATGTACAATCTATCTGGAAAGTAACATTGTTTAAAAAATTAAAAATAGATCATACTGCGGAAGACAAGGATTTAGGTGTTCGCAAAGGAATGGTCCTGAGTGTGTACATGCATTTAAAGATTGAGTGAGTACTTTTCCACTCAATTTTTTAAATTGGAACCATGCTAGAAAGTAGAGCGAAAATAAATTTATTTTTAAAAATCCTACTCAAAATCCTCCTCTTGTAAATTTAATTTAGCATTCTCTGAATACTTACAATTTTTCTGAATAGACCCTGAACATAGTTGAATCCAGTGGTGTAAAATTTCAGTATTTGATATTTAAGTTAGAGATGTTATTTAGTACTCTTTATTATTTGTTGGTTGACATGCATTGGTATTCATATTTGTACGACATGTATTTGATTATTGGCATATTAGTAGTATTTAATGTTTGATTGTATTTAATAGCTAGTATGCAATGGCATTGGAAAGAAGACATGAAATGGTACAAAGTATTTTACAGGCAGGCAGTTTGAGATTTCATATTTGATGCCTGCCAAAATGAAAGCCATTGAGAGATTTTTTTTAATAATCAATAAAATTTTATTGTATTTAAGAAAGAAGTAAGCCAAAGAATATGATTCCAGTAGTAAAAAAGGGTAGATTTTAAAACATCAACGTAACATCTTACTCATCGATAAACACAACCTCTGTGCACTGAAATTTTCTCATGTAAGCTTGAGCACCTAGGTTTATACTTAGCAGCATACTACTAAAAAACACCTTTGACTTTCACATTACTAAGGATTGAGCTTAGCCATAGTCCATTTTACTATAGTATAAAGATTCAAACAATTCTGAGGTACTGAGATTTAGAGTTATAATTTCATCTTAAAAATAAAAAAATATTATTTTCAAATTTAAATTTTGATTACCAAAATTGGAGGTTTTCTGAAATTCAGATATTTTAAAATTTATATAATGAGAAACTAGCTTATATTTAGATAGTGACCATAAAATTTGAACATTAGGCAAATCGGTCCCCTCTGCCACTCTACACTATACCATTTTTGTGTTCTTAATCATCTGAGCCAATATTTAAGGGAAGTCCTGAAATACTATATTTTGTCTTGATACGAATTTATGTGCAATGTATACACTGTGTTGAATCCAGTGAACTGCAATTGAGGTTCTGCTCATGGGACAGATCTTTGCTACATCCCCTTTTTGTATCTCAGCCTCCTGCCCCCACCCTCAATGCTGCTCCTGGATGCTGGAGGACTCTTGGGAACAACAGAGGACATAGAACAGGGTGCTGCAGTAGGAAGGGGAAATTGTCAGAAATTACCTCCTTCTTCTGTATATGAAGTGCCTTTCATTTGCCCAATAGAGGCTTGAGTCTAGCTCACTGAGATCTATAATCTATAAGAGACAAATGGAGATTTATTTTAAAAACTGGAATACATGCTGCTGTCAACGCGTTACTCATTGACATTATCCTTCCTTATACATATTTGCTGCTTCATATGTTTAAGTATTTTGTACTCTTTTAAAGCTTTAAAATCAGAAGAGGATGACTATTATATTAATGGTGCCTGGACTATTGACTGGCCTAGAAAATTCGATGTTGCTGGAACAGCTTTCCATTACAAGAGACCAGCAGACGAACCAGAATCTTTGGAAGCTTTAGGACCCATCTCAGAAAACCTCATAGTCATGGTAAAGTAATTTAACTGCCTTTTCATAAATGTGAATTCTTGTCTGGCAAGCTAGTGTTGGAATTCTTTTTTAAAAACCACTTGGGCTGCAATCATACGCATAATTTGACCTGCCATAGGCGCAAATGCTGGGCGGATTTAAAGGGCACGGTCAGACAACGACATCTGGGAAGTGCCCCACAGCTGTCAGCAACCCATTCTGCTCTGCTGCAGGAGCGGAGTTAAAAGACACCAGGGAAGATCCGGTAGAAAACGGGTTGCGATGGGCCACAGACAGACTTTCCCCTGTCTGATTGCTCCAGTGCGCTCTTATGACGTCAGAATGGTCTGGTCTGATCAGTCCATCCTGACTCCGTGCCGTAGTCCCCCCCCCTCAGTATGCACATCATCGAAAACTCCATAGGGAGCCCTCAGTGCAGAGATGCGATTAATTGATTCCTCGTTTAAGTGCATCGGACACAAACGACAAAAAAAAAACCCCGACTCACCTGCGGTTGTGTCTGATCATGCAGTGGCGGGGCGGGGCCCCAGCTTCCTAGGGCTGTGTGATTACGCAACTGCGGGTCAAATTCCTCCAAATATGCGTGCTCCCCCCCCCCCCCCGTTTTTTCTGGCACGTGTGACCTCAACCATAGAAATGTGGGGTTTTTTAATTTAAATTTAAAATGTCAATCCAATTTCTTGATTGTGAGTTTTGGCCTCTGTCAGGCACAAGTGTTATCCTCCCTACAGCATGATTTTGCTCTTCCTTTGACCCCTCTTCCAAACGGCTTTAAAGTCGTATTTCTCAAACAGCAGTTCTCCTGCAACATATCAATCAATCATTTATTACAGTCATAGACCAGCAGTATAAAACATACATTAACAGAATGGGCCTGCAACCATAACAAACAGCTTCAAAAAAGAGGGGAGCTTTATATAAATATTTGTGGCATGGAGATTTTCACAAGAATAATCTCCTTTCTTCAGTTGCAAGACGTAAAGGACTTTGCTTAATGCAAAGCACCATTTGAAAACGGTAGTCTACTCAGTTGTTGGGAAGGACTGAGGTAATTACTCTCTGGAAAACATCTGCACTATTTTTTAAAACTGTTTCCTAGAAGCAAAGTTATAGTAACATTCAGCCTTTCTTTAAAGCTTATTGTCCTCTTCCCAAGTGTTTTAATGGTATAACCAGTTATTTTCAACTGCAGATTTTACTACAGGAGCAGAACCTGGGGATAAGGTATAAATTCAATGTTCCCATCTCTCGCACTGGCAGTGGTGACAATGAAGTCAGTTTTGCATGGAATCACCTACCTTGGTCAGAATGTTCTGCTACTTGTGCTGGAGGTAATATGTTTCCCAACAAAAGGTGAAAGATTAAGGTGATGAAAAACATATTTTAGTTGGGTTTAAATATAACTTTAAATAACCTTTCAGGTATTCTTGGTGTTTCTGTGTACTCATTCACTCCTGCGGCCTATATTTTGTAATGTAATTATGGTAATTAAATATATACACTGCATTTTTGGTATTGTGGTTACCTGTTCAGATGATTATCAAAGAAAGCATATTTGATCAGTTGCATGAGCTTTCTTGGAAAATGTTTCTGATAAGATTTATGAGGGAACTATTAGATGCCTGTAATTCAGAGGTGCATGTGTGTCTTATGACACCTCAAGATCACCACCAAAATCAAAATGCAGCATGCTAAGAACTTCTTGATACAGATTTTACCCTGCTGCCTATTACACTATCTCATATTATCACCTATTGGCCGTGCTGGAAAATTAATGGGTTGCCACGTATAATTTCATTTTAGGTTCCTTTTCTCACAATGCACAGTGTTTCTGATTACTCTGCTTATAATAGCCACCATTCTTGACCTCTGTCTGAGTCAGCAGGCTTCTTTCAATGGCAATACTATTACTGATATAATAACTGGAAGGTAAAAGTGTTATGAGGTCAGAATCATTCTGGAAATGCTACCAGTATACTTTGGTACTGTCCTAGGTTAGGGGTCAATCAGCTTTTATCCTTGGCCAGGATAAAAATTTAATAAATAAATAAATAATAATATAAAGACAAACTACAGCAAAATTCAGAGAAAGAGATAAACAGGTCCACTGTAAGAAAGCCCATTATTTGCATAACTGAAAATATAGACATTAACTGACATGCTGATTAATAACTTGTAGAGAAACAGCTCAAACACATGGAAACAATTTGGGCATCTAAAATTATTCTGCTTTCCTTTTAATCCAGTATCATATAGGGCTAAGTTTTAGACATAGTAAGAAAGGATTGTGTTTATTTTGTTTTTCCTTTGTTTTGTACTTATTAGAAAAATTTTTACAGTTATTTTCTTTCTGTGGAGTGAGAGATTGTTGTTCTCCTAAAGTTATGAAAAGATTTGGCTCATCAACACAGGGTCAGCAGGTCTCCTGCTGTGGTGGAAGACTACCTGCCAGCAACCCTCTCTTCTAGCTGCCACTCTTTCAGGCAGTGGGAGATTCTTTTTAAAATCACCACATCATACACAGCATGTGGCACTTTAGGAATCTCTAGAAACTATGGATCTTCTTCGTGGTCTCTGTGCATCACACCTCTGGGATATAGTGCGCCTGCGCCGACCTCGATCGGTTCCTCTTGAAAGCAAAAGAGATTTTCGCGGCTGCTCCCCAGTCACGCGCCGGCCCCACTGTGCATGACCAAGGGAGGGGCACAACAATCCAGCCAGTTCTCTTCTGACCGCCGTGCTGGTAGGATCTTCTCTTCGGTTGGTAAAACTTTTGGCTTTAAGGTCTATTCCTCTTTTTCTTCTAAGTTTCTTCACCTTTTTTCTTGTTTTTTATTAAGTAAAAGGACATTGCTACTACAAATTTGTTGTGTCCCCCCCGGACTTTGTTTGGTCTCTTTTTCACAGACCGTGCCCCCCCTTCTCCCGGCCTATGGCCAAGAGGTGGGGTTTCTTTAAACGGTGCCTCAAGTGCAGTAGTAAAATCACTCCCCTGGACGGACACTCGCTTTGCCTTCTGTGCCTTGAGGAATCACACCGAGTGGACTCTTGTGCACATTGCGCGAAGTTCTCAAAGCAGACGAGAAAGAACAGAGCTGCTAGACTTCGCATCATGCTTTTGGAGTTAGTGCTCTCACCGATGTCGTCACAGGACACTTCGGGGCATGCGTCAATGTCGACTGCCGTCTCAGCATCGACGGCTGCATTGTCCCCGATACTGACTAACTCAGAAGTTGACCACCCAATACTGAAACGCTCAGCCCAGACATCTCAGTCCTTAGCCCATACTCCCTCCAAAAAATGCAGGGAAAGCAAGGACGATCGGCCAGTCAAGCACAAAAAGCATAAGAAAACTCCACCTATGCAAACTCAGCTGACCCCTCGGAGGGCCATGGAATCAAATCTTGTGGGGGCTGCTTCGCTTGACTCTTCAAGCTGAGAGCAGCCACAAGGTGTACTGCGGTCGCCTTTGCTGCGTCCTATCCAGCTCACTGGCTCTGAGCACAATATGAACTTGACACAAATCTCCCAGTCTTCCAGTGTTGAAAGCCTACATTCCGACCATGGAGCCGACACCTTTGTCCGTCCTTCACCATTCCGACCCGATGATCAAGAACAGCCATCGGCACCGATCCACCCACCGCCACCCCTCTGGAATCAGCGGCAATGGCAAAATACATATGGGGCCTATCCATTCTTGAATGGCATGCCGTGGTTCCCACCCCAGCCGGTGGATTGGGACCGTCAGTCTACCTCCTCCCAGCTCTCTTGGTATCGAGATCCTCCACCAACGCCGGAGTTTGTGCAGCCTCAGCCATCAAGACCGATGGGCAAACCTTCCAAACCACCACCTCCAATAGTTCCCAATTTTAAAGCGACATCGGACCCGGTCCCATTGACACCGATGTTGCCTATTTCCTTTTTCCAAACCATCTGAACATTCTTCCGACACATCCTCCCAATCAGGAGATGAAAACCCCGATCCTCAGGTGGAACCCTCGCCACCTCAACAAGTGGGCGATGATCTTCCAGTTTCTCCATCAGAGGATCTCAAATCTTATGGGGACTTTATCAAATGGATGGCAAACAGGTTGACCCTGTCAACGGTGCAACCCCCCCCCTACTGTAACGGACTCTGTGTTTGATATTGTACAGATGGACAGCTCTACCCCGATAGCCTTTCCAATGACATCGGTCCTGCTTCAGGCGGCTAAAACCCCATGGTCTCACCAAGCATTTATCCCTGTCTCGAGCCAGAGAGTAGATCATATGTATAAGGTGCAGGAGCAAGGTGCTGAGTTTTTATTCAACCACCCTAAACCTAATTCTGTGGTAGTTACCTCTTCTTCCAAAGACAGATGTAGTCATTCCACCCCTCCCGAGAAAGAAGGGAGAAAAATTGATTCATTTGAAAGAAAATTTTATTCTGCTGGAGCACTTGGCATCAAGATTTCAAACTATACTGCATGGATGGGCAGATATCAGTTTGCTCTCTGGGAGCAAATATCCGAGTTTATTGCAACCCTCCCTGAGGACTCTAACCGTTAGGCTCACAGGATTCAAAAGGAGGGAATGCTTTTGGCCAAGCATCAGCTCAGTGCAGCTAAACACACACTGGATGTGGCCACCAAAACGCTGACTTCAGCAGTTACCCTCCGACAACATGCCTGGTTGCGTTCTACTGCCTTACCATAGGACACCAGTGCTCTCATTGAAGACCTCCCATTCGAGGGTTAGGGCCTTTTCAGTGCCACAACTGATACGGTCCTGCAAAACCTAGACAAAAGCATAAAGACATCACGGAATTTAGGAGTCACATCGGCTCCTAAACTATCCAAAGCAAAATCCTGGAACAAGCCATGATCTTGTAGATCTTCTATTAAGTCGTCCCCGGAAACACAGTGGCAATGCACACCCACTGTGTCTTCCCGCCCTTACGGGCACAAACCAAAATTCTCATCTGCCGCTCAGCCTAGGGCTAAGACTCTGAAAGCTCCCAAGCAGAGCCTTTGACTCCTGTTGTCCCACCCCTACCCGCCTGTCTCCCTACATGGCTGCTTGGCAGCGAATAGCATCAGACCGGTGAGTATTCTCCGTCATCGAAAAAGGGTACCTCATAGAATTTATCCAGATACCTGAGGCCCCCAATTTCATAATTTCACTCAACCGGTTTATCTCCTATCAGAAATTCTGAATGACAGCATTACAAAGCATTCTCCCCCTTCTCAGCGAAGGTGTCTGGATGGTAACCCTGAACTTGCAAGACGCATAGTTTCATATAACTATCCACCCATCTCACAGGAAGTTTTTGTGTTTTGCAGTCGCAGAAGGCCATTTTCAGTACAAAGCCCTCCGTTTTGGACTCTAAGTGGCGCCCATAGTCTTTACAAAAATTATGATTGTCATTGTGGCGTACCTCCGTCACCAGAGTGTACGGATCTTTCCGTACATAGACGATTGGTTGTTGATAGCAAACTCCAGAGAGACTCTGCTCAACCATATCGATTTGACACTGGTCATCCTGGATGCGTTGGGCCTGAGGGTGAACCTAAAAAAGTCAGTGCTCCTTCCTTCATTGAGAGTCCAGTTTATCGGAGCGATTTTGGATTTGACTGTCTGCTGAGCCTTTCTCCCTCCCAAAAGGGTGGGAGACATTATCGTTCTCATCAACCTGATAAGAACACAGGGAGATGCGGCAGCAAAGCAGATCCAACGCCGCCACCACAGCGGTACTTGTCTTCGCCAGAGTACAGATGAGACCACTTGTGGTTCCTCAAATGTTTCCATCCACAGTGGCAGCTCCAATCTCAATGGTTCGTGCTACCTGTGCAAGTGCTGAATTCCCTACAGTGGTGGGAAACTCCAGACAACCTCCTTCAGGGAGCCCCATTTCTTGCACCCAGCCCCGAAATGACCCTAACCACAGATGCATCCCTGTGGGGATGGGGGGCTCACCTCCCAGGTGTGTGTGTGGGCACCAAATGGGAACCTCGTGGCCCACAAACACATAAACTTCCTAGAACTGCTCACCATCCAGTATGCCCTAAGATCCTTTCGCCACCTCGTGACTCACCGTACAGTGGCAATCCTGACAGACAACACCACCGCACTGTGCTACCTGAATAGGCAAAGCGGGACAGTGTCCAGGGGACTGTCAACTGGCCCTGGAGATTTGGACCGAATGTCAGTCTCGGGGCGTGTTCATCATTGCTGCTCACCTGCCAGGATCGCTCAATGTGCATGCAGACTTTCTGAGCAGGGGAGGCGCATCCCTCCACGAGTGGGAACTCAACTGGGCTTACCTCCAACCAATTTTCCACATATGGGGTTGCCCAGAAATAGATGCGTTTGCGACACGTCAGAACACGAAGTGTCATCTGTTCTGTACTAGGGCGGGACAGGACCCACTGTCCCTGGGGGATGGCCTTCTTTTCCCATGGTCCCACAGGCACATGTACCTGTTCCCACCAATTCATCTACTTACCAAAGTGCTAAGCAAAATCATGAAGGAACAACCTCAATGCATCCTCGTGGCACCATGGTGGCCACGTCAGCACTGGTTCCTAGCTCTACTCCACATGTCCCGGGGCACCTACATACATTTCCCCCCGGCACCAGATCTCCTTCTGACTCAGGAGGGCCGAGTGCTTCACTACGATGTACCACACCTCAAACTCACAGCGTGGAGGATCCCCTAACACAGCTCAAACACAGGATAGACCTTGTTCTTATTTTATTTATTTATTTATTTATTATTAAGATTTATACACCACCCTCCCCGCAGAGTGGGCTCAGGGTGGCTTACAAGGGGCAAAGCCCATATAAAACAGATAAAAGCAATAAAAACATTAATAACAATTGTACTCATTTAACAAGATGGTCTCCGGATACATGCCAGATGGTAAATAGACAGTTCTCCAAGAATGATGTTATCCTATAGCTCAACCAGGTAAGTCCAGTGGTATCGGTCACGCAGAAGTTGTGGCAGATCTTCCCAGGCCATCCTTCACCCCAATGTTGTCCACCTCATTGGTGGCAGTGGTAGTGGTGGCCCCTATGTGAAAGCCTGGCACTGTTGAACTGTCGGAAGCCAGCTACACGTGCTTCCTATGAAGGGAAGTTGAAGAAATTCCTGTCTTACCTTGAGTCATTGGGTTTGCCACCACCCCCTACGGACTTGAGGGTAATCTTCGGATTCTTGTTGACCCGCCTGGACTTGAGTCTTAGTTGCTCCTCCTTAAAAGTCTATCTAGCCGCCATCTCCACCAGTCATCCTGCGGTGGACGGCTATTCTGTTTTTTCTCACCCACAAATGAAGCAGTTTCTGAAGGACCTCACCCACCTCTTTCCTCTGGCTTGTGGGCCGACTCCCTCCTGGGACTTACCTTTAGTACTGTCCAAATTAACAGGCAAACCGTTTGAGCCCATGGCCATGTCTAGTCTGCAGCTTCTCTCATGGAAGACTGCCTTCCTAGTAGCCATTACCTCAGCAAGACGAGTGAGGGAATTGTCTGCACTCGGTTGCGATTCTCCGTATTTGGGTTTTCACCATGATGGTGTCACCTTGGCCCCGGATGTCTCTTTCCTGCCCAAGGTTGTTTCCGAGTTCCATTTGCAAGCTGACATTGCTCTTCCAACATTTTTCCCATCCCCTACGAGCAACGAGGAACGCTGTCTTCATACTTTAGATGTCAAGAGAGCCATACTCTTCTACCTTGATAGAACAAGGTCATTCCGTCAGTCACCAGCCTTGTTTGTCTCCTATAGCACACCTGTGCAGGGGAAGAAGCTCTCTTCGCAGCGTCTATCCAAATGGATTGTGGAAACCATTAAACTGTGCTACTTACTGGCCAGACGGCGACTTCTGGGGCTGCTCCAAGCGCACTCTACCCAGGCATTAGCCACATCCACAGCCTTCCTGAGAGGTTCGTCGCTCACTGACATCTGTCAAGCAGCAACCTGGGCTACCCCTCACATGTTCGTGAAGCATTATGCCCTGGATGTGCGTCTTCTTCAACATGGTGGGATGGGCAGTGTTGCAGGTGGTGCAAGTCTAGGACCTTCAACTCCCTCCTCCATGTAGGCCTGTTTTTTGCTTGCTAATCTCCCAGAGGTGTGATGCACAGAGACCATGAAGAAGATAAACAGGTTGCTTACCTGTAACTGATGATCTTCAAGTGGTCATCTGTGCATTCACACCACCCGCCCTCCTTCCCCTCTGCTTTCGGTCCTCTCCTTTTTATTACTCTGAGACTGATGGCAGCGGTCAGAAGGAACTGGCAGGATTGTCGTGCCCCTCCCTTGGTCATGCGCTGTTGGGCTGGCGCGTGACTGGGGAGTGGGCGCGAAAATCCCTTTCGCTTTCAAGAGGAACCGATCGAGGTCGGCGCAGGTGCACTATATCCCAGAGGTGTGAATGCACAGATGACCACTCAAAGATCATCAGTTACAGGTAAGCAACCTGTTTTTGTGGGGGCTGTAAGTGGATGCTGGAGCAGGAGAGTGTGATGATTGGTTGCAGGCTTAGTTCATATCCTGAGCATCTTGAGAACTTGTGGGCATGGCCAGAGCAGTGGAGGGCATTATTTTTCACCTATGGACTAAGCTGCCATTTTGGATGACACTTTGCATCTGTTGGGGGGGCATTCTGTGCTGAAAGTGCTTAGGGGGTCACCTAAATGCAGCCATGTCCCCCAGAACGCCTACATGGACACTGGTGCAGGGGACTGCCCCAGAGTTGCGCTGCCATGCAGCTGTGGCACAGCTGCACTGGTGCAACAGAGCAGTGCAGTGGTGCTAATGTCCTGTACTGTTGTAATGCCCTTATGCCAGTGTAACTCAGAGTTATACCAGTATAAGGATCAATCGGCTCCCTGTGCCAGTTCACCCCACTCCCTTTAGGATTATGTTGTTAATCATTTAGGGATGCGAAGAATTTATATATCTAAAGAAGCCAGTTTCCATAGAAAAAAGGGTTTTCAAGTAGAGGTTTGTTCACACTTAAAAGACTGCATTGGATGCCTGGAGTGTGTGAGAAGACAATCATATGTTACTTGAGGGAAGGAGACCACCCTCCAAACAGTAAACTGTGGGGATTAGAGATGGGCACAAACTGAATTATGGACTGAAGTTTGTCACGAACCAGGCCTGGTTCATGAATTTCAGTTCATGCTATCCCGCCCTCATGAGCCCCCACAAACCAACCAGGTGGATTTGTGTGGTTTGTGTTGGTGCCAGCGGTGGGGCTTGGAGAAGGCATTTAAATGCCTTCCCATTGGAAGCTATTTCAACGATCCTCCCCCCCCCCCGGTGGGTTAAAATGGTGAAATGGCTTGCAAATATTCCCTTTAAATGGCTTTTGCAAGATCTACCCCCCCCTTCCAGCAGAAAGCAGGAAGGGAAGATTCATGAATCTTCATGAATCTCATGAACTGAACGAGTTTGTGAAGCGGGTGAGGTTTCTCGTGGTTCGTGGGATCTCATGAACCAGGACGAACCTCCATTTTTTTGGTTCATGCCCATCCCTAGTGGGGATTCTACAAGTGCAGAAGCATGCATACAGCGTTATGCTATACTTCTATATTTCTGGTTTGGGGTCACTAACCGTTGCTTAAAAATACTGTCTATAGTATTATTTTGTTTATTTTAACATTTTTGTTGAATAGGAACTATACAATAGTATTTCAGTGGGGTAGTAGTGGTTTGAAATATATTCGGGCAACTACCATTATTGTACCATAAAGTAAATCGAATAATACAAGGCTTTATGAAATAGTTTATTTTTAACTAGATCAACATATGTTTTGGCTAGCCAGATGACATCTGGGTTGTCTGTCTTGTTTGGCTTCAAGATTCTTCCCACTGAGAGCCAACAGTCTCACTGGCTTTATTAAATGTATCCTATTTTGAGCTAAGTAGAAGCAGTCAGTTAAAACTAACAGTCTCTTTCCTTCTACACAACATTTCAGAAATAAATTTCAGGTTGTCACTTTACAACGAGTCAGTAACTGGAAATTTAGTGCTGAGAATTCTGCATTATATATGAGATGGAGAACAGCAGTGTTTAATAAACCTTTTTTTAAAAAAAATCAGTTTCACAAATTTATGAATTTGCAATCAAATCATCTCTGGGATTATACTGAAGAATTTAAACATTTTTATCCTATCCTATTTTTAAACTTTTTCAGCAGGTAGCTTTTTTAAATAAAACCAAGTATTGGTTGCTGCTAGAAAAATACAGTAGTGCCTTTAGAGAAGTTTGAGCAACTGTTTTTGTCTTGGTAAAGGATATGGCTAAGTAACCAAAAATTAACCACATACCTGCCAACCTTTCATAGGTTAAAAATAGAGACAACTCTGTAAACAGGGCTACAGTGAGTCTGGCAGCATAGCAACATGATGTGAGACAATGGTATAGCCTGCAAAATCAAACATGCCACAGGCAAAAACTAAAACCTCATGCAAGCCGGTAGGCTCAGATTACCAGAGTATTGAGACAACTAAGATATATCTAGTACATACAGTCACACACATACTGTCTTGCATTTATGACGTTAAAATCCCCGCAGCTTTCAACACAGATAGAGGCTTTCAGGCTTATTATCAGCTGTTCAAAAACAAAAAAAGATACTACAGTGTCACCCATTGTGTCACTCGTTTTCATGGCAACAGTGAAAATACTGTTTAGTCTGAATCTATGGATTGACATTGGGCCTATTTTATGCCAGGAAAATACCATAAAAAAGAGGAATAGCAAAAGAACTAGGTAAATGACTAGCACAACATCATCCAGTTTATCCATAGTGCAGTATCCTTAAGCAGATATAACAAGTGCTGATAATGTGCCTCTGAGTATATGGAGAGTTCATTCTTTCACTGTTCAGCATTTGCATCCCTTCCTCCCTGCCAGCATAATCAAAGGGAAGATTTGGGTATTCTAGAATTATGGCATTTTCCCTGGAAAGTTTGAAGGTCCTGCACCTCTGTAATTACAGACCCCACTTCCATAACTAGCAAATTACAAAGAAAAAAGTCATATTTTGTTTGATCCTTTACAATTGAGTCCACTCCTTGTTTTCTATTCGTTCCACAGGAGACCATCATAAAAGTGTGTTCTTTTTTTCCCACTCCATCCATCCATTTCTTATTATCAGCAAGTTCTCCTTGCGTATTCTCCCATCCCTCTTCCCAGTTTACTCGAGCTTCGTTCAGGAATCTGTTTAAAAACCAGAGCTGAGTCCTGAAATATGAGACAAAAAGTGACTTCCTGCTAAGTGCCTTTCCTTCACCACTTTCCCTCACCACTGAATACCTTCAAATCTCCTACCCCCCTCACACATTTAGAATTCAAGAGCAAGTTGTCTCTGAGCACAGTCCTAGACATGGTCTTTAAGTGTAAAAGCTGAGTCCACAATTCTTTCATATGTAAAATCCATCTGTGGTTTTCCCCATCCCCTTCCATTGTTCAAGTAACTCAGTTCATAAAACGATAATATATATTTCCAGTAGGTTACCTGCACAGGGGAAGCAGCTACTTTTTAATTTTTTTATGTTCATCCTTAAGGTGTGTGAACGTAGAATGAAGGAGGAAAGTTTCTTGAGTTCTTTCTGCCTTGCCGATATCCATAGCAGCTCCATCTGCTGCTCCAATTTGAATGGGACAGTAGTAGAAAGTAGCCAATACTTTATTAACATTGAGCCTTTTGGGAAGAACGTTCAGACAGGAAAAATGTAGCAAATTCATTTTAAAGAATATATTTTATGCAGTTTCTTTGCATTCCTCAGTATAGTTACGTGATGAACAAGTAACATTCATTGGCATCGTTGTAATCTATGTTATATTAAAATACAGTCCACCAGATTATTTTGCCCCTTGCACAAAGGTAATATGGTTATATTATAATGGAATGGTTTAGGGAGGCACTTTCATAAAGGGAATGGGACGGTGGAGCATACATCTGTGTATAGTGTGTATTATCTGGCTACTGTATGTATAATCCTGTATATATCTCACTGCATTGTTTTCCACTTACGTAATACCATGTTCTGCATTGTTTAACATATTGTGTATTATACTCTTTGCTTTGTTTCACATTTCTGTAATCTTAGTCCTATTACATTGTTTATTAGATGTTTCATCCTATTGACTGAATGTCCTTGAGTCTCAGTGAGAAAGGTGGACTAATTTTAAAGTAAAAAAAAAAGAAATGTTTTAGTATTGGGCTTAGAATGTGTTAAATACTAGATTCAAGACGCATAGCAGTGAACAGCTCTACTTTATTAAGTGATTTCAGGAACAAGACTAAAACACCAGGGCAACAGCCCTGTTTAAATAGCATGCAAAACCCACACCCAAATACACCCAACTCCCAATGATGAGCTATTCACATAACATATACATAACTCCCAATGCTGCACATTGGGTGCCGGGTCTCTTGTCAGGCCTGGCAGCACTGGACCCAGGCCTCTATTTCGCTGTCCATTCCTGGACACCACACATATGGCTCCTTCATCTGCACAATTCCGGGGTGCGTCTCATGCAGGTCCGACAAGACTCGCTGGCGCAGGGGAGCAGGACTGCCCCACAGTAAGCACCCTTTGTGAGCTGAGAGCTCGTCCCGGCAGGATGAGAAGGCTGTTAAAGTCTGGGCCCACCCGGCTGGTGGGCCAACCCCCACCCACCCAGTCCAGAATGCAGGAGAGGACCCAGTCCTTTGCAGTGTGGTGGGAAATGTCCACGGCGTGAAGAGGGCGGTTGGGAAGCTCCTCCACAAGCAGGACCTGGTGCGCAGGAGCTGAGTCCGGATCGTTGGAGCAGCAAGCGGCTGAGTGTATCGGCATGTCCCATCACCTTCCCAGGATGGTGGTGGAGGGAGTACTGGTACCTCACAAGGAAAATGGACCAATGAAGTACCCGAGGTGAGAGCATCTGGGGGGGGGGGTTCTGTCAATCTGGGGCAAGAAGTCCCAGCAGAGGCTTGTGGTCCATTGCAATGGTGAACAGCCGCCCATAGAGGTAGTCGTGGAATTTCTTGACCCCCGCAACGATGGCCAGCGCCTCCTTATCGATTTGCACATAGTTACACTTGGCAAAAGACAGGGTGTGGGAGTAATATGTCATGGGGATTTCCCTGCTCTCTGGCAGCTGGTGGCCAAGAACGGCACCAACCACACATGGAGAAGTGTCGCAAGCAAGCATGACAGGCAGCTTTTCATCGAAATGGGCCAGAACTGTGTTGGAAGTGAGCAGCTCCTTCACGGCCTGGATCACAGCAGCTTGTTGTCAGCCCCATACCCATGGGGCTTTCTTATCGAGGAGGTGGTGAAGTGGCTCTGCCAGCGCAGCTTTACGGGGCAAGAAGGAATGATAAAAGTTCAGTAGCCCCAAGAAAGCCTATGGCTCCTGCTTGGAAGTAGATGCAGGGGCGTTGACGATGGCGCTAACCTTGTCTGAGGCCAGATGGATGGAACTCAACCCGTGGAACACCCAGGAGGCCCTTCTCCCGCTTCACCTTCAGGCTGCCCGACTGGAACCACTGCAGGACAGCATGCAACCAGCTGACAAATTCCTCTTCTGTGGGGGCGGCGATCAGAACGTCATAGAAAAAGCACTGGACCCTGGGGATTCCTTTAAGGTGGGAGTCCATGAGATTTTGGAAACTCCCTGGGGGCATGCTGACACCAAATTGTAGTTGCCGCACCCTGAATGCGCCCCTGTGCGTGACTATGGTCTGGGCCTCTGCTGTCGTATCATCCACTGGGAGTTGCTGGTAGGCCTGGGCCAAGTCCAACTTCCTGAAAATCTTAGTGCCCGCCAAGGAGGCCAAGACGTGGCTGCCTACTGGGACTGGGTAGGCGTGGTCCTGCAGTGCCTTATTAATGGTACATTTATAGTTCGCACAGATGCGGATGTCCCCGTTGGGCTTAACGGGCATAAAAATCAGGGTTTCCCAGAGGGCATGTGAGACTGGTTCCAAAACCCCTTGGTCCACCAAACGACCATGAATGGGACGTGCCTGGCCTTCAGCCTTATGGGCTGCACCTCTGGGTGGAGCTGGAGGGAAATGGTGTACCGACTGAGCGTCCCATCAAATATGGCTGGGAGCTCGTCACACAGCTGCTGAGAGACTTCTCAGGCAATTTGGGGTACCCCCATGACCTGGAAACCCAAAGGCTCGAACCATGCTAATCTTAGTAAAGCCATGCGACGGCCCCCACTATCAGCAAGTCCAAGAGTCCTTCAAAATTCCAGTAGTGCACCCAAAACTTTCCCACCCCTTTCACAGCCACCGCATTATGTTGAAAGTCTTGTAGGATGAAACCGGCCAGGTGGAGACAAGGGCCCCATTTAGGGCAGAGCCTACGGAGGGTGTCCTCCGAGATTATGGAAATGGAGGACCCTATTTCTAGCTCCATCATGCAAAGGGCTCCCTCGATTACAACAGTCACTTTAATTTTTATCGGGGGTGTCCTGGGGCAAGTGCAGTACCTGGTGTGGCTGGACAGCAGTGGTGTGCAGTTCCATGGCATGCATGGACTGTCGCCTTCAGGTTCTCTTGGAACGGCAGGTGCAGGCGATATGGCTGACCTTTCTGCAGCTCCATGGCGTCACGGAAATGGCAGGATTTCTGCTCATAGGGCTCCCCGCAGCTGGCGCATGGTGTTGAAGTGGTAGATTCATTGGTGCAAGCTGTGGCAAATGTACTAGTGCCGTGGCGGGCTGGGCAATGTATTTTCAGGACCTCCTTGTCCTCGTCGGAGGTATCCACATGGTGGGCTGTGGTATTGGGCCTCTGTGAAGCTGGCGGGCTCAGAGTTTGGTGGACCTCTGCAGTGAACTGGTCGGCGGCTTCTGCGGAAAGGGCTTCTTCAAGTGTGTCCTTGAATGTGGGGTCCCACTTGGCAATGAGCTGTCATTGGAACCACTCGTCCCGAAGTCCGCACAACAGCCGGTCACAGAGCACTTCCTTGAGATTGTGGAAGTTGCAGTGTCACGTGGCACATTGGAGTGCCATAGCATAGGCCGTGATTGACTCACCCGTTTCCTGGTTCCTCGTGTAGAATGTGTGGTGGGCTGCAATGCGGAGGGCGTTCGCACGAAGTGCTCCTTCAGCTGGTCTATAATAATCTGGTACAGGGTGTTTCGTAGCTCCACTGGCGCTAGCAGCGAGCAAGCGATCTCGAATGTTGAGTGGCTGCAGACCTGGAAGAAGGTGGCACGCTTCTTCGCGGCTTTGTCGACCTCGGAGGACTTGAGGAAGAACTCGAAGCAAGAAATGAAGGAGTCCCAGTCCTTAGCAGTGGCGTTGAATGGGTCAAAGTGTCCTTGAGTGGCAGCCATGGTCTTGGTTGCGGTACGATGCACATGGCACTGGAGCTTGGTGTGCGGTGCGGTGCAGATGGGCTCTAGGCTCGCTCAACAGGATCCCGCCTTTGTCGCCAGTGTTAAATACTGGGTTCAAGATGCATTGCAGTGAACAGCTCTACTTTATTAAGTGATTTCAGGAACAAGACTAAAACACCAGGGCAAGAGCCCTGTTTAAATAGCATGCAAAATTCACACCCAAACACACCCAACTCCCAACGATTAGTTTCTCATTGGTCACTTCCAGAGTCCTGGTGGGCTATTGTTCTAGAGCTCCAAGCCAGTCTCTGGTAGATAATCCTGGAATGTTCCTGACCTAACATAACAAAATGCCTCAGATGGGCTTCCAGGTTCAGAGGTAAAATCATTGCCTCGCCTTAACTCCAGTAACACAGTGCAGGTCCTTGTGCTGTGGTGGCAGCTGCCGCCAAAACATTTAAATCAAATCCCCAATAGTCAAGCAAAAGACTTGCTGGGCAAAAGCCCTACCTGGCTCTGCCCACTTTATAAGAAAAAACTTGGCGAGCACCAAAAAAGGTGTCAGCAGGCACCCTGGCACCCACAAGCACCACGTTGGGGACCCCAATTCTAGGACATACGACTCGACTTCTTTAGTCTTGTTTAAGCTCAGTTTCATTGACTCACTGGCATCCAGGCCCTTTTAAAAACCAAGGCTCTTGGAAAACACCAAATAAGCCCTGAAATGGTAAAAATTATGCTTATTTGCAATTAACAAGCTAGGCTTCAACAGTACGTGGATAGAGAACTGCCAGAAGTACAAGCTGGGTTTCGAAGAGGTAGAGGAACTAGAGATCAAATTGCCAACATTCGCTGGATTATGCAGAAAGCAAGAGAGTACCAGAAAAACATCTACTTCTGCTTCATTGACTATGCTAAAGCCTTTGACTGTGTGGATCACAACAAACTATGGCAGGTCCTTAAAGAGATGGGAGTACCAGACCACTTCACATGTCTCTTGAGAAACCTGTATAAGGGTGAAGAAGCAACAGTTAGAACCGGATATGGAACAACTGATTGGTTTAGCATAGGAAAAGGAGTACGACAAGGATGTATATTGTCACCTTACTTATTTAGTATATATGCAGAGTACATCATGCGAAATGCTGGCCTGGATGAATCACAAGCGGGAATTAAGATTGCTGGGGAAAAGATCAACAACCTCAGATATGCAGACGATACCACTCTAATGGCAGAAAGTGAAGAGGACCTAAAGAGCCTCTTGCTCAGGGTCAAAGAGGAGAGCGCAAAAGTGGGCTTGAAGCTCAACATCAAAAAAACTAAGATAATGGCATCCGGCCCCATCACTCCTTGGCAAATAGAAGGGGAAGTCGTGGAAGTAGCGACAGACTTCACGTTCCTGGGATCCCAGATCACCGCAGACTGTGACTGCAGCCATGAAATTAAAAGACGCCTGCTCCTTGGGAGGAAAGCGATGGTGAACCTAAACAGCATGATAAAAAGTAGAGACATCACCCTGCCAACAAAAGTCCGCATAGTCAAAGCAATGGTATTCCCAGTAGTCATGTATGGCTGCGAGAGTTAGACTATAAGGAAGGCCTAGCGCCGAAGAATAGATTCTTTTGAACTATGGTGCTGGAGAAGACTCTTGAGAGTCCCTTGGACTGCAAGAAGATCAAATCAGTCAATCCTAAAAGAAATCAACCCTGACTGTTCCCTGGAAGGCCAGATAATGAAACCGAAGCTCAAATACTTTGGCCACCAAATGAGAAGGGAGCACTCACTGGAGAAGACCCTGATGCTGGGAAAGATTGAAGGTCACAGAAGACGGGGACGGCAAAGGATGAGATGGTTAGACAGTGTCATAGATGCAACGAACATGAAATTGAGCAAACTTCAGAGGACAGCGGAAGACAGGAGGGCCTGGCGGGAGCTGGTCCATGGGGTCGTGAAGAGTCGGACTCGACTGTGCGACTGAACAACAACAACCATAGTCTTGAGACTTAGAAGGTGTTTTCAGCAGAACAGGTTCAGTTATTAATGGGTAGCCAGTGCTGTATTAGTATAATGGATAGCATATGAATAAAGGAAATATTGGTTTTAGTGCTTGTTTTGGGTTTAAGAAATGTAGAACATTGGCGTATGTTCAAGAATAAACAGGTAGGAAACATAGGAGACCTGATCAAAAATTTTGATGATTCATCATCCTGGTTATGCAACACTAAAATTTCCAGTGAGTTCTTTTCCTTGTGTTTGTTCATCAAACCCTAATGTCTTCAGCCGTTAGTAAAACTTTTATACTAGAAAGGAGGTGAACAGGCCTGAGCAATATGAAATTTTACTTCATTTTCCTCGATTATTCATGTTCTTGTTAGAGATGCTCTAGTAAAGGAGATGCAGAGATTATGGCACTTTCACCTATCAAGAAGGTAGTTTGGTGTAATCATGAGAAAGAGCTACTAAAAGAAATAATGCAATGTTTACATGAATGGTGATGGAAAGTGCCGTCAAGTCACAGCAGCTGATTTAAGGCGACTTTGTAGGGTTTTCAAGGCAAGAGAGTTCAGAGGTGGTTTGCCATGGCCTGCCTCTGTGTCACAGCCCTGGTATACCTTGGAGGTCTCCCATCCAAATACTAGCCAGGGCCAGCCCCACTTAGCTTCCAAGATCTGATGAGGTTGGGCTATCCAGGGCTATCCAGGTCAGGGCGTTTTAATTAATACTGTGGAGTTAATATTTCATGTAAGTCCTGAGGATACATTTTATATATAAAATTATCATGTTTCAGTTTAATTCTCAGTTCACTAACTATGTATTATGGTCTGCTAGGTGCTTGACCATCGTCATATTTTTGCATATCCGAGTAGCCAACAAGGCCAGGAGGTTTATCAAGCTTGGGTGAGGTGCTCTATAGGGCTGTTAGGTTGTATTCAGCTTGATGGGTCACAGACTATGTGGGTTTGAAATATGAGGAGTTTGTTCATTTTAAAAATGGAAGATCTATTAATGATGTACTACCTTTATATTTTCAAGGTACACAGAAACAAGAAGTAGTATGCAAGAGGCTGGATGACAGTTCTGTAGTTCAGAACAACTACTGTGATCCTGACAGTAAACCACCAGAAAATCAAAGAGCCTGTAACTCTGAGCCTTGCCCGCCTGAGTAAGTACTACATAGATGAGGTAGTTCGTTCATTACTATGTTGGCAAAATATAGCCAGTTCCTAGATGTAAATACAGTGAGAGAGAGAGGTCCAGATCTAACTGTAGAGCAGACTCCAAATGGAAGTGATCTTTATTAAAACTCATTGCTTTTGGAACGCTTGCTTTTTGTTTGTTTATTGTGTGTTCAGTTACATCTCTGTATTAATGGTGTGAATTTAATTTGTTAAATAAAGTTTTAATTCCTCTTCTTGCAGATGGTTTATAGGAGATTGGTCAGAATGCAGTAAAACCTGTGATGGTGGAATAAGAATGCGAACAGTTCTGTGTATCAGGAAAATTGGACCTTCTGAAGAGGAGTCCCTGGACAGCAGTCATTGCCTAACATATCGACCTATTGAAAAAGAATCTTGTAACAACCAGTCTTGTCCTCCACAGTGGGTTGCTTTGGATTGGTCAGAAGTGAGTAAACTCATAATATCGAATTTCATACACATTTGTATGTTTCATTCATCGGCCAGGAGTAATAAATAAAGAGAGAGGGATTTGTCTGCTGAAATGAAGCATTATAACGTAAATTAGAGAGTGGTTTCATTCAGACATGGAAAAAACCTGTTTGTTGAAACCAAACCCTAGTTACAGCGGCATCCTTAATGGGCTTAGATTAATGACTTAATCTAATGGTCTGTTACAATACACCCTTCCAAGTCCATTAAAATCAATGAGCATAGAAGGATGTAACTCTGTTTAGGATTGCACTGCAGGTGTACCAGACATACAGAACAGACTGCTGTACGTAAATCTCAGTCTGTTCCTTCCTCCAAGCAGAATCCTAGCTTGCTTCGATTGCCAAACTCCTAGCAAAGCGTCACAATTGATCAGCCACAGTAAGTGGGAGGGAAAATCTAAGGCAAGCAAGGTCTCCTTTTCCTCTCTCTTCCCCTTTCTGAGCTATGGCCCAGTGGTTGAGCATCTGCTTGATGTGCAGAAGGTCTCAGGTTCAATCTCTGGCATTTCACATTGAGAAAAGGATCTGGTAGTAGGTGATACGAAAGACTTCTGCTTGAGACCCTGGAGCACTGCTGCCATTATTAATAGATAATACTGACCTTGATGGACCAATGGTGTGATTCAGTATAAGGCAGCTTCATGTGATCATATTTGTAGGTCTAGCTGTTTCACTGAATGACTGAACATTTTAACTCTGAAATAAAAGGAATTTTTGCAACTTTTGCTTCCTTTTATCTTCTGGCAGTCATCAACGGCTTTTGTCCAGCCATTTCAAAGCATCTTGTAAACAATTTAGATTGCTTACAGGCTCTCACCACCTTTCACTGTTTCACACTGCATTTTAAATTTTCCTTTAGGGAAGGCTAAAGTCTCTATAGCACATTCTGCTTGGTGAGTCAGTACTAGTAGGGAGGGGAGGAACAGGCAGCTGGAAGAGGAAAGGAAGGAGGGGGGATCTTTAGGAAGCACCATTGAGAACTGAATGCCGTTTCAGTCACAAAGGTTCTATTCTGTGCTTCTGCCTCTATATGCAAGAGGCTAAGAGTGCCAGTACCCCTGAATAAGCAGGGGCTTCTGCTTTCAGATATCACAACAACCCCCAATGAGTAAAACCAGAGTTAATGAGTCAAATACAAACTGGTTTAAAATCTCAGTTTGGCATATACCAGCAAATCAACCCGCATTCCAACATCACACCATGTAAATTGTGCAGGTCTGCTCAATCTGCACAATCCATTCTGCAGCTTTATTTTGCATAGTTTATGCTCTGTCATAATTCTAGATACAGTAGATACGTTGTCTTTTAGAAAAACAATGTTTAACTTTTTATTTTTTAAACCTTGTATATCTCTTCCTTTCAGTGTACTCCAAAATGTGGTCCTGGTTTCAAGCACCGTATCGTTCTCTGCAAAAGCAGTGATCTTTTGAAAACATTTTCAGTTGCACATTGCCAGGAAGAAAACAAACCACCAGTTCGTATGCGCTGTAGCTTGGGCAGATGTCCCCCTCCACGATGGGTTACTGGAGACTGGGGGCAGGTAGGCAAGCTTGCTGCGTAACTAGAGAAATGAAGTTTTGTTATTGATAATGTATAGCTATTGCCTAATGTGACAGGATCTTAGGGGATCAAATCTTGCAAAAAGAATGGCAGCTGTCACATATAAAAGAACCGTTTAACTTCACTTTGCAGTGGAAAAGCCTAAAATAAATGAATACTGAAGTCAGCAGAACTTACAATTAGTGTTCATAGGCCCTGGGAAGTGGGGACCGCAGAATAGTTTAGAGCTCCCCACAATGGGGAAATATGCTGCAGTTAATAGAAAATGCATCTGGAGACTCCACATCATTTTCGTCTCATTTCAACCATCTCCAAGTGCCAGGATTAGGTTTCCCCCCTCTGCAGACATGGGCGGGGGGATGGGGGAAAGGGAAGGGGTGGACCATTCACTGTACTCCTGGGGTTCTGTTCTGCCAAAGTTCTCAGATCGAATCTCCAGGAGTGGAGAGGGATCGAACACTAAATGGTACAGAACTGCATGCATTTGTTTACCCGTAAGTTTACCAATTCGATTAACTTTGAACTACTTTTGGAGAATGAATTGTATGGTTCTGCCTTCCATGGCAAATATTACCAAGTTAAGCCAGTGTACTATGGAAATGCAAAATTCTGTAACATAACCAGCTGCTCTCTGGGTCATCCAGAAGTGCAGTGGTTGTTTCTAGCCATTTTTCTATACCACCCATTACAGTTCTCCTATATGCCATCAACTAATTGGCCTCACTTTTCTCTTGCTCCGGTTTTAACTTCATTTCTGAAGGCTTCTGCCACTATGCTTTGCAAAAAAAAAAAGAAGAAGTGATATAGGTTAGTCATGGCTTTAAAAAGTCTTCCTGGAGAGAAACATAGTAGTAAGTAGGTCCTCATTACCCAAGTAAAGTGTGCTTGCTAAGTTAAGTTTCACAATGTGGCAGTGAATGGGGTCACTCCTTTGTGGTCTCAGTGCACCACACTGATGGGGTTTGCACCTGTGCAGAGCATTGACCTGGAAACTTCCAGAGGTAGCGTTTAGACAGGAAAGCCTCCTCCCCTCAGGGATGCAGCTTTGGCCTCTACGTGCCTAAGGAGGAGTTGCTCCTTTCCACTCAGTTATCTTCCATCCACTGCAGTGGCTGCACCATTTGAGAACTCCCCTCTTTCCTCAGGAACACTGGGGGGGGGGGGGGTTTCATTCTCTTTCTGTATATAGTGACTCCGTGCTTAATTTTTTTATCTTAGTAGATAGACAGCCGTGTATATAACTGTACATAGTTTTCTCTTGGACCTGGGGCACCCCAAAGGTTGTGGCATTGAAGACCATCTTCAGTGTGAGGATGACCTCCCATTATCAGACCATTAAGACCTCTGTTTATTCTGTCGTTGTGAATGACTCGGAGTTGGTTTGTGTACAAACAAAGCATGGGCTTTCCTTCTGCAACCCACCCTTCGGGATAGGGCTGCTGTGCCCTCACAGGCTATTGAAGACATGTCAGCTTCATTGGTTACTCCTTCTATTGTCCTGATCTCTGCCTCTTCAAAGGCTGGAAATGACCCATCAAGATCAAAGCCTGCTCAGCAGGACAGCACAACCTTAGAATTTGGAAACAGCAAAATAGAGAAGGATTGATCTCTGCCTCCAAAGAAGCTGCAGACAGAGCACCATAAGATTTTAGTCAGAGCCTCGGAACACAAACAGTCAGAATCATCTGTGCAACCTACTACCTCTACATCTTCAGTCCTGTTGACAGGTCCCCTTTGGCTCCTTTGGTTGTCAGAGCTGAGCCGATTCTAGACATCTTAGCAACACAGGTCCTCCTTACGAGAGGGGAAACAGTCTCTGTAGTAAAATGGATAGCAAAGAGTTAACCGGAACCTGATTATGGGTTGGAGGAAGATTCCACCCCCCTGGACGGTTCTCTTTTTCTTAGTTTCAGTTTCTGTGTTAGTCTGTTGTGTTACATTCAGCAGTTGTGTTACATTCAGCCACTCACGTGTGTACAGCAGTTTATTTCAAAATCACCATGAGATCACAAAAGTCTCCAATACCACTGGTCTCGGTGTCTGAAGGTCAGCCTGAGGACACCCCATCTAGTTTTTTTCAGTCATGCTCTTTGTCCTTGTTTCTAAGATCTTTTTCTCTTAGCAGTCAGACCTTTCCTCTCTCAGAAGGCAGTTTATAGCTTATTGAGGCAGAAACACCTCTCCATACGTCACCCCAATATCTTAGTGCAGGACACTGTTTGGGCCAAAATGGACCCAAAATGGATGCCAGCCAGGCATCAACTTGGGGAAATAGTTTCAAAATGCAGGTCAGAGAGACTGGCTTGCTACACCCACTCCTTTCCCTGCAGAAATGCATGACTTTAGAACAATGGGTTGCCCAGGACCTAGATTCACTCAGCCTAATGCCATCATCGCCCTGGCCTCAATTCCCCTCACCCATTACACCTTAAGTGGCCATTAAGTAACACTTAAATCTTTTCACCTTCTCAATTCCCCTTCCCATCCGGTACTTGCAAAGCCATCAAGTTTTTCTCATTAAGCCATTTAGTTATTGTTTTCTGGCAAACGTGTCATCCCCACCTGCGGGTATATTTTGCCCTCTAACTGGACTAACCTGCCATCCCAGCAGTGTGTCTTTGTGAGTGTTCCTGGTACCAACTGCATACACCACCACTTTGTGGACTCTCCCCTCTCTCACCTCCTGAAATGCTGGCTGTTTTGCTCTTCAATTTACTACGTCCATGGACCTTTTCAAGATCAATAATTATTGCCTTTCCCTAAAAACCTTTTCCTTTCCTCCCTATTTTCTTAGTTATTTCTTCTCTGTGTTTCTGTGTGTGTGTATGCATTTTTGTTTATTTTCCTTTTTCTTTTTAATAAAAACCTTTCCAGTTGAACATCTGCCTGGTTATTTGGGAGTTCTCTTAAGGTGAAAAACCCTAGTATACTTAGGTGGAGAATTCCAGTTACCTGCCTCTTGCTCTGTCTCCTTTGCTAATTCCCCCAACTAATTAGGAGACTGCCTGTTTGGGTAACAGTTTGGCAGCTGGCACAGATCTCATTCCTCCTCTCAGTTTTCATGAGGCATTTCTAATATCACCTTCTTTCCAAGGGGAGCTAGTTTTCTATTTCAGTACTTCCCCTGGTACTTCAGGTGTGTCCCCAAGATTATACATCAAGACCAAGAAGTTCTAGATGGTGACCGTAACATCCATCCTGTCTCTGTTGACCTCAGGAATGCATATTTTCACATCTCTGTCAAACATCAACATCATTGGTTTCTATGGTTTATCTTGAGAGATGTCCATTACCAGTACAGGCTGTTGTCCTTAGGCTTTGACATTTTCCTGAGGTTTTGTGTAACACGAATGGCAGTGGCTGTAGTGCACCTTCAGTACTGAGGGGTTACTGTTCTTTGGTACATGGATAACTGGTTCCTGACTGCATTTTCTGTTCCTCCCTCTGTCATCAGGTGAGAATAGCTCTGCACATCCTACCCTCCCTGGATGTTGTGACAACAGTCTCATTCTTATCCTGCCAGCATCCTCCAGTTTACTGTACTGGATTCTCTCACTGGCAAGGTTTACCTTCTACTAGACAGACAATGGTCTCATGGGCATGGTTTGAGCTTTCATCCACTGCCCTCAACAACTGGTGATCGATATCCAGAGACTTCTGGATCACATGGCATCCACCACCTTACCTTAGCGGTATACTAAGTATACACTTACAAATGTGATTTCTGCAGCATTTCCAAACCGTGATGCATCTGTAGGACAGATTCTTCTTATTGGGTGATATGGTGGGTGATACAGTCCCTTGCCAGAGGAATGTTGGCCAAGTTATGCCCTTTGCTCCTCCCACTGCACACTTGATCCTGATGACAGATGCCTCCTTTTGGGGCTGGGATGTCCACTGCAATGTAGATTCCATCAACCAACTCTAGTCACGTCAGAAGAGGAAGCTTCAGATCAAACATCTAGAGCTGCTATCAGTGTACAAATCATGTCATGCCTTCCTCTCCAGGCTGCAAGACGAAGAGTACAGACGGCCACAATAACACAACTGCCATGGGTTGCATTAACAATCAGGGTGCCACAATATTTCACACTGCAACGGACTGCCTGCTGCCTGTGGGAGATATGCATCTCCCACAATAGTATTCCTGTTAAAATTCATGGCATGGGGGAATAACAGTGTCCAGGCAGATGTTCTCAGTCACTAGGGCACAGTGGCGCCTGAATGGATGATCAAGGAAACTTACCTGCATCCTGTAGTCCAGAGATGGGTTTCCCCCAAAATCCATCTCTTTACCACAAGTTGCAACACCAAGCGTTCCTGTTTCTGTTACGATCTGCACCTGTGCTGTCTATCACTGGGAGCAGCATTTCTGTTGGCATTTTGCTTTGCCAGACAGGCTTCTGAAGTCTCTGCGCTATAGTCTAATTCTCCTTCCTTTCCACAGGAATGAGATTGTTCTGAAGTCTCGCATCTCCTTTCTGTCAAAGGTGGTGTCAGGGTTCCACCTAAGCCAAGATCCGCTGTTCCCCACCTTCTATCCACCGTGCTCCACCGTCTATCCTTTGCCTTCTTCTGATGCTGAAAAAGCCTTTAACTCCTTAGATGTCAGGGGGGCTTGCTCTTTTTATGTCCACAGGACTGCAGCTTTTCCTCACTGTACAGGATTATTTGTGTGTTATGCTGGCCCAAAAACCAGGTAGCAAGTCTCATCCCAGAGAATCAGCAGATGGATCCCTTAGACAAAACAATTCTGCTACAAACTAGCTTATAACCACTCCCAGAGAACTGTGGTCACATCTTCAATTTATGTAGAGGGGTTCCTCTTCCAGGACTGTGCAGAGCAGCCACTTGGGCTCACCCTGTACATTCATCAGGCATTGCACCCTGGATGCACTAACCTAACAGATGCCATCTTTGCTGCGTTCGGTCTTCAGTTGATGCACTTGTATCTGCCTCCAGCCTCATAGTTTCTATCCATCAGTTTTGTCACAGAGATCACAAAGAAGTAAAAATCAAGTTGCTTACCTGTAACTATTGTCCTTTGAGTGATCATCTGTGCATTAACTCAGCCTGCTCACCTTCCCTGCAACAGGTGCCTTAAAGTTGTAGTGGCATTCTGGTTTTTTGGAAGGAACTGAGTGGGAAGGCATGACTCCTGTCTTTTAGGCATGCACAATCCAAACCTGTTGCTGAGTCGATGCTGTGTACAAGCATAAGCCTCTCAACACGAACAGATGACCACTCAAAGAGCAACATTTACATGTAAATGACCTGTTTGTTCCTCACAGCTGCCCTAAATAGCATTTCTGACACTCTCAAGTAGCCTAGGATTTTCTAGGATGTGAATTGGTTATCTCTGTTCACCATGATGATTACCTTATTGCTGAAAATTTTACATATCTCACTTTTTGTTTTTTCCTTCTTGCCCTTTTTTGATACAGTGTTCAGCACAATGTGGCCTTGGACAACAGATGAGAACAGTGCAGTGTCTTTCATATACTGGGCAAGCATCCAGCGACTGTCCAGATACTGTCCGACCTCCATCAATGCAACAGTGTGAAAGCAAATGTGACAGTACTCCTATTTCCAACACGGAAGGTGAGTTTGATTTTATTAACTCATTTTAATATATAAAAAGACTAATACCACTGTTCTAAAGAACTAGAAAACCCCAATATTTAAGCACCCATTGTCTTTTCAAATCACAATTTCACTTAGCTGTTTTTTAAAGCAAAAAAAAAAAATCACTTAAGTTCATTAGCACCTTAAGGACTAACACATTTGTGGTAGGATGTAAGCTTTTATGAGTCACTGCTGACTTCTTTAAATACTGAAGAAGTCAGCAGTGACTCACGAAAGCTCACCCCCTGCCACAAATTTAGTTAGTCTTTAAGGTGCTACTCGACTGTTACTCTTTTCCACTGCTACAGACAGACTGACACGGCTACCCATCTTCATCTATCACTAAGTTCATGTTATATAAAAAACTAAAGTGTCTTTACTCCCCAGAAAAATTCTGTTTTCCATTTTATTACTGTGGAGCCAAGAGTTCTCTCTGTGTGTGTATTTTAGAAATCCCAAGACAATGTTGAAACTTTCAAAGAAACAGCTTGGAAATCTGGGGGCTACCATCTAGCATCTTCTTCTTTTTGTTAGCCACCAAGTCACAGCTGACTTATGGCAGCTCTATGGGGTTTTCAAGGCAAGAGACTTTCAGAAGTGGTTTGCCATTGCCTGTCTCTGTGTTGTGACTCTAAACTTCCTTGGTGGTCTCCCATCCAAATACTAATCAGGGCTGACCTTGCTTGGTTTCTGAGATCTGATGAGATTGGGCTATCCTGGGTCAGCCCTTGCTGTGGAACTCATACGGTTAGAGAGACGGTGGCGCCGAGCCCACGACGAGGCTACAAGAGCATCTTACAGGACGTTTATGAGATCCTATGAGATGGCAGTCAAGGCTGCGAAGAGGGATTTCTATGCAGCCAGGGTTGCGTCCGCTAGCTCTCGCCCTGCCCAATTATTTAGAACAATTCGGTCTTTGACGGCTCTGCCACAGGGCAGACAAAATAGTAGGGAATTGGACATTGGCTGTGAGGCTTTTGCGAGCTATTTTGTGGATAAAGTCTTGACGCTCCACTGCAACCTCCCTGCCACAGTTGAAACAGTTAGCGAACTCGAGGCCCCTTGCGCATTTTCGATTCCGGGTTTAGAGTGTTTCGACCAGCTGAGCCTGGAGGAAGTTGACAGATTGCTCGTATCTATGTGCCCAACCACATGCAGCCTTGATCTGTGCCCCTCCTGGCTCATTAAAGTGGGCCACGAGGGGTTTCGAGGTGCCTTGAGGGAGATTGTTAACAAGTCTCTTGCGGAGGGGCAGTTCCCCGAGGCACTCAAGGAAGTGATGGTCCGCCCTCTCCTGAAAAAACCAACTTTGGACCTGGCTGAATTGGCCAACTATCGGCCGGTGTCCAATTTGCCCTGTTTGGGCAGACTGATCGAGGGGGCGGTGGCGACTTAGCTACAGAGCTTTCTGGATGACGCTTCTGTCCTTGACCCATTCCAGTCTGGTTTTCGCCCAGGACATGGGACCTGGATGTTACCAGGACATGTACCAGAGTGGCCAAATCTTTTCTGCCCAGGAAAGTATGCAGCTGGACACCACTGCCACCAGCTTATCCAGCAGTAGGCTCAGGTCCCGGAGCACCCCTGTTAAATACTGGGCTCCATGGATGGTCTGACCCCAAGCCTAGTGATCAGCCCTGCTTTATTAGTGATTCAGCAAGAAAAAGACAAAGCCCCAGGGCAACAGCCCTATTTAAATAGCATGCAAACTACACCCACTTCCCAAACTACTACCAACAATAGGCTATTGTCAGAACCATTATTTCCTCATTGGCCACCTCCAGAGTCCTGGTGGGCTGTTGTTCTAGAGGTCCAAGCTCAGCAAGTCTCCGGTAGAAACGGTCCTGGAATGCCCAATACATAATACCCCTCACCCCTAAGTTACAAAGCACCTTAACACACATAGTCCTCAAGGTACGCTGGCTTGTGCCTTTCCCTCCGTCTAGGCTCGGATGGTGGTAAATCAGGAGCCATGTCTAGGGTTGCTGTAGCTGCGCTGGGAAAAGTTGGTGAATCAGCAACAGAGTCCAGGGGCTCTGGAACAGTCTGTATGACGACTCTGCGCGGTCAGGATGGTCCCTGGCGCATGACGCATCCCACCCCAGGCTGTGCTCCAGTAGCATTGGTAGCAGTTCTGGGCAGCTGGCTTCCGCGGCGGCTGGTGCTGGCTCGGCTACCTCTGGCAGGAGACGGTGGTGAAGCTGGTCGATGTGCCTGCACAGGAGCTGTCCGTTATTCATGGAGACCTCGTACAACAGTCGACCGGTGACCCTGATGACCTTTGCGGGTACCCACTCAGGACTGCTGAAGTAGTTCCAAGCATAGATGGGGTTGCCTGGGAAGAACCCTCTGGTCACTTCTTGGACTTCTGAAAACGGGCGGTTCTCTGGTGCAGCTGGTCTATCCAGATTGTGAGGCACCGGCCCATAAGGAGCTCTGCTGGGCTGTGGCTGGTGGCAGAGCTCAAAGTTGCCTGGTGATCCAAGAGGAAAGTTGCCAACCGGTGCTCCCAGTCGCCTTGGATGAGCTGCCTGAGGGAGTCTTTGGTGGTCTGCACCATCCTTTCCACTTGTCTGTTGGTGACCGGGTGGAAAGGTGCAGACCGGATTTGGCGGATCAGGTAGTGGCCCAAGAATTCCTGAAACTCTCCTGATGTAAAAGCAGTCCCATTGTCCATCACAACCATGTCGGGCAGGCCATGCATGCAGAAAATCCAGGTGAGGGCCCAGATGGCCACCTGGGAGGAGGCGGAGGTGACAAGGATGACCTCCAGTCATTTGGTGTAGGAGTACAAGAGTGGTACAAGTTTTGTTTCTGTCCCCCCTCCTCCCCACCTCAGTTGTGGTGGAGGCCTCCTAGGGCAAAGGGAGACAAACACTCCACTATATACCTATCATCAAAGATGGCAGAAAACTGGATAGAATGGACAGGAACTACACCTCTTTTGCTACCATGTCTTTGAAGCTGACCAACTACTCTGTCTACTTGTAGAGATATCAGTCTTTCCCCTAGGAGACGAACTTGCAAACCCTTAATCATCTTCAAGGTAAAATCAAGCAAAATGCTGTGGTCCTTCAAAAACTGTCCTTGAGTTGACAAAACAACCAATTATTTTATTTTATTTATGTATTTGTTTATTTTGTTTCAGTTTATATTCTGCCCTCCCTGCAAGCGGACTCAGGGCGGATCACAGAACAGATCTAGACATCATAAAATTACAATACATTATTAAATGCAAAAACAAAACACTATAAACCATATATTAAAATAGTTCACACTATTCGTAGGCAGATTTCAAGCTGGTGCCACTTTTCGTCTTTTTAATCTGGACCACATAAAGACGGTAAACTTCAGCAGGGGGAAGCGAGATTTTATTGGATGCCTGCCGCCTCAAGCAAAGGCCTGGTGGAACCGCTCCGTTTTACAGGCCCTGTGGAATGGTGGTAAGCAATGTTCCCTCTAAGCTGTGGAGTATTGTGAGCAAAAATTCTACTTTGTGAGCTACTGGCATTAAAGTTGTGAGCGAGTAATTTGGCTACTGCATAAATTAGTTTGCTCTGGAGCCATCCTTCCTGAGCTAAGACAAAAATGTGTGAGCCAGAGGCTAAAAAAACTGTGAGCTAGCTCACACTAACTCAGCTTAGAGGGAACACTGGTGGTAAGTCCCACTGGGCCCTGATCTCAGATGGGAGCATGTTCCATCAGGCTGGTGGAACATTAACTGAAAACCTGAAATGGCAGCTAGGACTTTGAGAGATGAGTGTTGCCAAGCCTAGAGAACACAGATGGAACATATGAGGTGCTGGGGCAGGAGATACGGAAGAAAGTTTCTCTTGGGCAGCCGGAGCACTGTGAGGAACCAAGATTGCCTTGGCCAGTAAAGGAGATAATGGCTGGTCTGAAGAGAAGTAAGGTCTGACAGCAGAAGCTGAGCCATTACTTCTGAACTGGGTCTTGTTGGTAGTATTATGCTACCCGTGGAGGCAGCAGTTGTATCCAGGAGTGCTCATTGTGAATGACTGCTATAGTCATAGCACAGTTATGCAATATTTAACAAAGTATGGATTCAGCTGGAAATATCATGGCCAATTTAATGAATTGTGGCCTAACACTATTTCAGAGCCTGGACTCTCAATTCCACCCCCAACATGTGTTTGTTTTGTGTCATTACCACCATGAAGAATTTCTCCAAGGCCTTCACTAGGTTCCATCTTCCAGTGACCCATCAACATCAGTTCTGGACTTTCAGTTGGTCCTCACACAGCATGGGTAAACCACTGGAACCCCTAGCCACCTGTGCTTTAAGGATCTTTACCTAAAAAGCAGCCTTTCTACTTGCAGGCCGCTTGAACTCTGTTGTCCAAACCTTCCTTGTGTGCAGATCCACAGGAACAAGGCAGTCCTGCCCTTCTACTGAAGAGGCTGCCTCAGGGCTTCATCTTAACCAAGGCCTGGTGCTCTTGCCCTACTTCCCTAATCAAGCATCAGAAGCAGAGAGGACCCTTCATGTGTTGGGTGCCTGGAAAGCAGAACAAATTTTTCTGTATGGAAGAGGATCTTGGAGTATTTCTGCATTACTCTTCCCAAAAATTCAACCACGGTTAGTTGTCCACCATTACGCTCTGCTATGAACTTGCCCACAAAGCTCTTCCCAAGACACTTAGAGCTTGTTCCTCCAGGGTTGTTGTCATATCTTTGGCTTTCAGCAGAGAAATCCTTCTTGAGTTCTGTAAACCAGGTTTACATCAGCTAGGTCAGCATTGCTACCCTTCACGCATCGGTATGATACGCAGAGAACATAAAGAAATAGAAACAGGTTGCATGCCAATAGATTCAGTTCGATAGCCCTGTTGGTCTGAAGCAACAGAACAAAGTTTGAGTCCAGTGGTACCTTTAACAAAGTTTTATTCTGGGTATAAGCTTTCGTGTGCACACACACTTTTTCAAATACAATCTTCAAATACATTGAAACATAGATAGAGGGTGGGGAGGATGTTGCTAGGAAGGACTAATTAGAGTCAGGATGCATAAGTAATTGAACAATACGTATAGCTAAGACTGGATGAAGGCAATTGATAAGACCAGTGAAAAGCAGCAAATTAGCATACAGCATAATAAAAGAGTTTACAAATAGATGTTAGAACTGAATGATGTTAGCATGTGTAGTAAGATAAGAAACTTATTATTAAGCCCTGGTTGTTCCATTGTTCTGTGTGCTGTAATAACTTGCTACTCAGCAGTCTCCCATTCTAGTCTGTTTCTGAAGTTCTTTTGCAATAAAGGTTTCTCAATTTTGTAATTCCTGATGTCAGATTTGTGTCCATTTATCCTTTGGTGTAGGGTTTGACCTGTTTGCCCTATGTAGAGAACTGAAGGGCACTGTTGGTATTTAATGGCATATAACAATTTTAGAAGATGAGCAAGTGAATGAGCCTGAGATGGGGTAGTTGATGTTGTTAGGTTCAGTGACCTTGTCTGGGTATATGTGGCAGTAAAGTTGGCATCTGGGTTTATTGCAAGCTCTGGTAACAGTGCCCATGTTCAAATTACATGTTGTCTCATGCCTGTAACTGTTATTCTTCAGCTGGTCATCTGTATATACACATGTCCTGCCCACCTTCTCAAAACAGATGTTTTTAAAAAGAACATTTTGGAAGGAACCAAACGGAACTTTTTGCTTCTGAGAGGAGAGTTTTTGCTGTTAAAAGCTAGTTGTAGAAGTTTCCAAAATGGAGCTCTACGCAGATGCATAGCTCATCAGTGTCCATTTGAAGAACAACTCTTACACAAATGGAGCCTGTTTTTCCCTTACTAATACGTTGATTGAAAAGCATCTACAAATACACTGTAAGAACCGCTTGCATCATTGTTTTATTCCAGTAAAATAGGGCTCAGTTTTGATTTTGGTAATCTGTAACTATTGATCCATTAATGAACAGAAATAAAAACCTAAGGTTTTAAGAATGGATGAAATAGTGATGGCACATCTTCTCACATATCACATCTGCTTTAGGTCTTTGTTACAGCAGACATATAACTGGAGAATTAAAACACTGTAGAGCAGGTTTTGGCAAGCTGCCATTGATGATGGCAAATTATAGTTTCGGTTGAGATTATAGTTTCGATTGAGATTTTTTTATTCAAAGTGTGATACTGACAAGCTTGTGTTTAATACAACAATGCAGAATTATTTTTTTTAAGTACAGATGGCAGCTGAATCCAGGTTTTGCAAGGTCACTTGAAACTATATCCTTGGAGCAGTCTCATTTATTTTCATACAGGGTTCAGTTTCCTTTATACTTTATGTGCTTTGTCTTGTGAGGTACTTCACTAGCTGAGAACAGTGTGCTATTTTTAATTCATTGCTTCTCTGGAGTGTTTTAATGTCATAGTATACTTTGACCAGATTCTGAGTATTGGAAATAGAATAGCTGATATTTTTGGTTCGAAACGGACATTAGTTTAATAGTGTTTCTTATGGATAAACATTTTTTCCTGGACAGAATATATTGCTAAAATTCATGGTGGGAATTTGCACTTGAACGAGGGCGAGCTGGAGAGAGACAGCTTTATGCTGGGAACTGGGTAGACTGTGTTATGTCTATTCTGAAGTAGTTTTCTATGGATAAACATTATTCTTGTAGTGAAGACTACTTCAGAACAGTTGAAGCAGCCAGAATGCCATCCACCTACTAACCAGGGCAGTGCTTTTCCTCAGCATAGCCGCATACCCTGTATCACTGGCCATGTAGTGCTGATATACCTATGTTTAATGGGTATATTAGCATTACAGAAATTCCTGTTAGCTGAGTTGCAGAAAGCAGCATACTTCCTTAGAAGTTGGCTTAATTCTTATCTCCATAGGCTTAGAAATAAATTTCTTTTGTCTCTAAAAAGTTAGGCAGTGTCTTTTATATATTTTATCCAGGATTCAGAAAGCTTCTTCAAAAGGGCTCAGGTGTGCACAGTAGAATTTTACTGTGAATAGTCGATCCCGATCCTCACGTGCATCCATTGTTGTATCTAGGGAAATGAACTCACTATAGGGGTTGCCAAAGTGCCTGAATGCAGAAATCTTTTAAAAAAATTTTAAACTGTGCATTACATAACAATCCATTTTACATTTTGCATACATTATAATGCCAATTTCCATAAACATTATTTAAATCTGTCTTCTTAACCAGAGTTAATTTAATCATTATAAATAATCTTATAAAATGACATTGACTCGTTTTAATGGTGCTAATTGTTTCTTCCAATAGCAAGCAAATACTAAATGAGCAGCAATTATTGTGTTTAATACAAAATCTTTGCACGTACTTGGAATCTGCAACTAATTGAGTAAGCATAAATTCTATACTATCTGAAATTAAATTGACCATCATTTGCCAATTTGGAGAGCCAGTTTGGTGTAGTGGTTAAGTGTGCGGACTCTAATCTGGGAGAACTGGGTTTGATTCCCCACTCCTCCACTTGCACCTGCTGATGTGACCTTGGGTCAGTCACAAGCTCTGGCACAGCTGTCCTTGAAAAAGAGCAGTTTCTGTCAAGAGCTCTCTCAGCCCCACCCACCTCACAGGGTGTCTGTTGTGGGAAGGGGAAGGGAAAGGAGTTTGTAAGGCGCTCTGAGACTCCAAGTGAAGGGCGGGGTATAAATCCAATCTCCTCCTCTTCTTCTTCTTCTTCTTCTTCTTCTTCTTCTTCTTCTTCTTCTTCTTCTTCTTCGATAGCTGTGCAAGGGCATTTCCATGATAAATAGGAAAAAAATTGCATTTTCCACTCCTTAATGCCAACATTTACCATCCATTCTATTTTATTTATTTATTGTCTTTACTGTTTTTGCAACCGGAGTCATAAACAGCAAACCCTCGTCCCACAAGAAACCTTGTTTCACAGTGAAACATGGAAGAATTTAAACGTTGCTACTGCAAAAGTTGTCATGTGATTTGACAATAGCTGCTAGAAATTTTGCCACACACAGGGTGGTTTGTTTGTCTTCAGCTGCAGTCAGACATGCGTTTAGATCATCCGGCTCAGCTGCGAATGCCTGATGGATCTAAAGGGCACAATCAAACTGCAACATCTGGGAAAGGTCCTGCAGTCATCGGCACCCCATGCTGGTCCGCCACAGAAGTGGAGTTAAAACACAGTGGGGAAAGTCCGGTCTTAATGCTTGCTGACAGGCTACGGATGGATTTTCCCCTGTCTGATCGCTGACGTATGCTCTCATGCCATCAGGATGGTCTGCTCATTCCATCCTGACTCAGTGCCGGTTTTTTCCCCTTGCTTAGCAGTATGCGTATAATCACATACTCTATAGGAAACCCTCAGTTTGGAGGTGCAATTCCTCATTTATGTGCATGGGAAACAAAAGGCAAAAAAATCCCTCTCACCCAAACATGTGCCGTCTGTTTGGGCAGTGGCGGACTGAGCCCGCAGCTACAAAGGATGTGTGATCTTGCAATGCTGTGTCAATTTCCACTGGGGGAAATAGGCTCACTTCCCCTTCACACCAAATGGTGCATGTGATCGCAGCCCCAGTCTCTAAGTAACCAGGATGATTTTGCTCTTGGAGAGAGGGAGTCCTGATTAAATAAAGGGGAGATCAGTTCATCTCTTAAGAGCTGAAAATTTGGGGCAATCAAACAGAATAGGATCCACAGAGTCAACTTTACTGCTGTCACAATTACAGAGTCAATCTGAGTATGAAATCCCATTAAATTTTCCTGACATCACAACTGAAGTTAGGGCATTCAGGCACACTAGCATGAAATGACGGCTGAGGGGTGACGTGATCAAGGTTTATAAGATTATGCATGTGATAGAGCAGGTAGAGAAAGAAGTACTTTTCTCCCTTTCTTACAATTACAAGAACTCGTGGGCACTCAGTGAAATTGCTGAGCAGTCGGGTTAGAACGGATAAAAGGAAGTACTTCTTCCCCCAAAGAGTGATTGACACATGGAATTCACTGCCACAGGAGGTGGCGGCGGCTAGAAGCATGGACAGCTTCAAGAGGGAATTAGATAAATATATGGAGCAGAGGTCCATCAGTGGCTATTAGCCACAAGGTATGGATAGGGACTCTGGGGCAGGTGATGTTCTGTATTCTTGCTGCTTGGGGGGGGGGGGTCAACAGTGGGAGGGCTTCTAATGTCCTGGCCCCACTGGGTGGACCTCCTGATGGCACCTGGTATTTTTGGCCACTGTGTGACAGAGTGTTGGACTGGATTCTTGTGGTGGTCCAGCTTGACTAGTCCGAGGAAGTTTAGATCTGGGTTTGATTTTAGAGTCCTAATTTTCAAATTGAATGCTGTTCCCCAGGCATTTGCTTCATAAGACATCTCCCCAACTTCTCAAGGCCATTCCAGACACCATCCATTCTGTGAGATATTTTAGCTAGTTTACTTGGAGCTAAGTGCCATTGTTTTGCCATTTGTCTTGAATTTGCATGTGTCGTTAAACAGATAGGAAAAGTTGAACCTCAATTAAATAGAAATGTCCATACTGATACATCAATTTCATGTACTACAGCTTATCATTTCCCGTGCATTTTAGTGTACTCTGCAAATCTAATAGTTAGGTAATATAAATTTGATAATTTCTTACTCCCCTCTGCTAACAATATTTCACAGCTTGTCATTTTTCTTAGTTTTTCTTCTTTTCTCATATTGGGTAATCAAAAATTTTCAGTTGTAAATATCATACACAGTAATTTTTCAACTATTAATATTACAGAAGATATCATAAGAAACCACCCCCTCATTAATGTGAAATGAAATGTTTGTATGTTACTTAATATAATGTTTGTACCTTATTACAGAGGACAGTGGGAAAAACACAGGTTCCAGTTTGGAATTTGGTTATCTTAACCATTGCAATGGAAATGGAAATATCCTTTCCAGATAAAAACATAGGAAACCTACAAATGGCTAGGCCATCAAGTAATTGAACTTGCACCATAAATGTGCTTAGTAATACTGGTCATTTTCAGAGTCACCTACATGTTTTAGTTCAAAGATCATCATACTGAATAGTACAACTTAAGTTAGATTTTGTTATGGAACCCGATGAGAAAAGCTGTAAATATGAGTTGAACTTTTTTCTTAGCTATTTCAGTGATCAGATTCTCAAGAGCAGGGGAAGTGTACTGAGAAATATCTATTGGTGAAACCCTGCATACAATCTCATAATGTTAAAAGATAGTAAACTGTAGCAGAATAAGAAATTCAGAGAGAAGATGGATACAAAAGCAGCTCATGAATCTTATTTGTTTTTGTTTGTGCTATTTACATTTATATAATTATTTTGCCTTTGTATGCCTCCATTAGAATGCAAAGATGTGAACAAAGTGGCTTATTGCCCACTGGTACTGAAGTTCAAGTTCTGCAGTCGAGCATACTTCAGACAGATGTGCTGCAAGACCTGCCAAGGACATTGACCCACAGAAATGGAAAGTGCCTTGCGATTTCGTTGTGGAAAAGTGTCCGTCAAAGAAAGATTGCTGCACAGTGGAACCAGACAGATGTCCTTGTAAATGCATCACCCTGTGGAAAATGTAACCACTGGTCAGCCGCAGCTGACAGAATTTCAATATTATTTTAACTTCTGTGAAGTGGGATTTATTCATCCAAAGTGCTGGACACAGTATAAGGAGGGCATGCCAAATTGGAAAAATACACACAGTACATAAACTTATGGTGGAACATATGTGTACTTTTGACTAAATCCAATAGTCTGTTTACCTCCTTGGACCATTAAGATAATTTTTATTATGGACTTAGCAATGACACTGAATCCATTTCTATTTAATTTTGTTTAAAATGTAGCTGTTATGGTTTGGTCAACTACAAAAGAAGAATTTTTAAGAAATTTGTCATAGCTTATAATAACTATTTTATCTTACTGCATAGCACCACAACCTTTAAGTAAAAGTGGGTTTGGGAATATTATTTTAGAAGCAATTATAAATCAGAAGTAAAAGAAATGTATTTTCTTTGTTTCATCTAATTTTTAAGGAATGATCCATATTTCCTGAATACTGCTGTGAGCCATATCTAAAGCTGAACAGAACCATGAGAAACATGTTTGTTTGAGATGAAATAGTTATTTCCTGGATACATCAAACAATAAGAAATAGGTGCTACTGGTTTATAGCCATCTTGCCATCTTACAACTAAACCAGGATTTCCAATAAAAGGGAATATACAATGGAGGAATCACACTCCAGTCATGCGGAACATTTTGAATACTAAGAGGATACTTATGGCTAATTCACTTTTTAAAAAAACTTCAGTTAGAGTGGCATCCGTTCTGCAAACATCTAAGTGGTTTTGCTGCTCTGTTACCAGTAATAAAACTGACAGTGTAGTTGGGCAGAGGCTTCTGCTGAAAATGATAGTTGGTTTTCAATTTTTCCTTTCTTGATATGATAGGAGAGCATTGATTTGAAAGCCAGTGGCAGATAAAAATTTGAGCATACCCAGTTTTGGAGATTCTTACTGAATAAACAACCAAAGAATACATACATTATGAGAACTCTCAAGTCAAAGTATTGCAGTTTTTAATATTGACCATATCCACGTATTAATATTCTGAATTGTGTTTAAATGTGAAGCCAAGCTCCTTGGGTAAAATAGATTCCAGAATCCAGTGTGAGCTAATTCTTATGGCCATACTTCTCCCCCATTCCCTGCTCTGTCAGTGACACAACAAAGAGATAAGGAAAGTGGGTACTTGTTTATATTATTATATTCTACTTGAACACTTGCAGTTTGTAGCAGGTACTTGATGAATGTGCTTTAGTGTCCAACTTGCCTCCTTTGTTGTAGTGCAATTGAGACGATGTGAACACCACCACCTTATATTAACACTAGAAGTCAAACGGCACTTTTATAAAAAGAATGCTCATAATGAGACAAGTTTTTATAACGTGTATGATATCTAAATGTGTCAGTATATTTAACAAATTGCAGTAAACCAAATGTGTTGAACAATATTTACTAATGTGAATTAACAGGAAAAACAAAGAGAGCGTTGTACTAGGCAGGAAAAAAACACCTTGACAATCCATCAGTGGGGTTTTCTGGAGCCCATTTATTCATGATCATCAAACTCCTGTCATGTTCTACCTCTTGACAGCATGTTTCACTTCCATAAACCTGTGAGAAGTGGATTTCATTTCTGGCAGATCTGTTTACTTGGCGCCATTAATTGTTCTCAGTTGCAATGTATACAGCTCTCACTGAAATGGAAGTGTTTAAAATAAATATATACACATTTGGGAGTTAAACATGTAGGCATGATGGGCAGTGTAGCCAATGAGTTAAAAACCTTTATGCATCAATTAATAAAAGAAATATCTTGGTGCTAGCATGCCTTGACTAAGTAAAATATGATAAAAGGGATAGATGTTACAAGGGCATTTTGTAGGCAAGACACTACAATCTATCAGACTCTGGTTTGCTCTGAGGGGTGAATATATTTATTAGTTAATGTGTCTTTTCAGCTAACAAAAGATATGATTTATTCAAACAAAACTCCTTTTACCTCACTTAGGACTTTGACATTGCAAATAGTGTTTGCACAGACACATTTTGCTCTTTCATTGGTGCTAGAAGACCAGGGAATCCAATGTTTACTCTACAGAACAGAAGAGCACTGAGTTTGGAATTTAAGAAACTCCCTGGAGCAGTGCTGACTTGCATTGCTAAAGGGAATGAATGAAAAATGCAGAATGTATTGGGATTACAAATGGACCCCCATGTAGCTTAAGACCTGAAACATAAAACTCTGGCTAAAAGAGGTAAATCATTGGTTTTCACAGCACAGGTACATTGCTGCTGCTACACTATAGCTATCTATATAATCTAAGCTAAAATATTTTAAAAGTATTATATTTCTAAGTAATGACAATAGAACCATTCGTATAGGCTACACAAAGTTGGGAAGCCTAGGAATCAGTAGTAGAGTATTAAGCTCACAACATGGTGCTGGTAATTCCATTGAGCAATGCCGTCAACTGTAAGGCTACAATTCTGAAAAAAATAATGCTTACAGTCCCACCTGTCCAAAGGTACACACCTAGAAACAGTCCATTTTAGGGAAATCTTTATTAATGGTATAGATATAATAGGTTTCCTTAACAATGCAGAATGGAAAAACCCTTTGTATTATTGTAATTAGTTGCTTATTATTTTATACGCAGTATTAATGTGGTACACTGTTACATTGTTATTTTATTTGCTTTTGTAAATTATATGATAATTTATTTCCATGTTTCCTAACACTTGTCTTACATGTCATGCATTCTGCTGCTTGTAACACTTGACGCAGTACAATTCCACACCAGGCACAGATTTGTTTTAACATAGAAATTTAGTAAAATTAAAAAAAAAATGCAGCTTTAAAGAATGAGCCTTCTGGTAACGATCTGTTCACTGACATCCCTGTTCAAGAATTTTGCTAGCACAAATATTTACTTCATTGAAAGCTCTTCTGAAAGTGTATTTACTTTTTAGTAAAGATAACACATCAAGTAATGTCTCTCTGTTGTCTCACACTCTTATCCCCGGCTATTACTGCATTTGGGCATATTGTGGAAAGGCCATGAGGCATAAGCCACCAAACGCTGGTGCTATACAACCTTCATTTGGGTCAGTGACGTTCCTGTGCGGGCACCAAGGAAGTTAAGTCAGACGTTAATAGTACTTGCAGAGTGTAGGCATAGCCCTAGTTAGGGATTTGGTTGTTAGTTTGCTGTAGCAACAACATAGACTCTGGTTTTGAGTTGTAGGTGGCTGGGGAGAAATGTGGACATTGATGGAAGAATGGGACAGGAGGCAAAGCAACTGCATAGTCCCCACTGTGACAACCATAATTTAATAGCACAGAAAGAAAATATACTAACTTTTCTGGTTATAACTAGAAATTGTGGACTGTATTCAGATATCATGATCAACTGTGGTATAAACTGGTTCAATAAACTCCCCAGTTCGTTGGGATGACTGAATGCAGACAGTGTAACAAATTCAAGTTTGTTCCTTGGCATGAAAACAGGATTTTACGTTAGGGTTTGTGTCATCCACATTTTGTATTAATTGTGGCTTGTAGTCAGTTTGTGAAGGAGTACCACCCTTTGCATCCACCTGGCATCAGAGACAGCATTGTAGCGCAGATACCCTCCTTGCTAAAAGGCAGAAAAAAGCAAGACACAAACAGACCAGACCATGCACAAACTGGGATTTGTTATTTATATCTGGTAGACCTAGCCACAATGTGTTGCACAAACCATGGTTTATACAGATCATGGTTCATAGTCAAATTTACGCCTTGCCTTTCTCCCCAGTGTGGGATGCAAAGCGGCTTACAATATCCCTTTCCTCTTTTTTGTCCTCATGACAGGCCTGTGAGGTAGGTTAGACTAAATGTGTGTGACTGGCCCAAAGTCACCAAGCAAATTTCCAAGGCACAGTGGGGATTCAACCCTGGATCTCCCAGGTCTTACTCCTGCATTCTAACTGGTACACCCCACTGGTTCTCTTTAATCCAGCCAAGACAGAGGCTTGTATCCTATCAAGCACTAATGGAAGACACACAGTTTCCCCACATTATCTTCTCCTCTCCTTAGTCCCTCTTGGCCCCCAAAAGCTTATTCCTGGGGTTATGAGACCAGCATGGATAAGCAGCTACATGATTTGGGGCTGCAGTTAGGAGAAGGAAGGGTCTGCTATGACCCCTCCCCCTTTTCTGTTACTGGAGCTGTGCTGACAAGAGGAAGGGGATAATTCCACTCCCCTTTCCTCACTGCAGCGCCCCCCCTCTACTTGCATGTCTGGCTGTGCAAATTTTGCAGCCCCTGGAATAATCTATCTGGGATCAAAATGCATGACAGGAAGAACAGAGGAATGTGGAGAAAATCTGTATTCCATTAGCACCTCTTATGAAACAAACCAAAGCTAATAGTGGTCTAGTCTGTTCAAATGTTTCTTCCCAACATGGTCCCATTGATCTTTTTCTAAGCACTTTTCAAGAGTCCTTTACCATCACACATTTCCCACAATTATTGATTTTCTGTTGATAGGTGGTTGTGACATTTTACTGAACAAACATGGCACAAAATAGAGCATTTTGGAGCACTGTGTTGCATAGTTTCTGCTCTCATCATTGGATTTCTCACTTCCAAATCTTTCCCCATACTTAGTATATGATGAACTTCCAACGAGCAGTCCTGACTTTTAAGATTTCTTACCTATGTCAAAATAGGCTCTCTATTCCCACTCATACTACATGTTTGATGAACAAATCACCTAAATCCATTTTTGTGATAGAGGAAGAGGCTGCCTGGGTTCCCATGGGAGTCCATTCCTGCCTTAGGAAGCTGCAGCAGAACTGATACAGCCCCACACCCTATCAGCTGATCAGTGCAGGCAGACATGCTGGAAGAGCAGCCAGCCCTGGCATGGATTTAGGATTAGAGATGGGCATGAACCAAGGAAATGGAGGTTTGTTGTGGTTTGTGAGGTCTCACGAACCTTCCCGTTTACTGAACCATTTTGTTTCATTACTAACCACACTTGCAGTGAGTCTCCAGCTGACTCTACCTGCCCTCCAAGTTTGGTGAGGATTGGCTTTAGGTTCAGGAGTGTGTTGAATGGATCCCCTGCAAGCTAAACTTATCAAACTTGCAGAGGACCTCCCTGGAATGCCCCTCTACCTGCTGTCCAGGTTTGGTGAGGATTGGCTGTGGGGGGGGCCAAGTAGCAGCCCCCCAAATCAGGTGCCCCCAGGAAAGTGCTCTCTGGGGAAATGGGAGCTCTCTTGTTGGCAGCCAGTGCTGCCTGTCGAGATTTGGAGGGCCACTATTTCCAGGGCTGCAGAAGTCCATCCTCCTGTTGCTTTGACAGTTGATCAGCACCAGGGTGTCTGCCTCATGAACCGCCAACACAAACCACACAAAGACGCAATCGCACGAACCTCAGCTCACGGACCATTAACTGGGTTATTTTCGTGATGAACATAGGTTTCATGATGAGGTTCATGCCCATCCCTACTTTGGATGGTGCTCGAGTCCGGTCCATGTGGTTCAGCTGAGTCGAGGACTGGTGAAGCTGGGACTGGAAGGAGAAGAGCAGCCTGGGAGGAGCACGGAGGAGGGGGTGGGACACAAAGAGGGAAGGAGCCTGGGTTGGGCAAGGATAAAAGGAGGGGCTTGAGATACTTAAGGAGGAAGGCAGAGAGACAGGAGGAGGAAGCAAGGCTGGAAGAAAACCTCACAGGAGCTGGAGTCAGAGATGGGAGAGAAAGACAGAGATGGAGCAGATGGTTAACTTGTAGAAGGTGGTAGGGAAGGAGGCTTGAAAGCAAAACGGGGAGCTCTCAGGAAGTCAGATCCCCTCTCCATCAGAAGACTGTAGGCAGTAGGGCCTACGTTGGCTCAGAAGCTGTCGATTGTTGTTGTTGTTCAGTCGCACAGTCGAGTCCGACTCTTCACGACCCCATGGACCAGCTCCCGCCAGGCCCTCCTGTCTTCCGCCCTCCTCTGAAGTTGGCTCAATTTCATGTTCGTTGCATCTATGACACTGTCTAACCATCTCATCCTTTGCCATCCCTGTCTTCTTTGACCTTCAATCTTTCCCAGCATCAGGGTCTTCTCCAGTGAGTGCTCCCTTCTCATTTGGTAGTCAAAGTATTTGAGCTTCAGTTTCATTATCTGGCCTTCCAGGGAACAGTCAGGGTTGATTTCTTTTAGGATTGACTGATTTGATCTTCTTGCAGTCCAAGGGACTCTCAAGAGTCTTCTCCAGCACCATAGTTCAAAAGAATCTATTCTTCGGCGCTCAGCCTTCCTTATAGTCCAACTCTCGCAGCCATACATGGCTACTGGGAATACCATTGCTTTGACCATGTGGACTTTTGTACAAGCCTAGTTACATAGATTTACATCAACATCCAATAAACTGCTGAAAACTGAATTTTTTGGTCCATGTCATGAATGGTGGGTTGGGTTATCATGTCACCCCCACACAGGATGGTGTAATGTGCACTTAAAACAGCTTAGGCCAGTCTTCTTACTCTGACTCAACTGACCATAACGATCAATCATCTATGAATTACACTTCATAGGGTTCTTGTTTATTTTCTAACATTACACTGCTTCTTTAGTACTTTTGTTGTTGTTCAAGATTATTCTTTAACCAAAGAACACTTGCATTTGTTTAGCATAAATTTGCCAATTTTGGATAGTATACATCCAGAATAAAACAAAGATTAACACTGTATCAATTAAAAAGTTGTGGAGAGCCACCTTAAAAAAGAATTAAATGTTTTAAGCAGAAGCATATAAATTCATATTTAAAAAGAACAACATCTAAAGCCAAAACACTGAAATTTAACAAAAATTAGGAGCAAAAGTTACCATAATTTTCAGGACAAAGAAAGAAAATAAAATGTCTTGCACACCAACAACCATTCTATCCGGTGCCTTAAGTATGGCAAACTTGATACCACATGAATTGCTGTGGACGAGGAATTCTAAAGTTGTGGCGCCACAGGAGAAAAGGCCCGGTTTCTGACCAACACCAACCATACCTCTTATGGAGGAGGATACAAAGGAGGAAGGGCCTTTGTAAAAACTCTTAACTGACAGGTTTGCATGGAAGCAAGCAGTTCTCCAAGTACACTGGTCTCACCATATCTAGGACTTTAATAGTCAAAACCCATCACTTTGAATTGTGTTCAGAAATGATATTTCAAAACTGTCAAGATATGTTCTCTAGAATTTGCAGCAGCTTATATTTAAACTACTAAATTCTGAGCACACTGAGGTTTCTGAAGAGTCTTCAAAAACTGCTCCATGAGTCATTGCCATCATCTAAGCAGGAGGCAGGGCTTTTTTTCTGGGGGAACGCGCCGGAACAGAGTTCCGGAACCTCTTTGATAAAATTCTTTTTAAAATGTTTTAAAATTCATGAGTTTTCATTATAGAGATTGAAAACTTCATTTTCCTCTTCAGAGTTCCAGCACCTCTCTTTAAAAAAAAAGGGGGGGGAGCCCTGCCTGGAGGTGAGCATAAATAACTGTGTCCAGATTGTGCCTCCCAAGCAAATATTACAGCAGGTCATTGGCTAAAAATGCTGTATTTTACAGGAGAGAAATACATCTACAGTCGCACACAGATAGCACCCCAAGGTACAAACATACTCTTTTAGCTGGAGTTCAATCCTATCCAGAACAAGCAGTTTAATCCCTGATTGGCTATACTTATAACCAAAAGTAACTCAGTCTTGTCTGCACTGAGTGCATAGCTCAACTGGTGGGGTTTCCACATTTCCCCTTAGGAATTTCCTTAGTTCTTATTGACATAGAAGTAAGTCTCAATTATATCTCTTTTCTTCATATGTGAACATGACACGTTTTTAAGAGTCCAATGCATTCATAGTTAATCCTGGTTTGTTTGTTTTTTGCAACATTTTTGTACAAATGTTGTAAACAGAAATGTCAACAATTGATACTTAAGTCTGTTCAGCCATACACCATACTCAGAATTGGAAGTTGTTAGAATGGATTTATTGAAAACCCTGAAGCATCATAAAGCAATACTGGAAAAGTCAGTAGGCAAAACAACATTAGGAGAAGCATCTACTACTGCCATCCTTTTGTCTCCTTAAAAAAAATATTCTTCCAGATTTGCTATTGAAGGGAAGTTAAAAAAACAATTCCAAAGAAGAATTTCAGGCATTTCATTTGTCTTTCTAACTTGGCTTTTCCTCGAGAGGTTTTTGTTTGTTTAAACCAAGCTTGTCCTATTCAAATCATACTGTCAATCAGCAACTTACATTTGGCTTCCAAAACATTTTTATGCACTTGTTCAACAATATTGTAATAAAACTGGATCCTAAACAGCCAAGTTGGTCCAACCAAATTAGAAACTTTGAGCAAGCAAGAGAATACTTTCATTTGGACCAACTAGTCATTTGCCAGATTTTCAGGCAACCATTTCTGCAAGGAGTCTGGGGTAGGGTATTTGGTCTCCCCTCCCCAGGTGGTGTGCTAGAATGAGATAGCATGCCTTGCCCAACGTTGCTGAGCGGCTTTCATGGCAGTGAAGATGTGAAGACAGGACTCTCCAGAAACCAAAGTGCCAGTGAACACTAGCTCTGGCACCAGATCCAGCCCTGGAATCAAGTGCCAGTAGCTCACTAAACAGAATCTTTGCTCACAAGACTGAGACTCCACAGTTTAGAGGGAGCATTGGTCATAGCCCCACCAAAGATGCCTTCCCCTAGACAAACATCACTTCCATTGTCCTTCTCTGAGGCTGAGATCAAACCAGAATGGGGTCTCTCCCCAGTTCTGGAGCCCCACTGAATCTGAGACTGCACCACTGGTTCTATGGCCAGAGCCTCCGCCATCCATGCTGTAATCTCTATACATATTCTTCATGTCTCCAGCATATCTTGCAGAATAAGGTGACTACTATGGACCTGTCCGCAAATCAGATCCACCTTAGAGCCGGCAACCCCCTCTTGGATCATCAGCGGTTATGGCTCTGGCCACCATCTCTAGATCACTAGTATCACCTGTTCCTGAGTCAGAGCTGGAGGAAGGTGACAATCTGATCCCCGGTTCTGAAGCAAGCTCAAAAACGTCATTGAACTTGAGCCCTGATGGAAGGGTGGGGACCCAGCACTGGAATCCACCACAGAGGACCTGAAGATGTACAGCTAGCAGATGCTATACATGGCGCAATCATTCAATATAAAGGTGGCTGCAATGGACCACAGGGCCAGGGAAAAGCTCCTGGGCCAACTTTACTCCGACTCCCCCAGGGTATTTGTATTTCCTATGCTGAAAGGCTTACTGGATTTAACCCAGGAATTGTGGCAGAAACTGGAGTCCATCCAGGCTATGTCGTGCCATGTAGAATGTTTCAATAAGGTCAAGCAGGATATCTCCACATTCCTCTTTACCTGTCTCAGCCTTCCTTCCATATTATGGAGGAGATGAAACCCCGGGGATGCCAGTCTAATCCTGCCACTCCAGGTGATAAAGGGGGCAGGAAGCTTGATGGCCTAGGTCTATTCATCAGTAGCACTGGGCCTATGGATCTCCAACTACCAGGCCATCATGGCAGGCTACCTTGAACTCCTGCCCAAAGAAAAACGTCCCCTGGCTAAGATCCTTCAGACTAAAGCAGTCAGGCTCTCAAAGCAACAAATAAATGCCAGCCACTACGGAGCTGATACCACAGTATGTACAATGGCTACATCTATCGTACTTAGACACCCTACCTGGCCATGGTCCAATGCCCTACCCATTGAAACCAGTCAAAGAGTTAAAGACCTACCCTTTGAGGGTACAACTTTATTTTCTGAGAAGACTGATGAGACACCCGCGCAGATCAAGAAAGACTGGCAAACAGCCAAATCATTAGGGATCACACCACTGGGCTACTCATAGTCCTAGCAGAGGCCTTTTCCCCAACAATAATTTCAAGCTGACCAAAGGGAGCAATGCTCCCTCTAAGCTGTGGAGTCTGGCATGAAAGTTGTGAGAGAGCAATTTGGCTACTGCATAAATTAGTTAGCTCTGGAGCCTTCCTTCCTGAGCTAAAACAAAAATCTGTGAGCTGGCGGCTAAAAAACTGGCCCCTGCACTTGTGGTGACTGATTGTCACAGTTTGGTGCTGTGAGGGCCGTTATATCTGATACCTGGGTGCTTCCAGGTGCTTCTATCATCCAACAAGGATACAGTCTGGAGTTTCTAGGTCCTCCACCCTGCCAAATTGCTCACAGAGCTGTTAACGACTCTCTTCCAGAGTCAAGGGCCCAACTTCAGTCTCTCCTGCACAAGGGAGTGATTGAAAGAGTGCAGGAACTGGACTCTCCTTGTGGCTTTTACTCCTGGTTTTTCTTAGCAAAAAAGATGGAGGGAGTACACTGATTCTGGATTTACGAGACTTCAACAGTTACTTATCTATTTCTAAATTCTGTATGGTGTCGTTGGTTTGGGTTCTACAGCTGTTAAAAAAAGAAATGAATGGTTTGTGGTGCTTGATTTAAAAGACGCCTGTTTTCACATTTCTGTTCACGTACATCACTGCAGGTATCTGCGTCTTCACTATGGAAGTGAGGTCTATCAGTACACTGTTCTACCCTTTGGCCTGGCTATTGCCCCAAGGGTCTTCATGAAGTGCACAACTCTGGAGGCGTTTGTTAGCAGCTTTCACTTTGGACAGCAGGTTTTCCCTCTTATTAAAAACATTAAGCTACATGCCCATTTTGTAAAAACTTCTGGGTAAGTGTAAATGATATAAATACAACAATAAAATAAAAATGGGAAGAAAAGGTAACTTTTAGAAATTATGAAAGGATTACTTTGCTTCTTGCAGTGGCTTCCCATTAGGAAGAACTGATGTGGAGAAGCTTTTCAGGGTTTTTTTACTTGTGGAGAGAGATGGTAAGAGGATATATTTGCCAGTAAGATATACATTCATTGATGTGGTTCTACATATTTACTGTCTCTTATTGATCTGATGAAGTCTTTTAGGACACTACGAGGGACATAATACATCGGGGACCTTGTGATCTATTTACACAGATCTGGAAGGTCTGTATGCTGTTTGACGGGTCTTTGACCGTAATAAACTGATTGATTGATCTGGAAAGTTTCGCCGGACATTTCTCTCTCTCCCTTGTTCTATCGTTTGTACTGCTCCAACAGAGATTGTTGTTGTTTTTCATTGTAGAATGTTTTGTACTTAGATAATTAAATGTATACAAGTATGAGTAGAACTTAACTGTATTTGCATGTATATATACTGTTGAGTGTTGTTGGTTCCTTATGTATTCTACGATAGCAATACTCCCCCTGGCGACTTTCCATGCACCCCCTTCATGTATGGTTTCTCTCACAGTTCAGAGCAGGATTCCTTTCACAACAGTAGATGTTTTCCATCCCTGGATCTGTAGTCAGGTTTCTGTTATGGCGTTCACTAAGATATAACCTCTGTCAGGGCATCCCTTTCAGGGTACCTCATTATGATACCATCCTGATGACTGATTGTTCCCTTATGGGATGGGGTGCCAGCTCTAAACGGTTTTCAGTACAGGGATTTTGGTCTCAATGGGAGAGATTGTTACATATTAATGTCTTAGAATTAAGAGTGGTGTCCTTATCCAAACAGACATTACAATGACCATTAGGGAGGAATGGGCTCTAGACTCCTGTGTCAGGACTCCTGACACAGGAAGCTATGGCAGTATGGATTTGCGTAGCAAAGCACCAACTTCCATTTAGGCCATCCCTCTTTCAAGACTTCAGAATACCAAAGTAGGCCTGTTGAGCAGAAGCCTCTCTCCCAATTACAAATGGTCTCTCAGAGACACTTTTTAAGACCTATTTTTACCCTATGGGGCACCCCAAAGATCGATCTTTTTGGTACCCAGGACAATGCAAAGACCCCTTGAGTGTGTTCAGTGGCCGGGAGGGACCTAGATTCATTTGGAGACACATTCCAGATAACCTGGCAGGGCACCCTGTTCTATGTATTTACCCCATTCCTACTGCTCGCCAGAGTTTGGGGAAGAGCAGGAGGCAGAGTACAGACTGCATCCTGATAACCCCCTTCTGGCCATGCCAGATCTGGTTTTCAATTTTGATGGAACTGGCTGGTGGGCGATACATTTGATTCCCAGACATCCCAGACCTCGTGAGCATAGGGCCTGTACTTCAACATGATATGAGCCTCCTCCTTTTGACAGTATGGAGGCTACAGGCCAGGGATTAACCTTTGCCGCAGAGATCAATGAGATCCTTCTTTACTCTTGTAAATCATCCTCCAGGCATTCTTATCATTTCAAGAGGAAGCCTAATTCTGCCTGGTGCAGGGATAAGAGGATTTCCCGACACAGGCCCCTCTTTCAGCAATATTTGTCAGCCTCCTTTTTCTGAAGTCTGGGAGTCTAGCACACTCTTTGATCAAGGTCCACTATGACGCTATCTGTTATCACTCAGGGCTTGAGGGAAGTGCTGTGTTCTCGCATAAGCTCTCCAAATGTTTTCAAGAACCCCACCTAAAACTCCACTCGTTCCCCAGTTCTCTGTGGCCCAATCAGGTTTGATGTTTAAGCATTTTGAACTTCTAGCTACCTGTTCACTAGGTCTCCTGTCCATGAAGATCTGCTTTTTAGTAGCCATCACTTCAGCCAGATGGCTGAGCGAGTTAGCTACCCTGAGAATGGACCCTCCCTTCCTAAAGATATTTGAGGAGAGGATGATCTTGTGACCTAGGGTCCACTTTCTGTTCAAGGTAGTGTCAAAGTTTCATTTATCACAACAGGTGATATTGCCAGTATTTTTCCCTCGCCAACGTCAGAAAGTGAAAGAACGCTCCGTACCCTGGAATTATTGTTTTACTTACAAAGATCTCAGGAATTAAGGAAAGGTGTGGCCTATTTTGTATGCTATGCTGGCCCTAACAAGGGTAAAAGGGCCTCGCCTCAAACTTTGTCCAGGTGGATTTTCTCTGTGACCAGGCTGTGCTATGCCTAGGCTAAGCTTCCCTGTCCACTGGATGAGGTTTTTCGATGCGGTTCCCTTGTCAGAAATATGTAGAGCAGCAACGTGGTCTTCTGCGGACACATTCATCCAGTACTATGCACTTGACCAACAAGCCAAAAGAGAGGTGAAAGTAGGCAAAGTGGTGCTTCATTCCCTGTTCAAGTGAGCCTTCAACAAGAGATTCACCCCACCTCCTGGTGAGTAGCTTCCTGAAATCCCAATGTGGGACTGCACAGAAGACTGAAGATGAAGACAGAGTGGCACTTACCCATAACTGTTGACCATCAAGATTCTTCTGTGCAGGCAAGGCATACATTCCCTGCTCATGGGCAGTCCCAATGTGTGACTCCACAGAAGACTCTCAAACAACAGGTAAGTGCAACTCTGTTTTACAGCTGGCTGGCTGGCTGTTTTCCTTATTGTTTGTTTATACTGTTGGTTGCCAACTGATATGCAGTGACAACAAGTCTGTGTGGGGGTGGGAAAAGGAAAGTAGGACTGCCATTGGGCTCTGTGAGAATGTTGCATGCATGAAACACTGCTGAATGCTCTTTGCTGCACATTTTGAACACTTGAAAAGCAACCTGACAAACAAGCTCGAGCTGCTCACAAACAGCAAACTGTTGCTCACAAACAGCAAACTGTTGACAGTCAATTGGCACCCTGTTCACAACTGACGAACAGATGGTGAGCTGAACTTGCAGGTGTTTGAGCATCCTTAACAGTCTCTGGTTTTTCCATTATGCCAGGTGTCATTTTTTTCTAGGCTTGTCCCACACCTCACAGGCTCGCCGTTGTAATGCTGCACCTTTAATTTAATTGAGTTGGGCAGCCCACTCTTTCTTATTTTCTACCAAATCTCCTATTAGTTTGCAAATGTTAGAATTTTAGTTCACCAGACATTCTCAGAGGAGGAGGAGGAGACTGGATTTATACCCCTCCCTTCACTCGGAGTCTCAGAGTGGCTTACAAACTCCTTTCCCTTCCCCTCCCCACAACAGACACCCTGTGAGGTAGGTGGGGCTGAGAGAGCTCTTGACAGAAACTGCTCTTTTCAAGGACAGCTCTTATCAGAGCTAGGGCTTGCCCATGGTCATCCAGCCAGCTGCAAAGTGAGGAGTGGGGAATCAAACCCGGTTCTCCCAGATTAGAATCCGCACACTTAACCACTGCACCACACTGGTGTAGTGCAATTGGGCTGGAAGCTTGTAAAATACTGAGTTTGGTAGGGAACCCAGCCATGGCTGCCTGCCTGCCCTTCCCTTCTCCAGCCATGCCCCCCTTTTCCCCTGAGCCTCTCCGCTTTTGCAGAGAAACTCAGGGAAGGTGGGGGCTTTAAATGCCTTTCTTTCCCTTCCCCAGATAGGGAAATCCCTTTCTTTCCCAGGAAGGGGAGGCGGGCAGACATGCCACTTTTCCCCCCTGAGACTCTCCGCTTTTGCGGAGAAACTCGGGGAAGTGGGGGGGGGATTTAAATCCCATCTGGGGAAGGGAAAGAAAGGCATTTTAAACATGCCTGCCCTTTGTCAGGGGGTGTGGTATGCAAATGAGTTATGCAAATGAGCTCTTGCACCTCTTTTTCTATGAGATGACCCCTGTCACTGGTACAATTCTGTCAAGGGATGAGGAGAATTTTACCACTCTTCTGTTTCCCCGGCTTCCTCTCTGATGCAGAAGTGTGTTAAGTTCTTCCTCATCACTTGTCAGGACAACAGAGGTTGGCCCAGGCAGTCCGATCTTGTCAGATCTCAGAAGCTAAGCAGGGCTGAGTCTGGTTAGTACTTGGATGGGAGACCACCAAGGAAGTCCAGGGTCTCTACACAGAAGCAGGCAATGGCAAACCTCCTCTGAAAATGTCTTACCTTGAAAGCCCTATAGGGTTGCCATAAGTCGGCTGCGACTTAATGGCACACTCCACCACCATTCTCCACACATAACTCGGATAGCAGATGAGTCGAACAGCAAGGAATGAACAGTTGCAAATCGAGTCAACAAACCTGTAGATGTTCAAGGAGTAAAAAGAAAATGACTGGATATGACTCAAAACAACTGCCTTAGCTCAGTTACACATAGATGTGCATGCAAGGCTTTGGGGGGGGGCAGTATGTTTTACACTTTGGAACTGTGAACCTGCTTCTGCACATCATCTCCCTTGCTGGATTAAGGAACATGTGTTAAGCACCTCTTGGCTGGGAACAGCAGTATAAAGCAAGTCATGCATATTTCATTTGAATTGCTTCAGGAAACCCTGAATCTTTATACCTTGAAATATTCTGTGTCTTACTGTAAACAAGAATCTTATGGATGTCAAAATTCATGTTTAAAGAACTTGCCATATTGGTTGCTAAAATCTGAAAGGCCCAGTAGCTACTCTTTTATTATTGTTAGGGTATATACCCAGTATAACTGTTATAGCATTTAAAGAATATTTATTATCATGCTATTACCTGGTACAATAGAAAAAGCCTCTGATTAATACCCTAGTAAATAAGTACTGAAGAGATCCCTCAGTTGGAGCATCTTTGACTAACCAGATAATCCCCTCCTACTCCAGTGCACAAATTTGATTTACAGCATATTTCAAAATATTTATATTTTTTTCAGGGTTTCCATCATTCCCTCAGCCAGTACCCTGCTGTGTTTGAAAATGTCTGGACAGCAATTGTCATTGTTTACAAAATTATTTTGGAAAATATCAAGGATCGTGGCATTTAACAGAGTCAGGAATGCAATTACCAATTTTGTATACATGATCCAAGTGACCTCCTGGCTTCAGAAGCTCAAAACTCATTGGAGAAACAGTTTAACAGCAGCAAAATGTTTGTTTAATTTTTGTCTGTAGCTGGTCAGGGATAGGTGACTTATGTTAAGGCCAAATTGGCAAAGACACAATTAGTTTAACAATTCCTTATATGTTCATAACAACGTTAACAGAAACATACAAATATGCCCAAGACTTTTCTTTGTGGGTATTATGATCCATTTTGTCCAGAGGAATATTTGGGAAGTCTTGGGATGCATAGATGAGAATGAGGTCCTCCCGTAACATGTAGAAGGACTTAAGAGCTTTTTAAAGAAGCTGAATTGTAGAAAGCTCATTCTTTAATAATGCCTTGGGGATGTATTAAATATTGCAGCCAAGAATTTAATGAAATCTGCATAGTTGACCACTATCTACTCCAGGTTGTGACTTGTAAGACCATAGAACAGTCTGTCTAGGGTGCAGCCAATACAAACTCTGTAACTTCAGCACAATTTCACAGGCTTGTCATTGTCAGTGAACTACAAACAAATACAAATACAATACCTTTATTGGCATAAAATATCAAATACACATGCAGCATAGAGCCTCAAGATAGGCTGGAGGGGTATCACATTCCGAATTGCCTTAATATGAGCCTCTCCTCCTTGTCAGTGAACTATTGTGTGGAACATTCAGATTATTGCAAAGTGTGCCTATCATGGCTCAGGTGGGGTGTCACCTGACGGTACCACCACTCTGGTTCCAGGCTCCCTTGAGAAGGCCCAGAGCACCCTCCCAAGACCTTCAGACTGCCCTTTTGGCTGAATAATAGGCGTGAGAACCAGGCAGAGTAAACAGTGAAAATAGTTTATTTTATAGGAGGTCAAACAAACAAGGTGCAGAATAATAACAGTAAGTGGGTGAAAAGAAAAGAAATCAAATGCCCTAACGCGTCTAAATATATACTGTCCCTAGCTCACTATCTCCAGTGGCCTTAGACTACTCACCCTTCCCACAGCAGCTTTCCTTCTGGCTCTGCCCTCTGGGAAGAAGAACAAGCTTTCCCTGTTGTACCAGTTCTCTTATTCCCCAGCCCTCTTCTTCCCTATTGGTCAAAATCGGCGCCAAAACGTCCCAAGGCCTTCTGAGGTTTGTAGGCCCAGCCTCCCTTACTGCTAGCCAGGCTCCCTAGGCCTGCTAGGCCGTGCTTGCACAGCCCAGATCATGACAGTGCCAAACAAGGGATGCTTGTAGGTAAATGAAGATATGGTACTGAAAGACCATTCTCTCATGGCTCAAGTGTCAGAATCAAGTCCTTGGATGGAATTTTCTGGCCCTATTTGTTCTTCATCCTGTCTGTTCCTTGCCAACCGGTCACAGATTGATTGGTGTCTGGGATTATTTAGAAGCCTGTTGGGAAATCCAGTCAGTTTTGGCATGAAAAATTTATTCTTCCCTGGCTACAGGGCTAAAGATTTTCGGGCCACCATTCTATCTTCCCATCCTGCTCCACAATCTGTTTATCTATCCTTGAGAGCCAGTATCCTGTAGGGACCTGGGACAGTCTTTTCTTACTTTGCCTGTGTCAGGTTACTCAGGGCTGGTTAGCGTAGCTGGGCCTTAGGTGCTTGCTTCCCAAATAAAAGAACAGCTAGATTCTCCTTAGTTCCAAAAAAACCCTGTATTTTAATATTCAACACTAACATGACATGAACAACAGGAAAATGTAGAACTGGATACAGGAGAACTGTCTTCATTCTCAATGAGGAATTTCAGACAGACGATATAATCTGGAAGTGGAACGGTATCCAAATGGTTTCTGGTCTGTCATTTCAGACAGAACCCATTTTAGAACCGGTTCTCTTCCGGAATATATTTGTCATTTCACACACAAATGCTTCTGTCCCGTTTAGGAAACGGGGCTGAAGCGTTTTACCTGTCAACCACTTCCAAGTAGTCTTCAGTTCCCTCTCCCGGTTCCGATGCACTTTTTCCCACCGTTTTTCGCCCACGCGGGCAATCTACGGCTTTTTTTTTTGAACATTTGCTTTATAGCTATAGCGCTATAACGGAAAAGCAATATATCAACGCCATTGGAATGCCTGGAGTGTTTTGTTATAGTGCTATAGTGCTATAAAGCGAATGTTCAAAAAAAAAAGCCAGAGATCGCCCGTGCGGGTGAAAAATGGCAGGGGAAAAAGCGGGGGGAAACGGTGCTGTCTGAAATGGCAAACCGCTTCAGATCCAGCTCTTTACCGGAAGGGGAAAGCCATGTGTGAAATGGCAGCCCTATACCGGTTTACTACATGACGGATCAAAAATGGCTTCAAAACGGGTTAAAAAGGGTAATGTGAAATTCCTCATTCTATGTTAATTCAAATTTACTGTCTTCTGAGGCATTCTGCCAATGTTCTGATGGGGGGGGGAATCTCCCCTCCCCATGATTTCAGTGTAGTAGCTGCCTTAATGGAATTTGTCTTTGATATTGGCTGTTGTCAGGCTGCTGGGGCCTAGCTCTCTCCACAGCTGTAAATATTCAGCCCTCCCTGGTCTACAGCTCTGTCAGCTCCCTGGTGTCTTCTCCTGAGGGAATTCTCTGCTACAGGTAGCCTTCAGACCTAGCCTTCAGCTCTGTCCCTGTTTCCTAAGGTCCTTCAGCCCTTTTCCTCTGCTCCCCTTCTGGCTGACCAAGCTAGGTCTACTTACGTACTGAAAGGGGATTTAAAAGTCTGACTTTTGTTTGGCTCCTATTGAAGTTTGCTAAAGGGGCCAGTAGGATTGCTACCATCTCCCTGCTGTCTGACTGGTTCCTTTCTACCCAGGCTAAGGGACCAATACAATTCTATTTTCTCTCCTTTTTCTCTAATTGGATAGCTTTGCAAACCCTGAATTTGCATGATTGGTCAACTTTCTAATACACACAGCTTAAATTCTAATACATATACTTTTCTATTTACAATTATATATACACAAATTTATTTATTATTTAGTTGCCACTCACCCAAAGGGTCTTGCAACAGCTTACTACATTAAAACCAATAAGTTAAAACAACATAAAAACAAATAAAATATAAAATATTAACATTAAAATATTAAATGATTAAAATATGTGGCTATCACCATACCTCTATTGAAACAGCCCAAACAAGTGGTTACCCTCCAAAGTCGAACCTAAACAATTCAGCCTTACATGCACTGCAGAAGCTAAACAAGTCTGGCAGGGCACGGGTGTCATCCGAGAATGCATTCACAGGATAGGAGCCACAACTGAGAAGGCCCTTCCCCTGGTAACAGCTAACCAAGCCATCCTGAGGCCAGGCACCTACAAAAGGCCCCTAGACAATGACCAAAGGGAGTGCGGGGGCTGTAACAGGAGAGGCCATCTCGTAGGTATGGGAGTCTCAGACTATTAAGGTCTTTAAAGGTTGATATCAACACCTTGCATTAGCTCCAGAGACTAACTGGTACCCTGTGCAGCTGCCACAGAATTGAAGTAATATGGGCTGACCATGATGCTTAGTCAGCAACCTGGCAGCTGCATTCTGTTTTCAAGGGCAGCCCTACATAGAGCGAATTGCAATAGTCCAGTCTAAAGTGACTGTTGAACGGTTCAGTGTGGCAAGGTCTGACCCAGACAAATAGAGAGCCAGCTGGCAGGCCTGGCATAGGTGAAAAAATGCCATGCCCGTAGCTACAGTGGGGCCTCCCAGGGCCCAGCCCCCTGACTTCCTGCCAAGGCCCCATGACTACCTAAGCAGCCCAGGCCCCATGATTCTCTGGGCTGCCTGGAGGATTAGCTGCTGCTGCCCCTTTCCTTCCCTTCCCCTGCCTGCCAGCAGCCGCTCAACTTGCCATTGGGCCAACTTTCACGGGTGCTTCTTGAATTTCTCAGGAATTCCTTCGACGGCCAACTGATTTGCTGGAGGGTTTGGTTGTGATGAATGGTTCAGTGTGGCAAGGTCTGACGCAGACAAATAGAGAGCCAGCTGGGTGTTTCTCCTCACCTGAAGGGGGGTGGCATGGAGGAAGACCCCCTGGGCTTTCTTCCGACTGCCAGTCCCCCATAGAGAAAAGGGTGGCACGACCTGATGGCTACCTGAGCAGCATGCACATGGAGAGGGAGGCACAGTCCCTGAGGCCCGGCTGGCCACTCCAGTGCTCTTCTGCGCTCTCCTCCACAGGCTCCCACCCCGGGCTCCGAGCAGCTGTTCCCTAATGGCTGGTGAGCAGCGGCCAATGGCTACAGCAGCTAGACCTGAGCGGCATGGGGAAGGACAGAGCCAGGCTGGAGCCAAAAGGCTGCGCTGCTCCAGGACCTTTTTTGGCACCCAGGAGAGAAAGCTGGGTGGAGAAGTGAGCGAGAGACACCTATGGAGGGAAGGGAGAGCTGCGCTGCTGGAAACAGGCAGGGGAGATGTCAGAGACTGCACTGGAGATCCATGGAGAGGGCTTGAGGGGGGGTGCACAGGAGAAATAATTAAATTATCTAAATTGGCTAAGTGCCCCCCAAGAAATTTAATGCCCCCCCCCAACTTAGAAATTCCTGGCTATGGGCCTGAAAAACGCTGACCGTGCTACTATGGACGCTTGTTTGTCCAATGACAGCAAGGCTCTTTACAGAGTCTACAGCTGCCAGATGGACACCATTGAATCTCAGGAGTGACCCTCTAGCTGGTATCTCAGTCTTTCCCAGCCACATGACCTCTGTCTTGGGTGGATTCAACTTCAGCCAGCTCCTCCTTAACCATTGGACAACCACATCCAGGCACTGGGATAGTGCTGAGAGCCCTGCCACCAGCTGCTTATCCAGCAGGAAGAAGAGCTAAATGTCATCAGCATATTGATGGCACCCAACTCCCGACCTCCTGATGATCACAGCAATAACATCAGAGACAGGTTCAAATCCTGTGGGACCCACAATTCAGGTCTCATCGAGAACACCTCTCCTCCCCAACAGAAACCCTCTGAGAGCATCCCTGGAGGAATGAAGAGAACCAACTAAGAGCAGTGCCCCTTACCCCCCAGGGAGGCAAGGTGGTCAATCAGCACCAAACAGTCAACTGTGTTGAAGGCTGCTGATAGATCCAGAAGGATCAACAGGGCCAGTATGCCTTTATCCAGATATAAACTGGGATTATCAACCAAAGGGACCAGTGCTGTCTCGGTCCCAAAACCAGGCCTGAAGCCCAATTGAAAAGGGTCCAGAGCAGATGTCTTATCCAGGAAACCCTGGAGCTGCTTGGCCACTGTTCATTCAATTTCCTTCCCCAGAAAAGGCAGATTAGACACTGGGCGGTAATTGGCCAGCTCCTTTTTATCTAAGGAGGGTTTCTTTAGCAAAGGTCTAACAGTTGCCTCCTTAAGGGAGCTGGAGAAACAGCTCTGTGAGAGAGACAAATTAATAATATGTCTCAAAGGGCCACTTATGACTTCATGGCATGATTTTACCAGCCATGAGGGACAAGGATCCAAGGAGCAGGTAGCTGGCTTCACAGCTGTCAGAATCCTGTCAACATCCGCAAGCGTGAGAAGACCAAACGAGTCCAAAAAGGAAATAGATGGTGGAAGTGGAGCCCCCATCCCACTACTGTTGTATAAATGTTTATTTATTTATTTATTCTTTGGATTTATATCCCGCCCTCCCCGAAGGCTCAGGGCGGCTAACAAGGGCATACATACCAAATTTATAACAATAAAACATTATAAAAATACAATAATACTGCCTAATACAGTTATTAAAATAGTATACAATAATAAAAATCGGTGCTCCAATACTCACTCCAAGTCATAAAACCGAGATAGTGTTCTGAAGATGTTATAACAGAATAACCACAATATATGTCCCCACAACCCTGTCATCTGCCAGGGACGTCTCACACCCTCCAGGTGATACCCGCACCAGCGGTGGTAAAGTGCAGTAATGAAGAAACGTTGATGGAATATACACATTTTTAATTTCTTCACAGTTTGTAATATCTGCGGCATAATTCTACCAAAAAAGAGAAAAGAATTAACCATGTGCTTGGATTCTTGCATGTTCCGTTTTGTTTATTTTATTTACAAGATATTTACCCTTCCTTTCTGCCTAACCAGGGCCACTAAGGTGGCTAACACTTAAAACAAAGCTTTGTAAAAATACACAATAAAAACAAGCAAAACCAAAGCTAAAGCCCATATATAAAAACATATAAAATAGTAAATTAAACATAGGGCAAGAAGGAGGGATCATGGAGGGAATGCTTGATGAAACAAAAGGCAGAAGACAGTGGCTGTGATCAGACATGCAGTTTGATCTGCTGCCGTTGCTGTTCCCTTATGGATTTAAAGTACACGATCAGACAGCAACGATCAGACAGTCTGTCGTGCCCCAGTTGTCTGAGTCCTGTCCCCCCCCTTTGCTGCATGTTTCTTTGATACCTGAGAAAGTCCAGTCCTGTTGGTATGAGCTGGTTCCAAGATGGATTTCTGTCGGGCAGGTCTGACTGGTCTCTTGTTTTCCAGCTGCCATTTTTTTGTACTAGTTAGTGACATTTGCATAACTTCATATATGCACCTCCCCCCCCCCGAGGCTGCTCAAAACTTTGTTTTCTTTTTAAAAACTCTCAAAGGAAGACACCTGTGTTCTACAGATTTTTTCTGTCCTTTGGGGAAGGGGTAAATTGAAAAGATTACAGGGAGGACAGCAGTGAACTCCATATCCCAGCAGTCTCATCAGCGCTTGTGCGCTTGCTACAAGAACAAACTTTTAAAAATGGCCGACAGCCCCATCATCAGTGCTTGTGGGCATGCTCAAAGGACACACTTTTAAAAAATGGCCAACGGACTGACTCCCTGCTTGCTGCCGCCTGATCACTCAAGGATAAGTAAAAGCACTTGAAGAGTTCTAAAAGGAGTAAGTCTGATCAGTCTTCTCTGTCACAAAATAACCTGGCTCAATTAGAGGCAGGGCAACAGCAGATTGAACTGCCCGTCTGACTACAGCCAGTGACAGAAGGGGACAGGCAAATGGTGCCACAACCAAGTCTTGGATTGCTACCCACCTAATTTCAGAAGGTGGAGGCACCTAAAGCAGGGCCTCAGAGGATGACCTTTGGTAAACTCATATGGGAGTACACAAAGTTTCAGGTATACTGGTCCCAAGCCATATAATGTTTTAAATGTCAATGCCAAGACCATAAATTGGGCCTGGAAACAAATTGGTAGCCGGTGTAGATGGGCCAAGGTTAGAGTGATAATGGCCCCTATGACTCACTCCTGTCAACATCCTGGCTACAACATTCTTTAACAGCTGAAGTTTCAGAGCACTTTTAAAGGGCAGCCACACATAGAGAACATTGCAGTAATCTAATCTAGATGCAACTAGGACATGCACCACAGTGGCCAGACCTTTTCTGACCAGGAAAGGCTGCCACTGAATAACCAGTCAAAGCCACTAAAAGGCACTCTGGGACACAACTCCTGCCTGCTTATCCAGCAGCAGTCCCAGGTTCAGGAGCACCCCAAAACTCTGAATCTGTTTCCTCATGGGGAGTGAAACTCCAGAAGAGGGGACACCTTGAATCCTAGGTCAGGCCTCCTGCTCACCAGTAGCACTTCCATTTTAAGCTGATTTGCTTTGAGTCCAGTTCTTGGCATTTTCTCTGGCTGAGCTGAGCCCCACCAACAGGGCATTGCAAAGATAAGGAGAAAATAAAGCAAGCCAAAGGATTATCAGCCTGTTTTTTCCTCAGCTGCAAAGTAATGTGGAACTGGGTATTGGGAGATAGCTGCTAATATTTTTAGGAGCACAAATGAAGGACCATGCAGTGGTGTTCTCTGAAATCCATTGATTTCATGTTCCAAGAGATATACTACAGCATCCTTTGTGTCTGATTAGAAGATATGTCTAATGTATGTCCAATGTATGTCCCCAACTCACATTTAATGTTTCATCTAATCAGACCCTAGCACTCCAAGGATGCATCTCTCAGACCATGTGGCATTTGTATTTCATCAAAGGGAAGGATGTAATCTGACAGAAAATTTAAAGTATCAGGTAGGGAACATCTTGACACGCTTTGCCTTCTTTCTCACGCCAAAACGTTCCCACAGCAATTTTTATCTGTAAAGAATGGCTGTCACAATTTTATTATGCATTTTCTTCAATGTGTAATGCATAGTTAGACCCTAGTGGGACAAGAACAGGAACTCTCCCTTTTCAAGCATCATCCTTGCTTCTCTCCTTTTCTTCTCAAGAGCCACCAGTGTAAAGGGAGAAAGAGGAATCAACATAGAAAGTGTTGTAATTCAAGCACCTATGATTGCCTGATCACCACCAGTTCCAAAGTTAGGATTTGTCTGCTCGCTGTCTGTGTACTTATTTGGCTCGGACCCATTTCCAGCTGCTCGAAATTCTGCCCCACATGAATATTTTCTTGTGCCTTCTCCACTTCACAAACCTTTGTGCTCCCTTTCTTTAACCTTCAGATGGAGCAAACTGGTTACAACATGGCTTGAAAACACGCACTGGATTTGGAACATATAACCAAGAATAATATTTTAAATGCTACTGCAGTTCTTTTTATTAGACAGCATAAATGCACAGAGCGTTATATTCGAAGCCTCTTGGTGCTGGAAAGATTAGATCGTTACTCAGAGGCATAATAAAAATATTACTAGAGCTTGTTGACAGTAGGAAACCCACTACATGCTTCTAGCATTCCATACTAAACTAGAGCCCATTCTTTGCAGGAGTCTGCTTTTACATATGTGTGAGTTAGCAGCTCTAGGCCTGGTGGAATTCCCTGTCTAATGACATCCGGGGGGGCCCTGTGGGGTCTACGGCAGTTCCGCAGGGCCTGTATGAGAGAAATGTTCCGCCAGACCTACGGTTGAGGACAGCAACAGTTTGCCACCAAGCCTGGCCTCCCTGTCTCCTCCCCTCTCGAGAAGGATTTTTATCAGCCAGTTCAGCAGTTCATGAACATCTCAAGCCTGTTCAGTTGATTACTTTCTAGATAGTAAAAAGGCAGAGAATAATGCAATGGATGGTATTTCAGTTCCGTTCAGTTGACCTTTATTGGCATAAAGGATGGTATTTCATGCATGTGCATGAAAAAGGCAGCCATTAACTGTTCTTAACGGGAGAAAACCTGGACAGGAGGATTCAGGCAGGTATGCATCTCACAATGAACTGTAGTTGCTGCAAAATGAAGCAGGAAGCTTTTTTCGTAGCCACCTCAAGCAAAACTCTGGAGAGGCGACACATACATTTTCCAAACAAACAAACAAACAAACAATGTGAGTGGGGGGAAATATTCCTTTCAGCTTTTTCCCTGGCTCTGAAAATTTGATGAAGGGTTTTCGAAGCAACTTCTTCAGTAACTAGGGTCACCAAAGAGTTGTCCTGGAATTAGAACTGATCAGACTACAGCGATCAGCTCCCCTGGAGGAAACCACATCACAAATCTTCCAAATCTCCAAGAATCTCCCAAGCTGGAATCAGCAAACTTATCAGTAACAACTGTTGTTGTAATCACTGTTGAAAAAGGAGACATTGCATTAGGTTGGCAAATGAATAGGGATCAGTGTTCTCCTCTTGTACAAATGTTTCTAGAGTGTCTTCTATGTGCAGTTATCTTCTTCATCAGTGTTGCAAGGGAGAATAGAGGAAAACCAGAACTGGTGGGCTCTGCCTACTACTGACTGCCCTGCCTTCACCCCAATGAGTATCAGCCTCCAGTGGCCTAGACAGAAGTGTCTAGATATTTGTGTTCAAGATGAGCTATCATAACAAGGGAGAAAAGGGGGTGGTCACCTGGCATTAGATACGAAGAACAGGGAAAGGAACCCAAAGGACTGTTTCCAAGTATCCAGAACAAAAATGTCCCTGGTCTTCTCTTAAGCAGTGACGATATTCAGAGATCAGCTGATTATGATTTTCATGTCCTGTTTCATTCTCTGCTAATTGCTAATTACTGGAGCTGCGGTGGCTCAAGTGGTTAAGACGCTGAACTGCAGGCTGTGAAAGGTCAGTAGTTCAGCAGTTCGAGACCCGAGTTGCCGCAAGATGGAGTGAGCTCCCGTCTCTAGTTCCAGCTCCTGCCAACCTAGCAGTTCGAAAGCAAGAAATTGCAAGTAGAGAAATAGGTACCACTTCGGTGGGAAGGTAACAGCGTTCCGTGCGCCTTGGTATTTAGTCATGCCGGCCACATGACCACGGAAACGTCTTCGGACAGTGCTGGCTCTTCGGCTTTGAAACGGAGATGAGCACCGCAACCCTAGAGTCAGATTCGACTGGCTTTCGAGCAAGGGAACCTTTACCTTTACCTTTAATTGCTATAGATCACAGTGCTCTTAAAGTGACATTCCTGGGGACAGTTCAAAAGTTAGCAACTCTAGACAAAGAATCAAAAATAACAAGTGTACAATTATCCATGGGTGGCCAACAACCTGGAGAAAAAGTGTCCTGCTGCCTCTTTAATGGAGCCTTAATCGGGTATTATTTACCGGTTGATGCTATTTACCAATCCAAGATCACTGCAGATGGTGACCGCAGCCATGAAATTAAAAGACACCTGCTCCTTGGGAGGATAGCTATGGCAAACCTAGAGAGCATAATAAAAGTAGAGACATCACCCTGCCAACAAAAGTCCATATGGTCCAAGCAATGGTATTCCCAGTAGTAATGGATGACTGCGAGAGTTGGACCATAAGGAAGGCTGAGTGCCAAAGAATAGATGCTTTCGAATTATGGTGCTGGAGAAGACTCTTGAGAGTCCCTTGGACTGCAAGAAGATCAAATCGTTCCATCCTAAAAGAAATCAACCCTGACTGTTCCCTGGAAGGCCAGATACTGAAGCTGAAGCTCAAATACTTCGGCTACCAAATGAGAAGGGAGCACTCACTGGAGAAGACCCTGATGCTGGGAAAGATTGAAGGTCAAAGAAGAAGGGGACAGCAAAGGATGAGATGGTTAGACAGTGTTATCGATGCAACGAACATGAAATTGAGCAAACATTAAATTGAGGAGGGTCTGGCATGATGTGGTTCATGGGGCTGCAAAGAGTCAGACTCAACTGTGCGACTGAACAACAACAACAAAAGCTAATTACCTTCATGCCATGACAAGCTTCAACTGACAACTTCCCATATTAAGCCTCTATTTAGGGGGCAGGACATTGTTTTCTCCAGGTTGTTGGCAGCCATAAATCATCCCCCAACAGCTTCCTTCTCCAGAATTGTTTCAGATTTTGATAACCCTGTACAGCAGTCTTAACTAGTGACCTTCTTGAGAGATGCTCTTACCACTGAAGCATTGGTTCCTCACACATTAGGAAGGGGCTGTGGCTCAGTGGCAGAGCATCTGCTTGGCATGCAAAAGATCCCTGGATCAATCCTCAGTATCTTTAGTTAAGAGCATAAGGTACTACGGTGATGTGCCTGAGACCCTGAAGAGATGCTGCCAGTCTGAGTGGACAATACTGATTTTGATGGACCAAGGGTCTGGTTCAGTATAAGGCAGATTCATGTGTTTGTTTGTTGGGCTTCAACAGCATCTCTGGAGGCTTTCTTGATCAGCTCCTCTCAGATGAAGGTGACTTATACTGAACCAGACCCTTGGTCCATCAAAATCAGTATTGTCCACTCAGACTGGCAGCAGCTCCCCAGTTCTCAGGTGGGTTTTTTTTCCCTATCACCTCCTACCTGATCATTTTAACTGGAGATGTCAGATTTTGAACCTGGAACCTTCTTCATGCCAAACAGACGCTCTGCCATGGAGCTACTGGCCACTTCCACTAATTACAAAACTTTGTGTTAAGAGATCTGTAATCAGATGTCTTGATATTTTTTAACATTTAACAAACATTTGTGAAGGCCCAATTTGGCACGGAGGCATATTGCTGGGGAATCCCTCCCCCCGATTTGCAGCTGATAGCAGCTGAGACAGTTACATGCCTCAGCCAAAACTAGATGTGATGGTCAGGGATATATTTGTGTTATGAAAAATTTAGTAGACAAATTCCCCTCACCCACATGTTATATTTTTGTAAAGAACAAATGGAACATGAATATACTCCGGCATATCTAGTTCATCCTTTCTACACCTTGCAATATAATATTTGGTAAAGCAATCTCTTTTCAGCTTCACTTTCCCTGATGATTATCACTATTTAAAGGGGGCTATATATTTGCATCCTAGGTTACCAGCCTGCAGGTTGGGCCTGCAGTTCTCCTGGAATTCCAACTGATCTCCACACTACAGAGATCAGTTGCCCTGGGGGAAATGGCAGCTTTGGAAGGCAGTCTATACTCCCCGACAGTCTATACTCCCCATACCCAGACTTCCGCCCTCCCTAGTCACTGCCCCCAAATCTCCAGGAATTCTACAAACTTGGCAACTCTTTAACCTGGCTGTTAAGACCTTGAAGGGAAACCACACACGCAACACCTGTTTGTTTTCCAAACCAACTAGACATCTATGCACTTTATCCCCTAGCTACATCTGGCATTTGAGTTCTCCTGAAACGCGTACCTCAGTCCAAAGGCAGCACATCTTCAGTGGCATTCTACCAAGAGAAGTATCTGTGTAGAAAATTAAGCTAAGCTTCATAAGAAAATTTTGAAAAGGCAATTGCATCTAAAGAGTACAGTCTCTAACAGTGCAATCCTACATTGAGTTACAGCCTCCAAAGCCCATTGAGTTCAGTGGACTAAGAAGGATGTAACTCTGTGTAGGATTACCCTGTAAGAATCTATTTGGCAAACTAGAACAGTACTGGGATGTTTAAAAGGTGCAAGATGAAGTCTGCTCCTCTGTTTCCAATTATTTCTTTATCTCTCTTCTATCCTCCCAGTTCTCTTCAGTGTTTTCTTAGCTGACAGCCATTATGGTTTAGGATTGTGAGGATAAATGCAAAACTTAACAAATTATAAATATCCTGTTTCAAGATGTGTCGTCACCCGCTGAAACTAATGCAAAAGCAGTTTAAGATTCTTTTTTTTAAAGACTGAGATTTTCAGCTTGTTGTTTGTTTGGAGGTTTAGTTTATTTTTAGAAAATACTATGCAACCAATAGTTATGTTGGCAGAAGACGAACTTCCTTTCAGAAACCCTGCCCTTCAGAGCTAAATGAAAGTTGACAGGGAAATCTATCTGAAAGCAAGAAAACCTCAAATGAACAATAGCAGCAAAGAAAGCAGAGTCTTGAAGCAGCAGGTAATAACTGCCTACAAATGCCAGAGTTTTGCTTTTTCTCCAGACTGCCTGGGAAGGCAGCACAATAAAAAGAACTCCAACAAGATCAACATATTCACAGTGAGGTTTGGCTTGGTTTAAATCGTCTGTCACAAGGAACTGGTATGAAAATGCAAATGTACGTCCACAAAAGCTATGACTGAACTAGGTGACGATTGTTATGCGTAGGGGTGCTTGAGGAATGGGGTAGGAGAGTAGATTCCGTACAGAGAGCATTCACATGTAACTATTGGACATAACATGTATTTTGCTGTGTGTGTTTGTTCACTGGCCTCAGTCACAATCTATAGAATGAGCAGCCACAGAGAAGTTGTTTCTCCCCTCTTTCCAGGAAGTACGCCACACCCACTGCAGGATATACTTAGAAGAGAAAGGAAGGGCTTTCTGTCCTCTTTTACTGTTGGGTGGTTACAGCAGTGAGACAGCAGATGGGTGGGGGGACAGCTGTGGGAAAGTAGTGTGACAAGGTGCGCGTGCAAAATATTTGCAATACGGTTAGAACAATTTTGAGCATAAAATAAAAGGCAAACCTTTTTTAAATGTTCCAAAAATTTCACTTGCAATTTGTGATCATATTTTAGTTCAAATAGAAGGTGTTTTCTCAGCTCAACCATGAGGAGGGGGCATCCACCCATGGTCCCACCATGCCCCTGATGGAGGGATAGAAGAAGAGACTTCTGCCCCCACTTGAGCACACCCCATCTGGGGCTTGAGCAGCCAGTGATGTGTTGGCAGCAGCTCCCACCCACTTCTCACAGGGTGAGGGCCAATGTTCCCTCTAAGCTGTGGAGTCTTGTGAGCAAGAATTCTACTTGGTGAGCCACTGGCATCAAAGCTGTGAGCGAGCGATTGGGCTGCTGCATCAATTAGTTTGCTCTGGAGCCCTCCTTCCTGAGCGAAGGCAAAAATGTGTGAGCCGGAGGCTAAAGAACTGTGAGCTAGCTCACACTAACTCAGCTTAGAGGGAACACTGGTGAGGGCCCTCCCTTGCTTGGCCCTGGTAGGGAGTGATTTGGGGGGCCCATCTTGAACTTTTGCCCTGGGCCCAGAATTACTCAGACCACCCCTGAGTTTGACCCTACTCATACTGTTTGTAGGAAATGATGCAATTTGTAGGGGAAAGGGGTCGCCCATGTTGCACTGTTACCACTACCTGCATCCCACAACTCTTCACAGAATGTACAGTTCCGCAGGGCCTGCAAGACGGAGCTCTTCCACCAGGCTTACAACTAGGACCCGCCCACCACTACCACCAACTATTACCATCACTAACATCCATGATGGTGGGATGGCCCTGAACTGAGATTGAGCCACAGCGTCGCAGGAGACTGATATACCGCTGAGCTGGGATTGCGAGACTACATCTAATAGTACGCCACCTTAATCTACTGAAGAATGTCAACTGTGAGCACTTTAACTGTTTGTAAGTTTTTAACTTGTTTTTAAATGTTTTATGCTGACCGGGCACATTGTGTTGGTAAATGTGAGCCTCCAGGAGCCTGTCAAGGGGAGGGCGGGATATAAATATGATAAAATAAATAAATAAATAAATAGAATGGGACTGCTCCCTCACTGGAGTCAACGGGACTATCCTGAGCGAAATCAAAGCATGTTGGTTTAACTGCTTAACTTGATCAGGTTTCAAGGAACAATCTGCAACTAAGGGAAATACATTGTTCTTAGAAGCTTGAGCTGTTTTGCCCAGAGAGGTGCTGCTTGCGCCTTCCCTTCAGTAACTTGTGTTTGTTTAAGTGTAGTGATGATATTCTTTGACAGCCACTCGCAGACAAGCAGACATTTGTTTCATGTGCATTAATCACCTGTGGAACTGAGACCTCAGGGTATGTCCATCAAACTGGGCCACACAAGTTAAATCTTAACTTACTTATTATGGTGAATGCACAGTAAATGAGAGAACCGAACAAGGTACAGCACAATCAAATATGTTGTAGCATATATGGTTTAGAGAAGAATTGCTACTAGAACATTTTACGGTACATTAATCTACTAATTTATTATTTTGTTTAAATAAATAAAACAAGCAAATCAAATATATGTTTCTACAGTGCTTGTTTCTATCCCCCAATCCAGAATATTCACCCCAGAGTACTACAAAGATATTAAGAGTTTTCTACAAAAGATTAAAGAGTCACCTAAAAAGCCACTGAAATTGAGGGTGTCCTTTTAAAAAAGCAACCAAAATGATGCATAATGAGACAACCCAAGATATGTCGTTGTTCTTAATTGTGTTTCTTGAGGATCTTGAGCCAAAATGATGCATAATGAGACAACCCGAGATATGTCGTTCTTAATTGTGTTTCTTGAGGATCTTGATTAAACCAATGAGTTTAAAGTAAAATGGTTTAAACAGTTTCTTTTGCTGGTGCAAATGAAGCAGAATCCTATGACTAAGACGCATGATAGACCTATTTGACCAAAACAGATGATCTATTAAACCCTTAAAAAACTAGGGATCCATATGAATTAGAAATCACTCGTTTCTCATGGGCCTATGGTATAGTATAGTACTCCTGATTCTTTGTGAGGTCACTTTGATGAATGTTGTGAACCCAGGAGACTTCTTACATGCTTGACAGCACTAAACTAGGCCTGAAATTTCTTTAGCATTTTGCAATTAGGCCGCAGAAGTTTTTACAAATTATCTAATGAACACCACTTTTCTCACACCTAAAATTATTAGCTGAGTAATATTGACACATATGTATAAAACTGTCTAAATCAAAATTGATTATACATTTGGGCCTCTGAGAGGTGTTTGGGGTATATTGTATGTTCCAGCAAGAAGCTCTCTCTATTCTCTCTCACACATATTTTTATTTCTTTCTGCTTTGTTCTTGATAAACATATCCAGCTTTTTTTGGTCTTGTTTTCTTTCCCATTATAAATCTGATTTCTTTTATAATGCTTCCACTGTTCTACCATTTTAAAATGGATTACATGGGAATGCCTTAGACTTTTTCTTCTTCATTTTAGTTCTTTCCCACTTCTTAAAAAATTTCTGGATATAAGCCACCTACACTCCTTCAGTTACACTTGATCGCAGGAATTTTGTACAATCAATCCAACTGGCTTTTGGACAGTACTATTTCGGTTTTGTTCACAGTCTATTTTAAAAACAATCATTTCCCTTCCACCACTGCAGTTTTGTTTTCCCCCACATGTTCTTTATGCCTCTATACATTGGACTGTCTTGAGTTGTAACTTGAAGTGAATTATTTTCCCCTCATGACTATGTTCCCGCCTTTATCAATTATGAAAGCAACTTTGCTTAAAGGTTAGTTCACGGTACTGCTTTTTTAGAACATACTCTACCCTGCTTATTTCTATACAGAACATGAATCTTCTGTATTGTTGTTGGTATTTCTGTCTGTTTGATTTTATGTATGCATTCAGAAAATTCTGTCCTATCTCTTCAGCTGTTCAAAGGAACTTACAAAATAAAATATCATATACCAAGGTTTGCCTTTTTAGCCCAACAGTCTATAGTGGCAAATTTACCTTTCAAATTAATAGATTTTTTTTTAGAGAATCAGAATCACTTTATTGTATGTGGCCATAGGCCTTCAAAATATCAAACACTCTTAGAGAGATTGTACATAACATAGGATAAAAGCGGGGGGGGGGGATTAAACCTCTATAAAATGTATAAAGCCTGCTAAAAACTACCTCAGCAATGGCTGAGCAGCTCCAGGTTTTCCTGGATGAGACATCTGCCCTGGACCTTTTCAATCAAGCTTCAGGCCTGGCTTTAAGACTAAGACAGCACTGGTTGCTTTGGTTGATGATCTCCGTTTACATTTAGATAAAGGCATGCCAGCCCTGTTGATCCTTTTAGATCTATCAACGGCCTTCAATACAGTTGACCATTTGGTCCTGATTGACCACCTGGCCTCCCTGAGTGTAAGGGGCGCTGCCTTTAGTTGGTTCTCCTTGTTCCTCCAGGGACGGTTTCAGAGGTTGCTATCGGGGAGGAGAGGTCTTCCCAATGAGACCTGAATTGTGGGTCCCACAGGGTTCAGTTCTCTTTCCTGTGTGATTTAACTATATATACACCCTCTTGCTGAGATCATCAGGAGGTTTGGAGTTGGGTATCATCAATATGCTGAGGACACTCAGCTCTTCCTCCTTCTGGATAAGGAGCTGGCAGCAGGGCTCCCGGCCAGGGGTCATTTCGTAGAAAAAGAGCTAGGGGGACTCATTAGCATAACTCATTAGCATATGCCACACCCCCTGACATCACAGGAAGTGTGTCATAAGGCCACACCCCCTGAGATCACCGGAAATGTGTCATAAGGCCACACACCCCGCCCTCAACGGTCCCGGCCGCCACCGCTGGCCTTGCAGCTCCACTGCCGAGCCTCATGAGGGGCCCGGCAGTGGACCTGCAAGGCCGGCGGGAGTGCAAGGAAGCCCCGCGAAGGCCCTCCCTGGCCCCAGGCAGGCAGGGGTGGGGAGAGGCAGGGAGGAAGCAACTTACCCTCCCTCTTCTCCTGCCTCCTCCTGGCTGAATGAGGGCCGGAAGTGGGGCGGCTGGAAGCAGGGGGCGGGGCTTCGTCATGTTCCCCCCGAAATGACCTCTGTTTCCAGCACTCTCCCAGTGTCTGGATGCAGTGGTCCAGTGGTTAAGGGGGAACTGGCTGAAGTTGAATTCATCCAAGACGGAGGTCATGTGGCTGGGAAAGACTGAAATGCTAGCTGGAGGGTCACTCTCAAGACTCAGTGGTGTCCGGCTGACAGCTGTAGACGATGTAAAGAGTCTGGGGTGTGTGGTTGGATTCTGCACTATCACTGGACAAACAAATGTCCATGGTAGCACAGTCAGCATTTTTTCACTTGCACCAGGCCTACCAGCTGGCTCTCTATTCGTCTGAGTCAGACCTTGCCGCATTGAACCATGCAAAAGTCACCTCCAGATTGGACTACTGCAGTTCACTCTAATTGCTTTGGAAACTGCAGGTGGTCCAGAATGCAGCTGCCAGGTTGCTGACTGGAACATTATGGTCAGCTCATATTACTCCAGTTCTGGGGCAAGTGCACAATGACTACCAATTAGTCTCCAGATCTAATTCAAGGTGTTGGTGTTAATTTTCAAAGCTCTTAATGGTCTGGGACCCTCATACCTCTCCCAGGGGTCGTTTCGTAGAAAAAGAGCTAGGGGAACTCATTAGCATAACTCATTAGCACATGCCACACACCCTGACATCACCGGAAGTGTGTCATAAGGCCACACCCCTTGACATCACCGGAAGTGTGTCATAAGGCCACACACCCCACCTCCAACGGTCCCGGCCGCCGCCGCCGGCCTTGCAGCTCCACTGCCGAGCCCCATGAGGGGCCCGGCGATGGACCTGCAAAGCCGGCAGGAGTGCAAAGAAGCCCCGCAAAGGCCCTCCCTGGCCTCTGGCAGGCAGGGGTGGGGAGAGGCAGGGAGGAAGCAACTTACCCTCCCTCTTCTCCTGCCTCTTCCTGGCTGAATGAGGGCCGGAAGCGGGGCAGCCGGAAGCAGGGGGCGGGGCTTCGTCATGTGCCCCGCCCCAGTACCTCACCCCGGGGGAACTGCGATCCCCCACGTTCCCCCCCGGAATGACCTCTGGCCTCTCCCATTACAACCTCCCTTGTTCTCCTTGGTCATCGTCTAGGGGCCTCTTACAGGTGCCTGGCCCCAGGATGGCTCTGTTAGCTGTCATCAGGGGAAGGGCCGAGAAACAGCCAAAATGGCTGAGAGGTCAATCGTTTCAAGAAGAAGAAGAAGAAGAAGAAGAAGAAGAAGAAGAAGAAGAAGAAGAAGAAGAAGAAGAAGAAGAAGAAGAAGAAATTGGATTTATACCCTGCCCTTCACTACCCAAAGGAGTCTCAGAGTGGCTTACAAACTCCTTTCCCTTCCCCTCCCCACAACAGACACCCTGTGAAGTAGGTGGGGCTGAGAGAGCTCTAACAGAAACTGCTATTTTTCAAGGACAGCTCTTATCAGAATTATGGCTTGCCCAAGGTCATCCAGCAGCTCCAAGTGGAGGAGTGGGGAATCAAACCCAGTTCTCCCAGATTAGAGTCCACGCACTTAATCACTACACCAAAGCTACAGATGATGTGTCTGTTATTTTGGAAGTTTTAAAAAATCTATTTTTTTAAAAAAAGATCAGATTCTTCCTGCAAACCTGGGCCATTTTTTAGGTTTGTAGAAAGGCCTGTCTTGTCTGGAGCTATTAACAGACAATTAACAGTCTCCAGATTTAAGTATCCACAGATTTGGGCATGTTGAGAATTAGATACTGATATATTGATGTCTGATGCTCAGCAGTTCTGTTGCAAACATAAGCATAAAACCTGAATAAGACCTAGAAATTGTGCCTTCAGAACAAACGTAGTGTCATGCCTAGGGCTGCCAAGCCACGGCAGGGGATCTGCACGTCTTCACAGGATCCCTGCCGCGGGGGACAGCGATACGCGTTGCCCCGCCGTCGCCAGGATGTGACGCTACGCGGCGCTCTAGTAACGGGACTCCAAACAGCCCCGTTGCCAGAGCGACACGTAGCGTCACATCCTGGCGACGGCGGTGCAACGCGTATCGCTGTCCCCCGCGGCAGGGATCCTGTGAAGACGTGCACCGCGGCTTGGCAGCCCTAGTCATGCCCCATGAGGAGTAACCCAGGAGGAGAAAGAAGAGAGGGGCTGGATCATGGCTCCAGGAGTAGGGTGCCATATGCTGGCTGGGGTGGGAAATACCCCACCCCCAGAGGGTCTTGCCCACTGAGACTCCAGCGACTGACAGGAGAAAGGAAAACCTGGAAGTGATATTACACTTCTCTAGGAAGGGCCACATGGGACTGCAGAAGCAAGGCAGGAGCAGACATGAAGTATTAGCTCACTGTGGAATAAAAGTCTCCTCAAGGATAAAGGCCTCCTCAGGAGAAAGGGCTTGCTCTGGAGAAGGGACAGGGAAACTGGGAGGGGACAGAGGAAGAGGGAATAAAAGGCCCCAGCTGAAGATGGTTGGGGGGGGGCAATCTGGCTAGAAGTGAAGAAGGAGCAATGGGCAAGCCAGACTTCAGGCCTCCTGGAGACTCAGAAGGTGACATTCCTGGCCAAGAGGGAAGCCAGAACGAACCTACCCCACCTGACCCTGGCAGTCTGACTGCACCTGGGCTTAACCAGAGAGGGTTTCACAGCCAGGATGGCAGCTTAATGAACCTGGAGAAGGACTGGTTGGGAAAGGCATGAGCAGGTGAAGGTGGTGAGAAGTTAACTGGCTGGGCTACAGGGCGGTAATTAACCTCTGGAACAGGCATTGTAAAGGAGCCAAGCAGTTAATCTGTAACCTTCACATTTCTGTTGTGTTGACTCGTCTTTGGCACCGTGAAAAGAAGACTGCACTCCCCCGGGGGATGGGGCCCCGGTACTGTGGTCTTCACACCAAACCATTATTCTAGAATGAATAACAGAAATGACAAGTGGGGATCTGTAATATTCATGAGAGGACCCCTCCCCCCCCTCTAATCTTTATTTCTCCCCCGTTGCTGCTGGTGGGCCTGGTGCAGCTCCCGGCCTCTGCTGCTGGGCCCACTATGCTTCCATCCCCCTCAATGGCTCCCAGTGAGCCCGATGCTGCTCCCAGTTGCTGCCACCAGGCCTGCCAGGGCTTCCTCTCCCTGTTGTCATCCTCATCATTGTCACTGTCTAATAGAGGACGAGGTAGGGTGTGTTCTCTGTGCTTGTGCAGAAAACACTATTTTATATTTGGGGGATTAAACCCCCCCCCCATGTACTTTTAACCCTTTTAATCACAGGTTTTTTCCTGAAATCTTGGGGTTCACCAAGTCTGCAGAACTATTTCCTTTCTTTGTGGCCCTGATCAGCAGCCCCTGCAGATGGGGGCTAGGCTTTGCTATCTAAGATTATCACTTACTGTGGGCCTGCACAACTTGCCACCATCAAGCCACTCACAGCCCAACAGTCATATATTGTGGTCTACAAGATTTTTGGCAGCCGACTATTTTTGAAGTCTTGAATAGGCAGGAAAAATCGGAGGCTTGCTAAGCAAGCCCTTGGTGGTTGTCCTATACAGCTGATAGTCTATATTGGGTTGGTGGACCATAAATTATATGGGCATGACTTGCTGGCCATCCTGCCAGAAATTATGCGGGTACAACTGATGTCATTTTGATCTGCTTCCAGCCAGCCATTTATCTTCTTTTCTCTTCCCTGTCTGATTTAATGTGGTCTGCTTTTTGGATACTTTAAGCAAAAGCTGTTGGTTGGTTCTGCCCTATGTGGCATTATGTTGTCACATATCATTTTTCTTCAATAAATAAGTAGTTTTGTCTAATCTCAGAGGGTACTCATGCTAGTCTGTAGTAGAAGAGCTAGGTTTCAGCCAGTAGCACTGTAGAGACCAAAAGATATTGGGGGTATGGGCTTTCAAGAGTCAAAGCTCACTTCATCAGATCCAATAAAGGGGGATTTGATTATCAAAAGCTGATAGCCCCAAAATGTTGTTGGTCTCTAAGATGCTGGTGGACGTAATTTCTAACATGTCTAATCAGTCATTTTGTTTTGTTTGTTTACTGCATCATCCAGACATTCTGTGCAGTTTTCATATGCTCACTGACACATTTCACAAAATTCTAAAGTAATTTCTATGAACTTTTGCAGCTCTAAGCCTTGTTTACCCTAGCTTCTCACTTAAGCTAATTTACTGTGCAAACCTATGTAGTTATTCCAGTCTAAACCCATTGATCTCAGTGGAATTAGACTGGAGTGACTGCATAGGATTGTACTGTCCATGTACTTGGACAGAAACTGAGTATAGCATTCTTCATTTATATGGAGGGTATATCTTCTGTTTAGCAGTTTTTTGTTTTGCCCTAGGATCTAGATCAGGGGTGTCAAACTCATTTATTATGAGGGCTGGATCTGACATAAATCAGACCTTGTTGGGCCGGGCCATGTGTGTCATAAAATGTAATGAAAGGTAGCAGAGATACAAACTTCATTGTTAGCCTGATTGCTCTGATATTATGAATATAATGGGGAAATTGTGATATTATAAAGTAGCAATAGGCAATAAGGGATCACACCAGTATATACAGAGGTCCTGCTTCGACACGGAGACTGGAGTCAGTATAAAAATGATGTCTTTTACTGGAGAAACTTCACATTCAAACAATACACAAACACACACACAATTACACAGCTTATAGGAAAAATAGAGAGAGATGGATAGCACATTCACATTAGCAGGATATCATTGATGGGCAATACTTTACTTGTCCGAAGAGATGAAGCTTCCAAATGGAAAAATAAGGGAACTATAAGAAAATGGGGATTTAAGCTAAGGAAATGGGAATCATGTGACTGAACCGGCAGACACACATGGAAAGACTCTGGCTGCAGTCCAAGAGCCTTGGGGAAGGGTGGATGGCAAGGTAGCCAAAGATAAGAGTCAGCGAATATAGAGGTCGTAGAGGGGGTGTAGAGAGAGAGCGACCACATGGCTGGGTGTCCCTTTTAAGAGGGGGGCCTGGGGGGTTGGGCCAGGCTGGCCACATGTCCTAGTCACATCTCTCTTGGGGGTGGCCTAAGCTGGTCACATGTCTTGGCTCACCTCCTAATAGTCCATCCCCAAAAAAACCACTATTGGGTACAGGGAACAAGGGGAGGAGAATAAGGGAATGGTCAATATTGAGAGCTATGTATGGGTGTGGGGGGGTCATCTGCGTGTGTCAGAGGGAGCTCATTATGGTGTCTGGAGCTCTTTATCTCTGGTCTTCTCTCTGGGTTTACAGTGCGTCACATGGCTAGGGAGCTGGTCCATCCTTCAGCAGGCAAGAGGGCAGGTAACTTCCAGGAACCATTGGCACAACAGGAAAGCTTTCTGCTTCTGGGTGTGTGTCTAGCTGCCATCCTTTTTGGGTTACCACACAGTTCGATCCCTATTTGCACATTGCTTGCACAGTCCATTTTGTCACTTATGGGTTATAAAGTCCATAAGAGCACATTAACTGTCTTGCAGGGCAACATCTAAAAGGACACAAAGGTGTTTTTTTTTTCCTTTAAACAAAAACATGCTTAAAACGTTAGCACTCTTGCAATATTTTGTTTATTTAACAGTGTCTGATAACTGACACTTCTTGCTCTGAATGATTACATCAAAATGTCTGTGCTGTTGCAATCTTGAGTATGCTGTTCAGGTGTGTATCTGTAAGCTGCAAACCTACAATGATGCAGCAGCAGCAGAACTGGAAGAAGAAGCAGAAGACAACCAGTTCTACTGCGGGCCTGATAGAAGCCCTCCAGGGCCTGTTCTGGCCCCTGGGCTGCATGTTTGACACCCCTGGCCTAGATGTTAAGACATTCTTCCCTAACTCCACAAAAAATTCTGCCCGTTAATCTAAACCCAAGTATTTGAATCAAACAAGAAAGATGTGCGTGTGCATGTGTCTTCAGATCTGATCCTCCTGACTGACAGGTAAGATATACAACCAAGTATAAATAGTTAACTGTTGGCAGTGGCTATCCAGTGGTGTCAGCGGGATCATCTCTGATGAGCCTAATTTAGACTGTGTTAAAAGTCACCAAAACATGGCTCTGAGAGTAACAAATATGTAGGCTTTCTAGAACTACAACACCTGGACAAGTAAGTTTTAGTATACCAAACCAAACAGAAGCCAAAGCAGATCTCATGCTAACCAAGACCGAATCTGTACAATAACAGGTAGTGAAATGCACAGCAACAAAAATTAAACTGTTCTCATATGAATACATCTTTGGAGACAATGTGCTGAACTACATATACAAGTAGCTACATACAAGTGTTACAAGTAGAATGCCTGTACATACACATCACACTGTTTATAAAAGGATCAGCTCCTGCTACCAATACAACTACTATGAAGGGAAATGGACTTCCCTGACAACGGAGTATGCCAAGCTCAGTTTCCTGTCTTTAGGGCTGCCAGCTCCAGGTTGGAAAATTCCTTGAGATTTGGGGGTGGAGCCTGGGGAAGGTGAAGTTTGGGGAAGGGAGGGACTTCAGCAGGCAACCCACCCTCCAAAGCAGCCCTTTCCTCCAGGGGAACTGATCTCTGGAGATCAGTTGTAATTCTGGGAGATCTCCAGGTGCCACCAGGAGGTCGGCAACTATATCTGTGCAGCCCATCTCCTATGTGCATTGTCTCTGCCCATGAAAAATGAACAGTGAGGAGTTTGAAATTCTCTTCTGAGCCTTAACACAAATCAGTTCTTCTTTTGTTATCTGCAGCCGTTGATTTATAATATGCTGGATTGGCCTTTCGGCTTTTGAAGCCCCAAGCAAAAAGATGATTATAGGCCTATGCATGGCATCAGATACTGGAGAGTCTGCACCTGTGTCTCTACTGCACCCCCCCCCCAATGTGCAGCTGTCTGGAAGCCCTATCGCCTCCTCGCTTCTGCCCCTGGGCTTAGATGACCCCTAGATGACATGGTCTGACCTCAGAGAATGTGAGAAGTCAGAAAATGGAGAAGGAGAACTGATCAAAACCAGAGTATTAGTGAAATGAATTTAAAGACAGGATCTAAATGAATACCCATGACCCAGGCCTCAGCAGGTATGCAGAGATGTTGCTTACACCTGGATGATGCTTTATGGATATTTGTAGCCCTTTTGTATCACTTGGCTGAGTAAGGAAGAAGAAGAAGAAGAAGAAGAAGAAGAAGAAAAGAAGAAGAAGAGATTAAAATTAAAATATTAAAATATTTGCTTCTATTTATTTGTTTACTTGAAATTTTATTGGCAATCTCTCCAGAAAAATGCTTAAGGCAGCTTGCAAATTTTTTAACTAAAATATCAAAACCTTAAATATATAAACCATAAGAGTAGCAGAAGGGGGAAAATAGCATTTAAAAAACAACTTCAAAGCAATACATGTTAAGTTAACAAAGATAAATTCAGAGTTGCCAACTCTGTCTTGGAAAAATCTTAGAGGCTTGGAGCATATTGTGTAGTGGGTTGCCGCATGGAAGGACGACAGACGACGACGGAGTGCATAGCACGCTTTATTAGGTACACAACAAGACAGAGAACAAACGGCCGGCAGGCCAACTATATACACGACCAGGGGACCACCCCTGGGTCCATTGGCGGGTTTGAATCTCCTGCCACGGTCCCATTGGTTCCCCCTGTGGGGGGGACTAGGATCCTAGTCCCCATTGTTGTCCAGGACTGAAGCTCAGGCGTGTGCGCTGACCTCCGGTGGCGGTCAGTGGACACAACAGAGCAGAAACAGGGGAGGGGAAATGAGCTTAGCGGGCTGGCTGCCTTTTCTTCCTGCAGAACTGATATCGGCAGTCTGGAGATCAGTGGTAGTTCCAGGAGCACTGCAGGTCCCACCTTGAGGTTGTTAACCCTCCTGAACAGAGATGTGCTTGATCTTGTTGTGGCTCTGACTCCTTTCAAACATCAGTTCTCAATTAAAATCCACATATAAAGTCGAAACATGTAGTGTCACTCTGTAGATGAGTATCTCCAAATGGTGCAACAGGATAACTCGATATTTTAAAAGGTATTCACACATATATAGTTTGCCATCAGAAGCTATGTTGGCAGCTTTGAGGAACAGGGCTTTCTCCACAAAGGCACCCATCATTTTAGGCTCCTCAGGGAGGGCGGCCAGGGTCCTTTGATGCTGGCATTTTGGGAAGAAGAAGAGGAGGAGGAGGAGATTGGATTTATACCCTGCCCTTCACTACCCAAGGGAGTTTCAGAGCAGCTTACAAATTCCTTTCCTTTCCCCTCCCCCCAACAGACACCCTGTGAGGTGGGTGGGGCTGAGAGAGCTCTGACAGAAACTGCTCTCTTTCAAGAACAGCCGTGCCAGAGCTTGTGACTGACCCAAGGTCACATCAGCAGGTGCAAGTGGAGGAGTGGGGAATCAAACCCGGTTCTCCCAGATTAGAGTCTGCGCACTTAACCACTACACCAAACTGGCTCTCTAAACCTTTAATGCTAAAGGTTTTTAATGGCTTTTAATCTTGCCGGACTTTTCATGTTTGATCCCATGTCGATGATGTTTTATGTGTGTCATTTCACTGTCTCTGCATTTTTTATTCTAAGCAAATATTTGGGTTAAAAGGTTTTAAAAGCTAGGTCGAAAATTTAAAGGATAATATGTTGGAGCAGTATGAACAGTAGCGATATAATTGACAAGTATCTCTTATTATTGAGTCCTTATTTAACAAATACCAAAGAACAGCTTGCTGCGTGTAAAACAGGCATGTTGTGTCTTCACTCAGAAATTGCCTGGCTTCTATGAGGCCTTTGTCTAAAGTTCTGTTTCCTATAATTTATTTACACAGTTTTATGTAAAGAGGAAGCTTACCTCTGGAGGAGAAGCCTATAGAGGTGTGCAAAAAAAATCTCCCCCCGATTCAGGTCCATTGGACCTGAAAAAATATTGGTATTCTCGAATATTTTTGAATACAAATATCGGTTTTGTATTGCGATTTGGGTAAATATTCGGGAAACCTGAATTTATTCAGCTCCCCATAGGATATAATGGGGAAGGGATTTAACGTTTAAATGCTTGCTAAGTTGACTCGGCCAGGTCGTGCTGCCACAGGAGACCCAGGAGACAGTGGTGGCTCAGGTGGGGGGTTGTTGGAGAGTGGCCAGGAGGGGGGAGGGTAGCTTGGTAGCAGTGGCTCTGGGTCCATCAGGACAGGTGGGGTTGCGAGGGGGAGGAGGAGGAGAGGATCAATGAAGAAAGGGAGATTTGATGGAGGTTGCGGGGGTTGTGCTGGTGGGTTGACCCTTGGTGGTGGTAGAGGAAGGCCAAGAGGTGCGAGCAGTGAAAGAACCAGGTCTCCAGCATCCTGGGAAGGTGCTTTTGCAGGGAGGAGAAGGCAAAAAGGGGGACTTAATCACAATGGCAACAAAGGGGGGTCTGGGAAGCAGACCCCTGGATGTTAGAGAGGGTGCCCAGGGGCACCTCTTGGATACTCAGTTTGAACTGCAGCACCCCAGGAATGCAGGGTTTGACCCAGGGGAAGGAAGTGATCCACAAGGAGAAAGCGGTATGGGGATTTGACGGGGCTTGCAGGAGTTGTGCTGGAGTCAACTTAGCAGGGATTTAAAGCTTAAATACTTGCTGAGTTGACTCGCCAAGTCGTGCTATGAGTCAACTCAGCCTTCTAGCCATATCCAAATACTATAGACTTTTATTCAGGTGCGTCTATTTTGGTTGAATAACTACCCCAAAAATACCAATAAGGTATTTTGGGGTATTTATTTGAGTCGTATATACTGAGCATGTACCCAAGCCTAGAAAGCTGGAGCATCCCAAATCAGGAGAATAACAGGGTAGAGGGATAGTGTGTAGCTGAAGGGATGACTGAATAAGAGGAAGATCCTGCCCACCTATGGTAGAGTTATACCCAACTTGTTACAAGCCTAAGTGAGCCACCTATCATTTTTTTTAGGCAGGGAGGTTGTCTCTACCAGATGTCTGTAGTCTTATTCACCTGAGAGTGTGAAACCAGAGACCATATTAACATAACTGTTGCCACCATCCCTAATGTATTTGTTTACAACCAGCTAGCACTTTATCATGCCATGAAAAAGGACAAAAACGGTAGGGACCTAACAGAAGCAGAAGAGATTAGGAAAAGATGGCAAGAATACACAGAAGAACTATACAATGTCCTTGACAACCACGACAGTGTAATCACTGACCTTGAGCCAGACATTCTGGAATTCGAAGTCAAATGGGCCTTAGAAAGCATAACTAACAACAAAGCTAGTGGAGGTGATGGTATCCCAGCTGAGCTATTCAAAGTCTTAAAAGATGATGCTGTTAAAGTGCTGCACTCAATTTGCCAGCAAATTTGGAAAACACAACAGTGGCCACAGGATTGGAAAAGGTCAGTATACAATCCAATCCCAAAGAAGGGCAATGCCAAGGAATGTTCAAACTATTGCATAATTGCACTCATTTCACATGCTAGCAAGATCATTCTAAAGATCCTACAAGCTAGGCTTCAGCAGTACATGGATAGAGAACGGCCAGAAGTACAAGCTGGGTTTCGAAGAGGTAGAGGAACTAGAGATCAAAATTCGCTGGATTATGGAGAAAGCAAGAGAGTACCAGAAAAAGTCGCGAAGAGTCGGACTCGACTGTGCGACTGAACAACAACAAAAATGTGGAGATTGCCTGGAATTCAGATATTTGACTCTGATTCAGAAAACCATGCCCCCATGGAACAACCATGCAACTGACTTTAACAAGTCACTTTAGAAGAGGGAGCAGATCTGTGCATGCATTATTTTGTGTTCATACATACTGGAATCCCTGGAGTGGGACAGATATTCCCCCTTTTAACCTAGTCTTATTTTCTTGTCAATTATTTGAAAAGGTCTTTAAATATAAAGTACAAATCACATCCTAACACTTATTCTGAACTGACTGCTCTTATAGTATTTCATTATAACTCCCCAAAGTAAACTCTTTGAGGATGAACTTCAGAGCACACTGGTGGTTTGGCTTCTGATCACCACTGGTAGAGATGACACTGGAACACAGTAGATGACATGATGATTTTGGCAAACATGGCAGGATAGTGCAATCCTGTGCAGATTTACTCCAGTTTAAACCCATTGGGCTAGACTGGAGTATCTGTTCACAGGATTCTACTGTTAATAAACCAATTTACTCATCCTACTCCTCGGAGCTCTCCTGGACTGCAAGGAGATAAAATCAGTCAATCCTAAAAGAAATCAACCCTGACTGTTCCTTAGAAGGCCAGATAATGAAGCTGAAGCTCAAATACTTTGGCCACCAAATGAGAAGGGAGCACTCACTGGAGAAGACCCTGATGCTGGGAAAGATTGAAGGTCAAAGAAGAAGGGGACGGCAAAGGATGAGATGGTTAGACAGTGTAATCGAGGCAACGAACATGAAATTGAGCAAGCTTCAGAGGACAGCGGAAGACAGGAGAGCCTGGCGTGATCTGGTCCATGGGGTCGCGAAGAGTCGGACTCGACTGTGCGACTGAACAACAACAAAAATGTGGAGATTGCCTGGAATTCAGATATTTGACTCTGATTCAGAAAACCATGCCCCCATGGAACAACCATGCAACTGACTTTAACAAGTCACTTTAGAAGAGGGAGCAGATCTGTGCATGCATTATTTTGTGTTCATACATACTGGAATCCCTGGAGTGGGACAGATATTCCCCCTTTTAACCTAGTCTTATTTTCTTGTCAATTATTTGAAAAGGTCTTTAAATATAAAGTACAAATCACATCCTAACACTTATTCTGAACTGACTGCTCTTATAGTATTTCATTATAACTCCCCAAAGTAAACTCTTTGAGGATGAACTTCAGAGCACACTGGTGGTTTGGCTTCTGATCACCACTGGCAGAGATGACACTGGAACACAGTAGATGACATGATGATTTTGGCAAACATGGCAGGATAGTGCAATCCTGTGCAGATTTACTCCAGTTTAAACCCATTGGGCTAGACTGGAGTATCTGTTCACAGGATTCTACTGTTAATAAACCAATTTACTCATCCTACTCCTCGGAGCTCTCCTGGACTGCAAGGAGATAAAATCAGTCAATCCTAAAAGAAATCAACCCTGACTGTTCCTTAGAAGGCCAGATAATGAAGCTGAAGCTCAAATACTTTGGCCACCAAATGAGAAGGGAGCACTCACTGGAGAAGACCCTGATGCTGGGAAAGATTGAAGGTCAAAGAAGAAGGGGACGGCAAAGGATGAGATGGTTAGACAGTGTTATCGAGGCAACAAACATGAAGTTGAGCAAACTCCGGAGCACGACGGAAGACAGGAGGGCCTGGCATGATGTGGTCTATGGGGTCGCGAAGAGTCGGACTTGACTGTGCGACTGAACAACAACAACAAAGCACTTTATGTTTTGGATTATTTTTAGATGGTTTTATTTGTTCTTATGTTTATCTCTTGTAAGCCGCCCTGAGCCTGCTTTGGCAGGAAGGGTGGGGTATAAATCAAATAAATAAATAAATAAATAAAATCAACACATTTAAGAAAGGCCCTCCTCCTCTGAGAGCCAGTTTGGTGTAGTGGTTAAGTGTGTGGACTCTAATCTGGGAGAACCGGGTTTGATTCCCCACGCCTCCACTCGCACCTGCTGGATGACCTTGGGCAAGCCATAGTTCTGACAGGAGCTGTCCTTGAAAGGGCAGTTCTTGAAAGAGCTCTCTCAGCCCCACCTACCTCACAGGGTGTCTGTTGTGGGGAGGGGAAGGGAAAGGAGTTTGTAAGATGCTTTGGGACTCCAAGTAAAGGGCGAGGTATAAATCCAATCCCTTCTCTCCCCCCCCTCCTTCTCTTGCACTAACTGTGTGAATCTCTTTGTGGGAGGAATCTGCTGTCCTATTAGCTCTTCCCTTCCATCCCAAATTGTGACCAGTAGCATCACTGTCCAGGAGACTTCAAAAAGTGTAAGCAGTCAAATTCCTGTGAAAGGGAATTAATCATCTGAAATATGTGACAATACAAGGGGGGGGAGTGGAGGTGAGGATAAACCAGGATAAAATATACTTTCCTTTAGTTACATACTTAGGGACTAAGGGATTGTTCTAAGGGCTTCGTGGAAAGAGTGGAGCTGTGGTAGTAAAGTGAGAGATGTATTCTGAGAGACAGTTCTAGACATAAGGAGACATTAAGGGAGAAAGGATGTGGAGTTGATTGAGGAAGCAGGAGACTTTTGGACAGCTAGGATGGTAGAAGTGGAAAAGTTATGGCAAGAGGAAGAGATTTCTCCCTATGTGAGAATGCAGAGAAAAGGAAGGCAAGGCTATGGAGAACATTAAGCATGAGGAGTTTGGGAGGGGACAGGAGGCCAGTGCGGGGTTGAACAAGGGCTACGTGGTAAGGGGGACAACACAGATCTTGGCTGCAGAGTGTTGGACTGGGAGAGAAAGCTGAAGGGCAGCTATGGAAGACCACATGGTTCTCAAAGTGAGATATGATGCAGCATGAACAAGTGTTTAAAAGACAAAGAAACGCCTTATGTTTGTAAAATGGAGAAGGAGAAGCTACCTGAGAACTATTTAACAAGAGATATTGCAAACTGAACCTCAAACCTTCTGCGTGCAAAGCAGATGTTCTACCACTGAGCTATAGACCCTCCCTGTAACAAATTTCACGGTGTTCCTCAACAGTACAATGGGATATTATCTAGAATGTTTTCTACACACCTAATCCCTTAACAGTATATTGTATGTAAATTGTCCTGTAGTCTGCGGCTTGGCTCATGTCCTTGAGTGATCAGCTCTGTATGCGTTTTATTCTGCTTTCCATTTGTGAATATCTGCCGCTTGGATAATGTCACCCCTGCCTCCTGACATGCGGGGACTCATGCCAAAAATATTCATAACTTTCGTTTATGAAGCCCTGCAGAGAATACAGGGGGGTTTAGTTATCAAAGACTAAAACCTTGTTTAGAGGGAATATACAGACCAAGACCTTGCAAATTGTCTGAGAAACATTAGTTTACCATACATATTATTTTGTAATAAGAAGTAGAGTTTAATATGTACTATTGTGAATAACTAAATAGCAAGTGAGGTGAAGAAGTCATTATAGATCAAGACTTCCATTCTAAAGAGATACCCAAAGCACAATGGAAGTCTTTGTATCTCAACATAAGGCTGAAACTTCCATGATTTCCTCTTTTAGAAAAGTTATTGGTAGGTATGCCCCAGAAGGATACCCCCCCCATTTTTGACTTTGATTGACAGCTTATTTCTTTCCTCCTCTCAAGCATGCAATGTCCCTAATGAATTTTGACATTCTTATATACTCCTAAGATGTATTCAATGGCTGTCCTTCTGTTATTAGTAAAGATTAAAGCACTATCAGTCTCTTTCTCTAGTTAAATTTTATGAATAAATTGTCACAAATATTTGATTCAAGATACATTTTGTTGCTTGCTTGCTCTCATGGTTTGGTGATTCAAATCTTCTGGCTTCTAGTAGTTTGCTAGCTTTCGGTAGTTGTAATTGCCTCCTTATCTGCTGTAGCATGAAGGGAAAGGCTTTCAACAATCTACTCCCCAAAGCTTAGGAAAACAAACCCTAGTTACCAGGCCTCTTATCTTCTTTCCTTTTGTGTGTTCTGACATGAGGAAATAATTCAGACTCTCAGCAAAATATCCATCTATCACTAAGTAAGTTTTCACTTTGATCTCTCCACTGTATCCTTGCTGTTTGGTTTGCTTCTCTATTGGCTTTTCTCCTGCACTGTTAAATTCATTTCCCAAAAGCTACTAAGTTCACTCTTTATACCTTTGTCCCTTTAGACAGGATCGTTTTAGCTCATCCTCCTTGGAAACCATATATGATGTTTTAATTAGTTACTTTCCATCAGTATTATCCTTATATCAGAAACTGTAATTCCGATGTTGGTCTATCCTCCTGATTTGTAAATCAGCACCAGATAACCAATTAATATGGAAATTAATTTTTACAGAAAAGTAACTAAATATCCTTCTGACAGATTGCAAAGAAGAACCCATGCTAGGCTGCTGCAAACAAAGAAGAAATCATAACCCTGTGACTAACTCAAAGCAGACAAATATTTTATAGCCCCCTGTGCAATAATATCTTTGTTAATCTTTAAAGATTAAGATATGACAGGATTCTGTGTTCGTTCAAAAGTCATCTTGATTGTGTTTGCCTGGTGGTGTGTGGACTGTTGCGTCTCTTTTCCTCTTTCTTCAACAACTCTCTGTGCTGGGTGATATGAAACCATAGCTCTTGCCTGCACAAAGGAACAATTATAGTATATATCTGTTTTCTGGAGACATTGAGTAGGAGAAAAAAACAGTCAATGAACTTCTATCCATGTAATCAAAGACATTTTTGGATCCTGTCTTTTTCCCTATAGACATCATCCAGAGGAGGCAGAAACAAAAGGGCTAAAAGCTCTGAGGAGTTGTTGTTCAGTCACAGAGTCAAGTCCGACATTGAGTAGGAGAAAAAAACAGTCAATGAACTTCTATCCATGTAATCAAAGACATTTTTGGATCCTGTCTTTTTCCCTATAGACATCATCCAGAGGAGGCAGAAACAAAAGGGCTAAAAGCTCTGAGGAGTTGTTGTTCAGTCACAGAGTCAAGTCCGACTCTTCACAACCCCATGAACCAGATCATGCCAGGCCCTCCTGTTTTCCATTGTGCATCAGAGTTTGCTTAATTTCATGTTTGCTGCATCGATAACACTGTCTAACCATCTCATCCTTTGCCGTCCCCTTCTTCTTTGACCTTCAATCTTTCCCAGCATCAGGGTCTTCTCCAGTGAGTGCTCCCTTCTCATTTGGTGGCCAAAGTATTTGAGCTTCAGCTTCATTATCTGGCCTTCTAAGGAACAGTCAGGGTTGATTTCTTTTAGGATTGACTGATTTTATCTCCTTGCAGTCCAGGAGAGCTCCGAGGAGTAGGATGAGTAAATTGGTTTATTAACAGTAGAATCCTGTGAACAGATACTCCAGTCTAGCCCAATGGGTTTAAACTGGAGTAAATCTGCACAGGATTGCACTATCCTGCCATGTTTGCCAAAATCATCATGTCATCTACTGTGTTCCAGTGTCATCTCTACCAGTGGTGATCAGAAGCCAAACCACCAGTGTGCTCTGAAGTTCATCCTCAAAGAGTTTACTTTGGGGAGTTATAATGAAATACTATAAGAGCAGTCAGTTCAGAATAAGTGTTAGGATGTGATTTGTACTTTATATTTAAAGACCTTTTCAAATAATTGACAAGAAAATAAGACTAGGTTAAAAGGGGGAATATCTGTCCCACTCCAGGGATTCCAGTATGTATGAACACAAAATAATGCATGCACAGATCTGCTCCCTCTTCTAAAGTGACTTGTTAAAGTCAGTTGCATGGTTGTTCCATGGGGGCATGGTTTTCTGAATCAGAGTCAAATATCTGAATTCCAGGCAATCTCCACATTTTTGTTGTTGTTCAGTCGCACAGTCGAGTCCGACTCTTCGCGACCCCATGGACCAGATCACGCCAGGCTCTCCTGTCTTCCGCTGTCCTCTGAAGCTTGCTCAATTTCATGTTCGTTGCCTCGATTACACTGTCTAACCATCTCATCCTTTGCCGTCCCCTTCTTCTTTGACCTTCAATCTTTCCCAGCATCAGGGTCTTCTCCAGTGAGTGCTCCCTTCTCATTTGGTGGCCAAAGTATTTGAGCTTCAGCTTCAGGATCTGGCCTTCCAGAGAGCAGTCAGGGTTAATTTATTTTAGGATTGACTGATTTGATCTCCTTGCAGTCCAAGGGACTCTCAAGAGTCTTCTCTAGCACCATAGTTCAAAAGAATCTATTCTTCAGCGCTTGGCCTTCCTTATAGTCCAACTTTCGCAGCCATACAGTACTACTGGGAATGCCATTGCTTTGACCATATGGACTTTTGTTGGCTAGGTGATGTCTCTACGTTTTAGCATGAAGTACTCTGCATATAAATTAAATAAGCAAAGTCACAATATACATCCTTGTCATACTCCTTTTCCTATGCGAAACCAATCACTTGTTCCATATCCGGTTCTAACTGTCGCTTCTTGACCCTTCTACAGGTTTCTCAGGATAGAGGATACTAAACCATTCTAGTCAGGATGTTATCGCATGTATGACTGAAATGTTGATGCTGGTATACCTAATCTAATGAAAAGTATTCCTGGCCACCCTTGCCACCTGGCCATTCAGGTAACCAGTAAAACAGAACTTCAGATTATTTTCAATCTACCATTTTCTCAAAGGAAATCTGGAACATTTCACCTCTAGCAATGGCTTGATATGAAAGTATAATTGTAGGTTCCCAACTAGAAAATAAATCCTTTCTGGTTTTGTTGCAACAAACTATCATTTTTTGTTTTGATTAAACCATAGTTTATAATCCTAGCTGGGAAGACAAACCAAAGCTTTGATTTGGCCAAAGCAACAAATTATGGCTTGCTATAAAAGTGGAAGGATTTAATTTTCTAGGCACATACAAGAGGCAGGAATACAAATACAAAGGAGTGCATGAACCTGAGAGTCCCATACAATACATGATGGCTTGTAATTACATGTTAAGTGTAACTTTGCCTCATAATGTGCTGCAATGGGTTAATAAGGGCCAATATTAACTTCTTTTGGATTTGTATTCCGTAACTCCATAGATGCAACAAACATGAAGTTGAGCAAACTTCAGAGGACGGCAGAAGACCGGAAGGCCTGGCATGATCTGGTCCATGGGGTCGCGAAGAGTCGGACTCGACTGTGCGACTGAACAACAACAACAAACTCCAAACTGATCTTCTAGCATGACCAGCATGTCCCCCCCCCCCCCAGCTTTGGTTCATCAGTTCAGGTCACCCACGATTGGGAACTTGACCTGGGCTCGTGAGTTCCATCCTCTGCTTCCTGGTTTTTGCAAACTGCAGTTTGCCTTGATCTCTTACTAGACAAGCTATGGTTAATGCCTCAACTACAAATCTCTCTTTGAACTATTATTTGGAGTATGTATGTAAACCATGGTTTGATTAGGACTGCTATCGATAGTTTGGCAATTGGGACTTTGTGGCAAACTAGGAAGTGGACAAGGGGGCCTATGAGAGAGGCATGGAAGGGGGTAGGGGGGAAGTGAGCATGGATAAAGGAGCACACCTGATTTCTTCATATTATATCATTGAAATCAGGGTCAAGATTTCTTTATGGGTGAGGAAAATCAGGAAGTCTTGGCATTTTTGCAGGCTAGCATTGTCCCTACAC
>NW_015160213.1:1156859-1190305 GCF_001447785.1 Gekko japonicus
TACACGATGTACTATGAAAGAGTAATTCCCCCCCACTCTTCTACCACCTTGGTAGTTGTTAACGATAGCATGGTTAAAGTGTTAATTCATGCCAAGTGATCTCAACTGTGCTGCCTGGACCCTTGAATCTATTTCCATTTGCTTCAGACATGCCTTATGTTAGTATTTCAGCCAGGTCATAGTGAGCTGCTGTTTGTCTGGGACTCCTGAACATTTGAACTGTGTGCCGGTCTTCCTTTCCAGCTTGTGAGGTCTCATCTTATGCTTCTGTTTATCCAAGTCCTATTTGCAGTAGCCTAATAAATCTACAGACATCAGGATCACTTGGAAGCTGCTAGATTTTGAAAGAATGCCCTTGAGAACCGTAACATCCTGGAGCATATGGGAGTGCTTTGCTACTGTGTGGACATTGGAATCTCAGTCACTTTGAGACTGCAATCCAGCTCCTTGTTCTTGGCTCAGAGCATGAACATTCTGAAAAAAGGACCAGCGCACTTCCCGTAATCAGTCAAAGCAGCATCTTCAGACAGCAGTGGTGGTAAAAGAACACACACACACACACACACACACACACGCATTTTATTGCATCCTTTGACCAAGAAGATTTATATCAGCTCAACCTAACTATGGAATTAAATGATGAACATTCTTTTCATGACCTCTTGTCTGCATAAACTTTATACAAAAGAAAACTAATAAAATCATCAACCCTGCTAAGTAAATAGAAAACTCTCCTACAAATATCTGTTACTTTATTTTTGAATCTCATGTAACAATCAGTAAGTTTGCCACCAACATTTTCTACAACATTTTTTTTATGATAATGAAAGTTAAATAATTTCAGATTGAAGCTCTTCTGTACCTTATGTGCTTCAAATAGTGAAGCCAGGTATGAGAACACAGAGGTTGGGGTAATATTTGCACTTTGAGTTGCTTCCTTGTAACATATCAGAGAACTGGCAAAGAAAGATGTGGACACTCAATGCAGTTGTACCAATGGGGCCACTCTCTCCCTTTGAGTCAATGGAGAAGCTTGTATTAACCAGGAATAGTTGGTTAATCTATTAGTATACTATCTTCAACCCATCAGATAATCCCTATAAGTAATTAATCAATCATTCAACATAAGGTTTTCTTGATGTGTTACCGCCACTGTTCAGTCCACACTGAAGTTGTACATATTTAGTAAAATTATGCTAATTACAATACTAACCTAAGCATAAAGGATTCCTCTTATTAAGGAATTTTGGCAAGGACTGGAGGAAAGATAGAAGGAAAGCCATAAACATTTTGGAAAATACTAGGGAAGTGTACTGCTGAACTTGCAACCACCAGAGTGCTGTTTTTTTTGTTTTTTTTTTAGGCTTCACCAGACACTGGCCACATTATTCCTTCTTCACAACTATACAAAAGACAGTCGCTTAAAAGAAAACAAGCTGAGCAGTTGAGGTTGCCAAATTTTGTGCCACATACTGGGTTGAATGCTTGTGTGGTAAACCACACCACTCTAACCAGAGCTTACATTTTACAAGGAAGAACCCATGATAGGCATCTTCTAACGACAGTGTGGCACTGTGGCCACAGTGTTGAGTTTGGATATCGGAAACCTAATTTCAAATCTTTGCTCAGCTATGAAGCCCCCTGGGTGGCCCTCGGCAAATAACTGGTTCTTGGTCTAGCTTGATATGGGACTCAAACAATGGGTTGGATCCAGCTATCTTTTTCAATCACCCAAATTATCCTCTTTACTCTAACACAATCCACATGACTTTGGTGCATGCAGGTCTTGAGATCCACAACAGAGCCTTCTTGCTTCCATTTTCACCAACAGAAAAGCTGGTTGGATCCAAACCAATGTTGCGAGTACCTTGGAAGAAGAAGAGATTGGATTTATACTCTGTCTTTCACTACCTGAAGGAATCTCAGAGCAATTTACAATCTCCTTTCCCTCCTTTCCTTTCCCCACCCCACAACAGACACCCTGTGAGGTAGGTGGGGCTGAGACAGCTCTTTGAGAACTGCTCTTGAGAGAACAGCTCTGAAATAACTTGTGACTGAACCAAGGTCACATGTGGAGGAGTGGGGAATCAAACCTGGTTCTCCCAGATTAGAGTCCATGCTACTAACCATTAGACCAAACTGGCAGTTCTTGTAGTGGGAGTTAATTTGGAAACAGCTTTGGCTTTCTTCAGACATCTCCCTTACTCTGGGCTGATGGAAGAAACTGAGGAAGAGCCATATCTTGAGTATAAGGGGTATCCTCCAGTTTTGTTTAGATGTACTCTCCCTCTATGTCCCTCACACCTAAATGATCTGGGAAGACAGAATGGTGCAAGCTGAGCTCTACAAATGGACTCAGACTGCTGGAGTATAAGATGAAATAGGCCACAGAGCAGGCTTGGAGGAAAATGTACAAGAACTGGGAAGCATTCTGCGCAAGATGACCCATCCCGCAAGGATAACTGGCAACTTTTCTAGGTCATTAAATCAGCAATAGGGCAGAACTTAGCAATGAGTGTACAGAAGAAGGAAATGTCAACTAATGAAAACAACGACTGTAGAAGAAGTATGCACAAAAGACATCAGAGAGAGATACATTGTATAGGATTTACATGATAAAGACAAGTTACCAAACCAAAATGAGGGAGATAAGAATGCTTGGAGCTAAATGAATCCATAGGTATTGTGGGCCTATCAGAAACCTAGTGGAACAGAGAATCAGTATGATATACTTATACTTGGCTATCAGCTCTACAAAAAAGGCAGAGAAGGATGTATGGGAGCTGTACTATGCAGTTACTCCAATCTAAGTCAATTGAAATCAGTTGGCTTAAACTGAAGTAACTCTCCATAGGATTGCACTGTATGTCAAAAAAGGCATAAAGGACATTCCAACAAACTGGGAACATTAAGTGTTAGATCGCGCTAACAAAGGACTCTTAGAGTGATTCAGCAAGTGATTCAGCTTTATTGGAAGTAACGAACAAGCACTAAACTCAGTAAGAAACCAGAACAGAAAACAGTGGGAGCCTATGCTCCTTTTAAACATAACCGGGCTAATGTAGCCACGCCTATTTACAAATAACAACCAATGAGATTGCTAGAATAAAGACCAATGGGAGTCTTTCCCTCCTCGGGAATGGTATCGTTCTGATTGGTCGCTGTTACGAAGCGACCAATAGGAAGTTCGCTCAGAGGAGCCCTGGTCTGGCTCGAAGCTTAACATGGGAGTCCTATGAGGTGCTTCATGTAATCATTTCAATACATTACATTAAGGGAAATAAACTCCTCTACAGAATGGCTGTGAAAAGCAACATAGTATTGGGGACATTCGTCTTATCAAAATTCTGGTGGTGATTTTGAGATATAGAGGACAAATACTTAGCTGCAGCCCAGGAGACAATATGATAATGACTGACTTTATTTATTTAGGGCACTTTAATCATGCTCTTCCTCCAAGGAGCAAAGGGGTTAGTGTACACAGTTCCCCCCCCCCTCCATTTTCTCACAACAGCCCTGTGAGATAGGTTGGGCAACGGACTTCTTCAGAGATCTGAACTGGGACTGATGCTAGCTAATTTGTTTGCAAATCACCTGAAACTGTGAAGCAAAGTTTGTAGATGATACCAAACTACGCAGGATGGTGAAAACCTGAACAGTTTGCTGAAAGCTCCAAAAGAATCTCTCCAAACTGTGCAAATGGGCAAAACAATGGAAATATGAATAAGGGATACGGATAGGGGTGAGTCTTAATTTCACATATTGTATATTTGCTGATGGAGTTTGAACTGATAGTGAATAACCAGGAAAAAAGGTCTTGTGGTTGTGGTGGACAGTTTAATTAAAATTTCAACTCATTGTATGGCTGCTATGAAAAAGAGAATTTTGTTGCTGGGGCTGAAAATAAAATTGCCAGCATCATGTAAAGCTATCTAAGCCTGTAGCCATCACCATATCTTAAATTAAAGAATTATGCACTTATTCATTTATATAAATCTGTGGTATGGCTGCATGTGGAACACCATGTGAGTTACTCAATCTCAGATAGGATATTGAGGATCTGAAAAAGGTACAAAAAAGTACAAAGAAAAAGGAGGAGAAAAATGACTGAGGCATGTGAAACGCCATACTAGCTTGTTAGATCTCTGCGGTTGGTGTTGGCAGAATTTGGCTTCCCTTCCTAGTGCTAGAACTTGGGTTCACAATGAAGTTGATAGGCAATAGTCACCTGGAAGGATGTAGGTCCTCATCAGTGTTCCCTCTAAGCTGAGTTAGTGTGAGCTAGCTCACAGTTTTTTAGCCTCTGGCTCACACATTTTTGTCTTAGCTCAGGAAGGATGGCTCCAGAGCAAACTAATTTATGCAGCAGCCAAATCTCCTGCTCACAACTTTAATGCCAATAGCTCACAAAGTAGAATTTTTGCTCACAGGGCTCCATAGCTTAGAGGGAACATTGGTCCTCATAATTACACACTTAATTAATTCAAGATGTTATAATAGCCACTAGCTTAGATAGCTTTACAAAGAGAATAGAGTTAATGGAGGAGAGGTCTATTAACTACTAGACATGATGGCTGAAACAGACCTGTATCTTAGGCAGGGTAATTATGAATACTTGTTGCAGAGGACCAATGGTGAAGGAGGGCTACTGTTTTCATGACAAGCTTGTGGGCTTCCTGGAGGGCATCTGATTGGCCAATGTGTGGGGACATTTAATTGGCCAATGTGAGAAACAGGATACTATTCTTATGTTCTTATACCTCTAAGCCTCATCCCATGAGACATCAGTATAGTTCTCAAGACAGAGGAAGTGTGATAATTTCCGTCCTTTCCTTCAGTGGAAGAAAGGGAATTATGGTGCATGATGTACACTCACAGCCTCTCAGCCTCTTCCACTCTGGGGAAAGCTTGAGTGGCTGAAGTGCCTTTCTTTGCCTGAGCTCTGAGGTACATCAAATCAAATCAAATTTATTATTAGGGTTCGTGACCAGCGCAAGATCAGTTACAACCAGGGCTATTTTTGGGCAGGAACGCACAGGAGCGGAGTTCCGGCTGGCTTCAGAGTTGGCCACGTCCACTACAGCCAAAACCTCTGCGTGCGTGGCTACAGAGGGAAGGCCTGGAGAATGATCCCCCTGGTGAATCCGAGACCAGGGGGCCAGGGGGAGCCTGAAAGGATCAGGGAGGCATTTAGATGCCTCCCCGTGCCTTCCCCAGACTGTCCAAGGGGGGGCTTGCCCGGGCAAGCCAAGGGAAGGCATGGGGTGTGGCCTAATATGCTAATGAGCTGTGCTGCCAGGATATGATCTAATATGCTAATGAGTTCCTGCTGTTGGGTGTGGCCTAATATGCTAAGGAGCTCCTACTGGGCTTCTTCTACAAAAAAAGCCCTGGTTACAACGATGTACATGTATCTAATACATTTTTTGAAATACACAATATTTAAAATTACTGAATGGCCTATACATTCTTAAAATCACAGAACATATTGAACAAAACATCTACATTTTATGATTCAGCTACATTCTGTGTTAATTCCCTGCGAATTTTGCATGATGCTGCAAGAAATCTGGCACAGGGGAGTGTGAGCTGAGGATTTGTGACTGAAAGGAACTTCCTCATAATTTCAGATTCAGAGCAGGCAGAAAACCTCCCAAGCAAGGGCGCAATAATCTTCGCACAGATTTCCTGGTAGAAACAGCAGTGAAGCAAAATATGCTCATTTGTCTCGACCTTTCCTGCTCCACACGGGCAAACCCTCTCTCCTAATGGGATCTTCCTATAACGTCCCTCCACTACCGCAGAGTGGAGTATATTCCATCTAGCCATAGAGTAAGCGGTGCGGTGGGACGGGACCTCTAACAGCGATAAGTAGGCTGCTGGAATTACAACGTATCTAGTGTTCTTTGACGCCAGTAAATTTGAAACTCTGCTGATGTCTCCCTGCCTTTCAGTATCCAATATATTTTGCTTGACCAGGATCGTTGCTTGATCTAAGGGCATTTTAAAGTGAAACTCTGGGGAGAGGCCTAGCATATTCAGTTTGCAACAGACTGCCTTTAACCAAGTGGATCGAAAGCCATCCTGGAGAATTAATGATGTAAGGTCTTGGGAGGAATGGTTTTGCTTAAACCATAGATTAATACATGCAAGGCTTACCCTAGCCTCTAATCTAATCATACCAGAATCTAGGCGCAGGCTTGCATTCAATACACATCTGGGGAATCGAAATACTGCTCTTAAAAATTTCAATTGAGTTCTTTCTAATGGGGCAAAACATGAACATGGTGGGCCTAACATTGTCCCATACAGAAGTTGCCAGACCATTTTGGATTGATGTAATCTCACGGCTGCTGGAATATATTGCCCACCATTTTTATAGAAGAATCTTAGAATAGCCTGTACTGATTTTTGACCTATATTGGCCACGTAATCGTGATGGGTCTTCCTCGCCCCAGAAGACTGGATCATCACACCCAAATATCTTTTACCCATGCTCCACTCTGGGTAACTTTGGAGTGATTTGCTGCAACCAACTAGGGTGGGTCTTGTGCTCACTTGAGAGGCTGTCACAGTCTTGCTTTATTCTCTGTATTACATGGTGGTTTCAGCTACAATCTGCCTTGAGCCTCAATGAGAAGTAAATGAATTAAATCCTGCAAATCATCCATAAATAATGCACACATCTTCTTAAAAGTATACCAGCTGGCTGCCTTCCATCTGTTGCCTTTTATCTACCGTCTGCAAGGCTCTCCCTCCTCCAGTCATCCAGTTGCAAACATGTGCAGGGTTTGGGTGTTGTTGTTTTTTTTTGGGGGGGGGGGAGAAAACGTAAGTTTCATTTGGAGGAGAACTCACAGAAGGGGCTGAAATGATTGTTCACGTCCGGGGAGGGCCGGGGGGGGGGGGTGTTGCTGAGAAAAACCACTTTGAATTCAGGCAATCTGGAGAAGAGGGGGAAGGGCTTAAACTTCTGCCTGCCTGTCACATCTCTGCTCTACAGCAAGAACCTTCCCACTCCAATCTGATGTGTTTTGAAGTCAGGGAAGGCTGAGAGATACAGGCTGCAAAGCTGAGGTGACACCAAAGAGGCAGTAGAGCTGAATTTCATATATTGATTTGAAATTGCCCATCAAATCTTTGGCTGCCAAAGTATTTAGATAGTATTTAGATAGTTACCATATTCAGAAGTGTTTCTCAGTTGCACATTCATATTTCTGGTTAAGACAAAATCTTCCAAAAATAATATTGGCGAGAGAAACTCAGAAGCTCGTTGCTTCTGTGGCTTTTTTGGCTGGGCCTGCGTTAGGCCACGTTTCCAATCATCAGTCTGTGCTCCTTAATTATGCTATATATATATATAACAGTTTTTGCTACAAATAATGTTTTCATTTTGCCTATTTTAACTGTACAGTAGCTGGAATATTTCCATCCCCAAAGAGAAACCTTTGGCTTAAACAATATTGTCATTTGGGTAAGCTAGACATACTTCTGCAAAGTGACCTTATAAAAATATTATCTGAGGTATGACTGAGGTTAAATTATATGACACTAAGCTCGTCCCCCCCAGCAAATGAATTCTTGTCTTGAAGCAACAGAATAATTTGAAAGCAAGTACTTGTAACCATCAAATGTGCAAAAGAATGCAATGAACTCTCCATTCTTTGTTCTTAAAGTCTAAGTATTTGAAGTGGCAGTCTAAATCCTTGTTTAGAAGTTCCAGAGACTGGAAAACCAAGGATTGGTAGCCGGCCCAAGGCCCAAGGACACCATACCACAAACGCTCATTCCTGTACGCTTCCCACCCCCCCTATATAAGGAGAAAAACATTTGAATAACTATTCCAGGCCTAGGAACCATATATTTTAATAACATTGTGTCCCCATATGCCAACTGTGGTCTTCTGGTTGCCACCTTCTAGTTACTCCTGTGTTTAAGATAGACTGCTTTGGCAACTACTAGGGCCTGTACCTTCTTTATGGTGGCTCCCATCTTGGGGGGAAAGGCTCCATGAGAAGATGTGGGGCACCATCTTTAGAAGTTTTTAAGAGGTGCTGTAACACTATGTTATTGGAGAGAGCTATGAATGGAGTTTAAATTAAAGGCCTTTTCTTGTGGATCGGATTAGTGTGATTTTATTGTATTTTGTATGTTTGTAAACCCTGACCTGGATGGCCCAGGTCACGTCAGATTTTAGAAACTAAGCGGGGTTGGCACTGGTTAGTATTTGGATGGGAGACCACCAAGGGAATCCAGGGTTGGCATGCTAGGGTTTCCAACCTCCGTGTGGTGGCTGGAGATCTCCTGGGATTACAACTGTCAGGGCAACAGAGAGTTCACCTGGAGAAAAGGGCTGCTGTGGAAGGTGAACTCTATGGCATTATACTGCATTGAAGTCCCTCCCCTCCCCAAAACCTGCCCTCCTCCGGCTCCACTCCCAAAATCTCCAGGTATTTACCAGCCTATAGCTGACAGCCCTATGTAGAGGCAGACAATGGCAAGTCACCTCTGAATATCTCTTGCCTTGGGAACCCTATGGGGATTGCCATAAGTGGGCTGCAACTTAATGGCACTTTTCACCACAGGTTTTTAACCTTTGATTTGTAAGCCACCATGAGCTCCAAGAGAAAGGTATGCTACAAGTATTTTAATGTGTGTTATGTGAGCCAGGTGTTGGAACTAAGGACAAATTCAAGGCCTAGGACTAGGGTTGCCAGGTCCCCCTGGCTGTTGGGAGAGGATGGGGAGATAGGGTTGCCAGTCCAGGTTGGAAAACTCCTGGAGATTTGGGGATGGAGCCTGCGGAGGACAGGGACCTCGGTGGGTTATAGTGCCATAGAGTCCACCCTCCAAAGCATCCATTTTTTCCAGGGGAACTGACCTCTGTAGCCTGGAGATGAGCAATAATTCTGAGGCATCCCCAGGTCCCACCTGGAGGCTGGCATCCCCTCCTAGGGCCTCCTTTCTGAAAGCCCCCCCCTTTCACTCACATATCTTGGTTTAAACAAAACAACTCTATTTATTGCAACAAAGGGCAATATAACTTGCACCGTTGGATATGGTACGCTCCACTCCTGAAGTTCCTTCCCCTTCCCAAACCAAAGGTCCAGAGTCTGAACACAAGTGACATAAACCCAACCTAAAGCAGTGCTTCTGTGGCTGCTATTCAGGGCCAAAAAATACCTTATGAAACCTGATGTCCAGTGTGACACATAAGCCTGCTCTTCTTTGACTTAGCTCCCCCCCCCAGCACACCATCAAGTTCTGAATGTGTAGAGTCATAGCAACATCCAATCAGGAGGAAGGGAATGTTAGAAGGCCAAGTGGGAGGGGGACATCGAGAGTCAGCTGAAGACTGAACTAGGCACTGCTCCTGCAAATGTGAGTGGCCCTGATATGTGCTTATTTCCCGTGCAGTACGGCTCCTCCATTTGAATCCTCAGTGCCAAGGATGGCGCAGAAACCCCTCGAGGGGACCCAGTGCCTGGCAGTGCAAGGCATTTTTTATGAAGGCGACAGCATCACCAAGGTGATGAACCAGGACTATGCATCTTAACTCATTAAAAAATTGCTTCAGGCTGCAATAAGTGGCCTTATCTGTGTCTCCTGTAAATAGCATTTAGGGCTTTCAGTTCAGCCGCTGCGAATTACATTGATCATCCCCAGGCAAAGGTTTACCAGATGTGCCATGTGGGTGTGTTACTGTAAAAAACTGTTGTGATTCCGTACAAACATAACTGAAAGAGCTCTTTATTTTCTGCTACTGTACTATGCACATCCCAGTCTTTGCTGCATTGGTGGAAGGGCTTCCTCTTAAAGCTCTGGGGAGCCACAACAAACATCTCCTCTTGGGCCACAGTCATCTACATGTATTTTTACATTTCCTGTACAGTGATGTTGATGCTAGTACAAAGGTATACTACATATTTCTTTATTGCAAGTTATAGTAACCCTGTCAGTGTTCACCTAGCACTTTAATTTCTACTTCTAAAACCAATATTTTTTAATGGTATCATCCACAGTAGTGTTTTCGCTGACGTTTGGAGCCATGGAAAAGCTGTGCCTTTAAACGTTAGGGTCCTTACAGATCATTTTTTTAAAACTCTGCATAAAATAATAGGATTTCCTCCTTCTCACTGCAATGTGAAGTAGCATCCCAATAAAATGAACAGGAAGGGAGGGTAACCCTGCTGAAAGATTACCAGTGGCTTGTGCAACCCAGCAAATGATAGTAACATTTGCATCATACAAAACTCATAACTGCAATTTGTCCACTAACTGGTGCCAGGAATGCAGGGGAAATGCAATTTCCTTGCAACAGAAGTGCTCCCTTAAGGAACCATGTCTGGGTTCCATGCACCAGCTTTATGATTATTGGATGCAGGGTCCCTTATGGAAGAAAGTGGGTAGGAACTGCAAATATAAAAAAGATTGTGTTAGGACAGGGGTGGCCAAACTGTGGCTTGGGAGCCGCATGTGGCTCTATCACACATATTATGTGGCTCCTGGCAGGGCGGCTGGGAAAGCGAGGGGGAGGCATGCCCCCCCAACCAGTCTTCCCTTCTCCAGCCAGTGTTCCCCTCCCTAGGTAGGCTTGAGGTGTGGGGGGGAGCAGAGAAAGAAAGCAACTTTAACTTTAAATGCCTTTTGAAAGCCCCCTCCCTGACCCGCTGGCTTGGAGAAGGCATTTGTCTCTTTAAATCCCTTCTTCAAGCCAAGCCGACTGGCATGAGAGTGTGTGTGTGTTGGAGAACACATTTAAAATTGCTCTCTCTCCAGTTTGGTGTAGTGGTTAAGTGCACGGACTCTAATCTGGGAGAACTGAGTTTGACTCCCCACTCTTCCACTTGCACCCGGCTGGATGACCTTGGGCAAGCCATAGTTCTGTCAGAGGTGTTCTTGAAAAAGAGCAGTTTCTGTCAGAGCTCTCTCAGCCCCACCTACCTCACAGGGTGTCTGTTGTGGGGAGGGGAAGGGAAAGAAGTTTGTAAGCCGCTCTGAGACTCCTTTGGGTAGTGAAGGGCAGAGTATAAATCCAATCTCCTCCTCCTCCTCTTCTTCTTCTCTTTCTCTCTCCCCCTTCCTCCCCCCTCCCCCCTATTATCAATATCTGTTTTGACCCCTTTTGTTTTTATTTTTGGCAGTCTCATTTAATGTTAATAAAAAGCAAATTTGCATATCTTTCAATAAAAATGTGTGTGTAATAGTTGTACATATCTTGTGGCTCTCAAGCATCTGATGTTTATTCTATGTGTGTCAGCTAATGCTGCCATGTAATGGAATGTGTGGGTTGCTGCCCATGTCTCTCACTCCCCCTCCCTGCTTCTTTCTGTCTTGAGCTGTTATCATAGTAGTGTCTTTGCCGGCTCCTAGCTTCCCACTGGGAATATAATCATTGCTTTTTGCCCGCATTCCCAGGTGCTTGCTCATTGGCCTTTTCGAATCTGGGGTTCCTTTCACTATCCCTCCATTCCAGACACAGAGGTTCATGGTGTCTTAAGGGCTCACTCTCAATAAACTGAAACTTCTGAAGGAACGTTGTTGAGTGTGATTGACTGACGCCCGTGACAATGTGGCTCTTACGTTAAGCGAGTTTGGCCACCCCTGTGTTAGGAGGATGCTAATGAAAATGAAAAACTGTCCTGTAGATCTAGCAAGCTCCAGGTTTACAGATTCACTGTCCACAGACAAAGGAACTTTAATGCTCATTAATCATTCATTATTTTCCTATTGAACCAAATGTAAATGTGAATGGTTTTTAGAATTTTATAAATGGTTGTTGGAATTTGAATGTAACAAGGGGAGCCCCACAGGATTCATGAGGGGGGAATCCCATCTACTTCGCTCCCTCTCACCAAGCCTAGCAGCTTTCTGTGGCTCACCCATAGCAGCTCTGAGCGAGCCAGCACAGACTCCCCCACCCACTGTTCTCTGTGGCTCACCCACAGCAGCCCCAGGTGAGCCAGCACAGTATTTCCCCACAGTGCTCTGTGGCTCGCTGGAGAGCTGGGGGGAGGGACTGTGCTGGCCCCCCCAGAGCTGTCACAGAGAGCAGCGGCAGGGGGGGGAGTCTCTGCTGACTCACCATTGCAAATGTGTTTGTATTGTTTTGTGACTCCCAGGTTGCTGGCAGCATGCCCTGTGCGGTTCCTGAGTTTTGGGGCGGCCACGAGGCCCAGTAGGGTTCTTGGGCTGTGCTGCTACTGCTGGGCCCAGCGTGGCTCCTGCCCTCCTCCGGTCGGAGCTGCTCCGGGCGAGCCACAGAGAGCAGCGGGTGGGGGGAAGGAATAAAATAATCATCTCACTTCCGCAAGGTAAATTGTAATTGCTGTAAATTTTTCTGTGTTTTCACGTATTTTGGAAGGACATTAAACATAACCAACTTCCGAAACTGAAAATGTGAATAAATTAAAACCTCTGCATGGATTTTGGGAAATAACAATCCAGTGATGGAAACAGCTAGATTCAAGGTCAGTACCACCTTAGAGACCAACAAGATTTTCGGAGGTATAAGAGTTTCAGAGTAAATTCTTTCAGGAGTCAAAGTTCCCGAAAGTCAGAGCTTTGACTTAAAACTTATAGCCTGAAAAACTTGTTGGTCTCTAGTTTGTTACAGGACTTGAATCTAGTTCTTCTACTGCAGACCAACACAACTACCATCCTGGCACGATCTCGACGTTGGCAACAGAAACAAAACCGGATGCAAAATGAATGTTTCCCCCCAGAACAAATACTATAGAATGATTTAAAAAACCCTTAATGTCTTATATGTGAAAACACCCCCAAGTGCTTTGTTTTGGAGGCTTAAATTTAATTATTGTACTGGGTATAATTCCCACCAAGGTTAAAGGAAACCTGAGCTAAGCACTTCAAATGGGGGGGGGAGTGTCGGAGCGCTACATCAAAGAAGAGGTTAATGATTAAAATAGAGAATATAACAAGATTCTTCAGTGGTATACATTATATGTCTTCTCTCTCCCTCCCTAATTCAGTATGATAAATATGGTTTCCCAAACTATGTCTGGATTTCTCCAGGCACCACACTATATAAATTGACTTATCAAAACCAAAACTATTTGAAGTCCCAGATGACTTTCTTTTCAATCAAGGACAGAAATATTAGACTTAATGGAAACTTAGAAAAAAAACACTTTTATGTTAAATTACAAACACTGGCAGCATAACATAATAATGCATATTCATTCTGAGTGATAAATGAATTTTTGATTATTTTACTGTTTATTTAACTCTGATTTGGATTACATTTTAACATATGCCAGATACAGTCAGTGTTGCATCCAGGTGAAAAAAATCCACTCTTGTATAACTAAATCTTCAAAAAACAACAACAACAAAAAAAACCTCCCAGTAATGTGTGTGAAAGGGGAATCTTTATATGTTGTGTTAATTTATTAAGCTATATGTTACTCCTTGCCTTGTGTTTTTATTGGCTCAGCAAAGGAACCTGTATGATGATAACTGATCAGCCACATGCCATTGCATGACTTCGTTAAGGGACACTCAAACACTTTGGGAGAACTTATTTTTAGGCTATGCAAATCCCTGTTTATTTTGTCAGACCAGACTACATGTGCATTTAGTTAAGATGTCTGAGCATAGACCATGAGCCTAGGTTGCATGTTTCCTCCATTCGTGGCAAGTCACAGAGTAAATCAGGTCTCAGGTGCCAGCCCTCAGATGATTAAATGTGAACTCTGTCCTGGGGTGGAGGTGGGGTGGAGAATGCTTTCCAAAGCTTGCTCAAAACACAGAGACTAGGAATGGGCATGAACTGGGAAAATGGAATATTGTCCTGGTTCATGGTTCGTGGGGTCACACAGACCACGAACCTTCATGAGCCTCCCTGTTTAACAAACCAGTTTGTTTTGTGAGCCTCATGATGCAGTAGGGGGGATCTTCCCTCCCTCCTTTCTGCTGGGGCCAGCAGAATGGAAGGGGGAGAGATCCCTGATTCAAAACTTTTAGAAAATTTTGGATTTTTAATCTCTATGGCTGGCCTGTGCCTGAGCACTCCCCATGTGTGCCTGCAGAGAAGACCACTTGACGAACAACAGTTACAAGTGCAACCTTGTTTTATTCCTTTGGCTAATCTCACAGTACAACCCTGTACAGAGTTATCCTACTCTAAGACAACTGAAATAATCAGACTATGACTGAAATAGCTCTGATACGATTGCACTGTAATTCACAGGAAGAACCAGCTCCAGAACTGCTACTTCAGTCCTGAAGATCAGAGAGCACCTTTTCAACAATACCATCTGCGAGCCAAACTGGGCTGGAAAACTGCATAGACTTCCTGTCCACTGGCAATGTGACAAAGCCTGGACTTTTCAGAAGCACTGCAAGATCTGCAGATTTTGACTTGTGAAGACATAAGTTTCAGATAATAACATTAGATAGGCTGTAATCACACACACTAAATAATCCACTTTCAATGCACTTTCAATACACTTTCCAACTGGATTTTACTGTGTGAACGGGCAATATCCAGTTGGAAAGTGCATTGAAAGTGGGTTGAAAGTGGATTATTTAGTGTGTGTGATCTCACCCATAGTGGGGGGTTTTAATTAATAATTTAAAAACTTTTAGTATTTCAACATCGCATTTTTAACAAACCATAATTTATAAACATATAGGTTAATTATCTAACAATCCTTATTTTGCTTGTTACAATGATTTAAAACTGAGATTTATAAATATCACAAAATGTTCTGTTAAAATTTAAAAATAAATCATATCTTGGTACGGGGGATTCTTTGGTATTGTTTTCTATCATATAACGTATACATGTTATCTTGATTTTCAGTTTTTCCTTGATCCTTAAAAGACATATTTAATATTATGTCATTGCCAGTCTGGTGCAAAATATTTTTTACCTCAAACCACAGTAGCCTTATTTCTTGATCTGTGAACAAGTCTTTGATGGCTCTGAATGCATCAGCCTATTTGAATCATTTCAGCAATGGACCTACCCCTTCCCATTTCTAGAAGTCTTCAAGGAAAGGAAGAGTACCAAAAATTCCTGGCAGAAATCATCCTCCTTGTTCCTGATCCAGTCCTTCAGATGTTGCAAAGTACCCATCTTATGCGAAAGTAGCTCATAATTTACCTGAATATAAATTGAACATTTAAAGTTTTTGGTCTGAATATTCCCTTAGACATTCAAAGCAAAATGTTACATATTGGCCCATACACTGAGCAATTTTATGAAAAATTACCAGAAACTCTTTAAAGAAGTCATTAAAGAGTTAGAACAGTATTCCTCATTTGGAATACTATGTACAGTTCTGGTCACCGTACCTCCAAAAGGACATTGCAGAGCTGGAAAAAATACAGAGGAGGGCAACCAAGATAATTATGGGGTTGGAGCACCTTCCCTGTGAGGAAAGGCTGAAGAGTCTGGGACTTTTCAGTTTAGAAAAAAAAGATGACTAAGGGGGGACATGATAGAGGTTTATAAAATTATGCATGGGGCGGAGAGAGTTGAGAAAGAGAAATTTCTCTCTTTCTCTCTCTCCCCCCAAATACTAGAACTTGAGGGCATCCAATGAAACTGATGGTCAGCAAGGTTCAGGTGGACAGCTGTGTTTGTCTGAAACAGCAGAACGAAGTCTGAGTCCAGTGGCACCTTTAAGACCAACAAAGTTTTATTCAAGGTATAAGCTTCTGTGTGCCTGAACACTTCTTCAGATATCGTAAATATACACAAAAGCTTAAGAACATAAGAACATAAGAGATGCCAATGTTGGATCAGGCCAAAGGCCCATCCAGTCCAACACTCTGTATCACACAGTGGCCAGAAATACCAGTGCCATCAGGAGGTCCACCAGTGGGGCCAGGACATTAGAAGCCATCCCACTGTTGACCCCACAAAGCACCAAGATGACAGAGCATCACTTGCCCCAGAGTCCCTATCTATACCTTGTGGCTAATAGCCACTGATGGACCTCTGCTCCATATGCTTATCTAATTCCCTTTTGAAGCCGTCCATGCTTGTAGCCACCACCACTTCCTGTGGCAGTGAATTCCAAGTGTTAATCACTCTTTGGGTGAAGAAGGACGTCCTCTTTCCCATGCATAATCTTATAAACCTCGATCATGTCACCCCTCAGTCGTCTTTTCTCCAAGCTAAAGAGCCCTAAGCGCTTTAACCTTTCCTCATAGGGAAAGTGTTCCAACCCTTTTATCATTCGAGTTGCCCTTTTCTGCACTTTTTCCAAAGCTATAATATCCTTTTTAAGGTGTGGTGACCAGAATTGCACACAGTATTCCAGATGAGGTCGCACCATTGATTTATATAGGGGCATTATGATATTGGCTGATCTGTTTACAATACCCTTCCTAATAATCCTCAGCATAGCATTGACCTTCTTTATTGCAGTCACACACTGTCTCGACATTTTCAGTGAGTTATCTACTACGACTCCAAGATCTCTCTCTTGCTCAGTCTCTGCCAGTTCAGACCCCAACAACGTGTATTTATATTTAGGATTTTTGGCTCCAATGTGCATCACCTTGCACTTGGCCACATTGAACCCCATTTGCCATGTTGATGCCCACTCGTCCATCTTTGACAGATCCCTTTGGAGTGCCTCACAATCCTCACTGGTTTTCACCACCCTGAACAACTTCGTATCATCCGCAAAGGAACTTATACCTTGAATAAAACTTTGTTGGTCTTAAAGGTGCCACTGGACTCAGACTTTGTTCTGATGGGCAGTAAGTTCAAGACAGACAAAAGGAAATACTACTTTATGCAGAGAGGGGAAATAATGATGGTCATCGGAATAAACAGCTTTAAGAGAGGATGAGATAGATTCATGGAGGATAAGTCTATCAATGGCTGCTAGCCATGGTGACTGAGGGGAACCTCCACATTTAAAGGCACTAAGCCTTTGAGTCCCAGTGCCAGGAAGCAACATCAGAGGAAAGCCTCAGCCTCTATGCCCTGTTGTTGGCTGTCCAGAGGAACTGCTTGGCCACTGTGTGAGACAGGATGCTGAACTAGATGGACCACTGGTCTGATCCAGCAGGGCTCTTCTTATGTTCTTAAAAGTTGGAATTCTGGTCAAAAGTGTATCTCAGTTTGGAAGAACTTTTTCATTTAAAATTAATGTAAATGTAGGTGTGTATTTGTACTTGTGTGTGTGTATAAGATCTGATTCAACCATTAATCTGATATGTGCTCATGTGTTCAAAACTGGACTTCTTTCCCCCCACTCTAAGCAATATCAAGTGGGTCTACTGAGAATACTACTCAGGTTTATCAAATGACATCTACCCCAAGGAAAGGGTTCTTAGGATTGCACTATAAAATTGCAAATTAACTGCTTGTTTCTGTTATGTCTTCTGGGCCCACTAAGTGCTATAGGCTTCTACAATTTTTCTTGAAGCTTGTCACCTCTTTGAGATTTGATTCTGACACGGCAGGGAATACAACAGCATTTTTTTTACAAACTATCTTTACCTCTTCAGATAGAATGCAGTTCTAAAGTGGATTATCTTGCACACTTTCTTAGGGAAGATTTATTGGAATGCATTTGGCTGGGAACTTTATCTGAATGTGCTTTAGAAACAGTAAGTCAGATCCTGTGCTATTGCAAAAAAGTTGTGACAGCAGACAAGAGACAAGAGAGCACAAGTTGATCGCTGGCACATAGTCTAGGACTTGAAGAAGAATTAAGGCCAGCAGAATTTCCCCCCCTAAGATTGTGAAATGGTTCATTCTGTATATAGTTGATAAGGTGCAAGAGAAAGAGTTACGAGAGTGAGTTATCAAGAGTTATGGCTAAATACAGTAGAATTCCAGACTTCAGTGGTACCTTTAAATTCATCTTTGAGTGGTTAAAGTGGCAGGTATGGCTTTCCATGCGAAGCATCACGTTAGAAATGAGTTGAATCACTGGCACCTCATTTAAGATATACACATGCCAATTACACACTCTGTGCTGTCAGGCTTGTCTTGAATATTTAAAATGAAGCATTCCGCAGATGGTCCTGGTTAGTTTAACTTTCTGCAGTGATAAGAAAGTCAAAGAAACCTCAAGAAACCACAGGATCAGGCCAGGCAACATGGGCTATAGTATGAATTGACAACTTCTGGGCTGTGGGTCTCCCCCCCCCCAGCAAAGAAATATATAAATAAATGAATAGCCACTGGAGAGCCAGTTTATTTTTCATTGCAGAAAATAATGGCATCTTTTCAGTATGAACATTGTGTGTATGTGTATAAAATGCCTGTAGTTATGGAGGAAATCACTAGATGTTTGCATTTGGTTAAGCTTGAGGGATCATTTTTGTTTTAGAGTGAACTTCAACAAGCAGAGCCCTGCTGGACCAGACCAATCTAGTCGGGTAGCCTGTTTCTTATGCAAGCTGGCCAGACGCCTGGGAAGGCCCACAGGCACAGAGGCCAAAGCCTCCCCCGGCTGTTGATCCACAGAAACTAACATTTAAATATATTTGTTAAGAACATAAGAACATAAGAGACGCCAATGTTGGATCAGGCCAAAGGCCCATCCAGTCCAACACTCTGTGTCACACAGTGGCCAGAAATACCAGTGCCATCAGGAGGTCCAGCAGTGGGGCCAGGACATTAGAAGCCCTCCCACTGTTGACCCCCCCCCAAGCACCAAGAAGACAGAGCATCACTTGCCCCAGAGCCCCTAGCTATACCTTGTGGCTAATAGCCACTGATGGACCTCTGCTCCATATGCTTATCTAATTCCCTTTTGAAGCCGTCCATGCTTGTAGCACCCACCACTTCCTGTGGCAGTGAATTCCATGTGTTAATCACTCTTTGGGTGAAGAAGTACTTCCTTTTATCCGTTCTAACCCGACCGCTCTGCAGTTTCATGGAGTGCCCACGAGTTCTTGTATTGTGAGAAAGGGAGAAAAGTACCTCTTTCTTTACCTGCTCTTTCCCATGCATAAACTTATAAACCTCGATCATGTCACCCCTCAGTCGTCTTTTCTCCAAGCTAAAGAGCCCTAAGCGCTTTAACCTTTCCTCATAGGGAAAGTGTTCCAACCCTTTTATCATTCGAGTTGCCCTTTTCTGCACTTTTTCCAAAGCTATAATATCCTTTTTAAGGTGTGGTGACTTATGGCAACCCTGTAGGGTTCTCTAGGCAAGGGATGCTCAGAGCTGGTTTGCCATTGCCTGCATCCGCATCATGACCCTGGTATTCCTTGGTGGTCTCCCATCAAAATACGGACCAGGGACAACCCTGCTTAGCTTCCGAGATCTGACAAGATCAGGCTTGCCTGGATTAGCTGGGTCAGGTCATTCAAAGATATACTGCTTCTGAATATGGAAGTTTCATGTACTTATCATAGCTAATAGCCACTGATGGATCTCTCCTTAATTAATTTGTTCAGTCTCTTTTTAAACCATGTACAACTATGGTTATTGCTACATCCTGTGGTACAGAGGTCCACAGGCTGATTATACAACGTGTATTTGATCTGTCCTGAATCTGCTACCTATCAACTCCATTGGGTGTCCTCAACTGCTAGTATACTGGGAGAAGAATAGGATGTTTTCTGTCTTGAAATATATGAACCGTCACGGAAATGGATAACATTTTTATTTTATTTTATTTTATTTCTTTTAGAGACGTCAGTGTTGGATCAGGCCAAAGGCCCATCCAGTCCAACACTCTGTGTCACACAGTGGCCAGAAATACCAGGTGCCATCTGGAGGTCCACCAGTGGGCCAGGACATTAGAAGCCCTCCCACTGTTGACCCCCCCCCAAGCACCAAGAAGACAGAGCATCACTTGCCCCAGAGCCCCTAGCTATACCTTGTGGCTAATAGCCACTGATGGACCTCTGCTCCATATGCTTATCTAATTCCCTTTTGAAGCCATCCATGCTTGTAGCACCCACCACTTCCTGTGGCAGTGAATTCCAAGTGTTAATCACTCTTTGGGTGAAGAAGTACTTCCTTTTATCCATTCTAACCCGACCGCTCAGCAAGTTCATGGAGTGCCCACAAGTTCTTGTATTGTGAGAAAGGGAGAAAAGTACCTCTTTCTTTACCTGCTCTTTCCCATGCATAATTTTACAAACCTCGATCATGTCACTCCTCAGTCGTCGTTTCTCCAAGCTAAAGAGTCCTAAGCGCTTTAACCTTTCCTCACAGGGAAAGTGTTCCAACCCTTTTATCATTCGAGTTGCCCTTTTCTGCACTTTTTCCAAAGCTATAATATCATTTTTAAGGTGTGGTGACCAGAACTGCACACAGTATTTCAAATGAGGTCGCACCATTGATTTATATAGGGGCATTATGATATTGGCTGATCTGTTTACAATACCCTTCCTAATAATCCCCAGCATAGCATTGGCCTTCTTTATTGCAGTCACACACTGTCTCGACATTTTCAGTGAGTTATCCACTACAACTCCAAGATCTCTCTCTTGCTCAGTCTCTGCCAGTTCAGACCCCATCAATGTGTATTTATATTTAGGATTTTTGGCTCCAATGTGCATCACCTTGCACTTGGCCACATTGAACCCCATTTGCCATGTTGACGCCCACTCGCCCATCCTTGACAGATCCCCTTGGAGTGCCTCACAATCCTCACTGGTTTTCACCACCCTGAACAACTTTGTATCATCCGCAAATTTAGCCACTTCACTGCTTACTCCCATCTCCAAATCATTAATGAACAAGTTAAAAAGCAGTGGACCAAGTACTGATCCCTGCGGTACCCCACTGCTTACCACCCTCCACTGAGAAAATTGCCCACCTACACTCACTCTCTGTTTTCTATGAACTAGCCAGTTTTTGATCCATAAAAGGACTTGTCCTTCTATCCCATGATTTTTGAGCTTACTTAGGAGCCTTTGATGAGGAACTTTATCAAAAGCTTTCTGGAAGTCAAGGTAAATAATATCTATTGGATCCCCCTTGTCCACATGTTTGTTCACCCCCTCAAAGAACACTAACAGGTTAGTGAGACAAGATCTTCCCTTACAGAAACCGTGCTGAGTCTGCCTCAATAGGTTTTGTTCATCTATGTGCCTACTAATTCTTTCCTTAATAATGGTTTCCACCAATTTACCCGGTATCGACGTCAGACTGACTGGCCTGTAATTTCCCGGATCTCCTCTGGAACCCTTTTTAAAGATGGGAGTGACATTAGCTACCTTCCAATCCTCAGGAATGGAGGCAGATTTTAAGGAAAGATTACATATCTTTGTCAGGAGATCTACAAGTTCACATTTGAGTTCTTTCAGAACTCTCGGATGTATGCCATCTGGGCCTGGTGATTTTTCAGTTTTTAAGTTGTCTATCAGTTTTAGGACCTCCTCTCTCATCACCTCAATCTGACTCAGGTCTTCCAACACCCCTCCTGAAATCAGTGGTTCTGGAGTGGGCAAGCACTTCTCATCTTCCACAGTGAAGACGGAGGCAAAAAATGCATTTAGCTTCTCAGCCATTTCCCTATCATCCTTCAATACTCCTTTTACCCCTTGGTCGTCCAAGGGCCCCACTGCCTCCCTGGCTGGTTTCCTGTTTCTAATGTATTTGAAGAAAGTTTTATTGTTGGTTTTTACGTTTTTTGCTATATGCTCCTCATATTCCCTTTTTGCCTGCCTGACCTCAGACTTGCATTTTATTTGCCATAGCCTGTGTTCCGTTTTATCAGCCTCACTGTGACTAGCTTTCCACTGCTTAAAGGAATTCTTTTTACTTTTTACAGCCTCCATTACTCTGTTTGTTAACCATGCAGGCTTTTTCCTATACCTGTTTGTGCCTTTCCTAACCTGCGGAATATATATTTTTTGAGCTTCTAGGATCGTAGTTTTAAATAGATCCCAAGCTTCCCCAATTGTTTTGACCCTTTCTACTTTTCCTTTCAGTTTCCTCCCCACGTGTCCCCTCATATCAGAGAAATTACCCCTTTTAAAGTTAAAAATGGTTGTGTGAGTCTTTTTGGCCAATTCTCTATTTGTACAAATGATGAACTCAACAACATTATGATCACTGTTTCCAAGCGGTGCAATCACTTTTACATCTCTCACCAGGTCTTGAGTGTTACTTAGGACCAAATCAAGGATCGCCTCTCCCCTGGTAGGTTCCGTGACCATCTGCTCCATAGCACAGTCATTTAGAGTGTCTAGAAACTCAATCTCTTTTTCCCGACTAGAACACATATTGACCCAATCAATGTGTGGGTAGTTAAAATCACCTATTATTACACAGTGTTTTTGTCTAGTTGCTATCTTTAAGGCATTCATCATTTTATAATCCTCCTCTATCTTTTGATCTGGTGGGCGATAACAAACTCCCAGTGTTAAGTTTCCTTTTGGCCCCCCTATTTCAACCCATAGAACTTCCAGAAGCGAATCCAATTCACTTAGCCTCTCAATCTTTCTAGACTTTATACCCTCTCTGACATACAGAGCTACCCCACCTCCAACCCTTCCCCCCCTATCCTTCCGATATAATATATAACCGGGAATCACTGTGTCCCACTGATTTTCCTCATCCCACCAAGTTTCAGAAATACCCACAATGTCTATTTTTCCCTCCGACACCAAGCACTCCAACTCCCCGATTTTACCTCGGACACTTCTAGCATTTGTATAGAAACAGCTGTAATTTCCCTTACAAGTTAAGCCTGCATCCTTCCTCTTGCTATCTCGAGTCGTTGTCCGGCAGTCCATGTCACCAGCCATGGCCTCTGTGGACAATTTCAATCCACCTCCCTGTAGAAAAGCAACCGGTACCCCCTCACCTCTCTCAGATGAGCCAACCCGAACCAGAGACTTTTCATCTCCTGTCGGCTTTCCCCCAATATTCAGTTTAAAAGCTGCTCTGCCACCTTTTTGATTTTAAGTGCCAGCAGCCTGGTTCCTTCTCGGGACAAGTGGAGACCGTCTCGCCTGTACAGCTCCCTCTTGTTCCAAAAAGTATCCCAGTGCCTAACAAACCTGAACCCTTCCCCCCTACACCATCGTCTCATCCACGCATTGAGACTCCTGATCTCTGCCTGTCTCTCCGGCCCTGCGCGTGGAACAGGTAACACTTCTGAGAAGGCTACCTTGGAGGTCCTGGACCTAAGTTTCCTGCCCAGCAGCCTAAATTTCTCCTCCAGGACCTCACGACTGCATTTCCCCACATCGTTGGTGCCGACATGCACCACGACCACTGGCTCCTCCCCAGCACTATCTACCAGCCTATCTAAAACACGCGTAATGTCCGCTACCTTCGCACCAGGCAGGCAAGTCACCATACGGTCAGTACGCGGGTTCGCCACCCAGCTGTCTACCTGCCTAAGGATCGAATCACCCACTACCAAGAGCCCCCCTCCCACCCTGCTCAGGGATGGTTCGCTGCCAGATCCAGAGTGGGACATATCTAACAAGTCCCCGAGAGTCTTTCTTCTAGACTCTTGTGCTTCTGGAGCATCTGAGATCTTCTAAACCAGCCCCTTTCCAGACAGAGATCCACACAGAAGTGCCTTCCTATGTCTTGCACCCTGATAATATGTAGAAGGTATATCAGAGCTTGAGAAGGTCAGGGGATAATGCAGTCCCATAGCACACTTATTTTGGAAATGTCCACCACAGGGTCTCATAAGAGTGATTGTGAAGTATATGCTATACTTTTCAAAGACACAAACTCATCCTGCACTTTACTAGAATACAAAGAGATGCTGAGCAATGCTATGCCAAGTATAATTGTCATGTTTTTTGGGACTGAGTCCCCTGCCCTCTTGTCATGGGTTAGTCTTCTGGCGCCAAGGGCTGCCTGTGCATAGCCAGGGAATCACAAGGTTCTGCCCTGTTGACCAGGTGAACCTGAGGGAAGAGGATGAAGAAGATTGGATTTATACCCCACCCTTCACTCAGAGTCTCAGAGTGACTCACAATCTCCTTCCCTTTCTCTCCCCACAACAGACACCCTGTGAGGTAGGTGGGGCTGAGAGAGCTCTTTGAGAATTGCTCTTGAGATAATAGCTCTGAGAGAACTGTGGTTTGCCCAAGGTCACCCAGCAGCTGCATGTGGAGGAGTGGGGAATGAAACTCAGTTCTCCCAGATTAGAGTCTGTGTTCCTAACCACTACACCAAAGTGACTCTCCATTGTCACGGAAACTCTAGTGGCAATTACAGAGAACCCATTTTCTTCCTTGTTATAGAAGGCAGGTATGCTTTCCCATCTCTCTCCAGGCAGAAGAGAGGAAGGTAAATGAGAATATCTACACTTGTAGGGGAACAACATGATAGTCACATTAGGATTGCCTGTTGTTTTTACTGCACCATTGTAACTCTGTAACCTTGAGTTTGAACCCTTGAGCTAACATACCTAGGTCTCCAACCCAGTTCCTTTTGAACTGACCTGTTTCCTACCCCACATTTCTGAGGCATTCTCATCAGTAAAATCCTATTTTGTGCAGTTCTGCATGGTGAACGACCTTGGGGGGAGGGGAAAAGTGTGTGTTGTCTCACCATAGTCCCTGCAACTGTACAATACTTGGCACAACCTATGAGCCAAAGAGCCATGGAAACCTGGAGGTTATCTAAATCTTGAACATGGCAGCAAGAAGAGGTGGGGGAAGGCTGGAAGGTGCTTGGTTAGGTCCTTTCCCTCAGCCTGTGGCAAATCTTCTGAGAGGTGGTACCATTCACCAGGCGATGGCCGTGGAGGGGGGGTGTTACAACCCCCAAATGAGGAAGGTTTCCCTTGCTCGAAAGCCAGTCAAATCCAACTTTAGGGATGTGGTGCTCATCTCCGTTTTCAAGCCGAAGAGCCAGCGCTGTCCAAAGACTTCTCCGTGGTCATGTGGCCAGCATGACTAGATGCTGAGGCGCACGGAACACTGTTACCTTCCCACCGAAGCTGTACCTATTTATTTACTTGCAATTTCTTGCTTTCAAACTGCTAGGTTGGCAGGAGCTGGGGCCAGAGACAGGAGCTCACTCTGTCATGCAGCACTCGGGTCTCGAACTGCCTAACTACCGGCCTTCCAGTCTGCAGTTCAGTGTCTTAACCACTTGAGCCACCGCAGCCCCCCAAACCAGGAAGCATGACATTAAAGTAGCACATTCTCCAATCCATGGAAGAGGGAGTGTTCATGTAATAGCTCCTTAGTTTGTAGAAGCTAATGGAAGCTAATGTGAAGAAAGGGTTCAGAAGGCAACTGAAGAGACCAGACAGATATGTTGGAAAGAGCACTAGGAAGAAAGGTGATTAGCAGAAAGGGAAAGGGAACTGTATGTATCTTTCTGAATACGTCTATAAATCATTTAGAATGTATGTCTAGAAGGAATAAAAATCAAGTCCACAAGAGAATGCTTTGGAGTGACAGCAAGGCTGTTGCCATTGAGTGATTTCTGATACTGTGACCTCCTACAAACTACTGTCTGGAAAGTTGAGTCTAGGTAGATAGCAATTCTGGACCAAAAGAGTGGTTTCCTCTTCAAACTGCTTATCATGGAGGTCCCCCAGTAAAGCAGACCATGACTTTTGCATTATTCTTTCTTCATTTGGTGCCAAATTGTCTGGAGCTTCTATTTTTTATTTCCTCCCCAAAGCCTGCAGTATATTAAGAGAATGAGCTAGGAGAACTTTTATTACAGGATTGTCAGACTTGCTTCAAAGGTCACAAATATCCCAACAGGCTGCCAAAATCCATGGCCATTTGAAGAAAAAAAAAAGGTAATGATTTTTATCACTTTGGGCATGATTCGACTCTTCTGCAGACTATAACACACTTTCCCTATTTCAGACGGTAGTTGTATCACCAACATATGCTAAGAACACAAAGGAAAACAAAGATTTAAAAACCTGCTTTTCCTCCTTCCATTCCCTAGCAGTTGTGAATTGCTAAGCTGTCTGGAAAAACATCTCTCTTTCTAAAAGTGGTCCGAGAACTTAGCCCACAAACTTCCCTACTTTATTTTTCATCTTGTACCTAGATTCTCTGGCTATAATTACAGACCACATGTTAAGCTTCAAGTGTGATCTTAAAACTCATGCAGTAAATGTACATTATGCCCTAAGTCCCAATAAACAATATTTATTTGTCAGATGTAATAGAAGAATCCCTTAAACGGTGCTTCTGTTAAACTGCTCTTTTGGAAAAGAGCTCATTCAACACTTAGTGGGGAAGTGGACTGCGGCCAGATTCCTGGGCTGTTTTGAACACAGACATAAAGATTTGGTGGTAAGTGTCACCAGCTTCACTGTGCACAGATACTGATGGCTTCAATATGGTGGATTTCATAGGATGCTGTCTTCCAGTAGGTAGAAAGAACTGCCTGGCTCTGCCAGAATACTGGACCATGGCATTTATTCGGACGGAGACCTGCTCTCCGAGACCTAAGGCAGAGATCTTTCCTAGTCCTATTACCCAGCAGCCTTTAACCACAAGCACAAGAGACAGAACGTGGAATACAAATGATGTTCTGTCAAGGAACTGCAGTCCCTTGCTTGGTCCCAAGCAAACAACTGAGGATGGACATCCTTTCCTATTTTTTTCTGTGAACTTTAGATGCATTTAGCTGTCTGCTCTCAGATACAGAATGCTGGATTAGGTGGTTCTGACCCAGGAAGTCTTCAAGAGAGAAGAAGAAGAAGGACGGACCTTCCCGGGCTTTCTGTAGTCCGTTTCGAACAATATCTTTTTCAGACGTCAATTCATGTTGTCTGTAGTGTTTTTACAATTCCAATCTTGGCTGTATATGTGGTGTTTACAAAAGTTCAAAAGTGGCTGCTCATAGCTCTACTGTCTACCGGTCTCCATATAATCCTGAATGGAGACCGGTAGACAGTAGAGCTATGAGCAGCCACTTTTGAACTTTTGTAAACACCACATATACAGCCAAGATTGGAATTGTAAAAACACTACAGACAACATGAATTGACGTCTGAAAAAGATATTGTTCGAAAGGAAGGTCCGTCCTTCTTCTTCTTCTCTCTTGAAGACTTTGTTCTTGTTGAGTTGTTTGATGTATCTGAAAAACAAAATATAACTTGGAAATTTGAGAATTTGATGAACATACACAGCAATATCTTTCTTTTTGTATCTTGTGCCATTTAAATTGCTGGATCCTTTGTAACTTCTTGTACCTTTATTGGGATCATGTCCTCTTTAAGTAGTAGATTCGCATTTTCAGAGGAAGAAAAATCCAGAATATTGGGGGTCTGACCCAGGAAGGCCAGTCTTGTGGTGTTTGAACATACCTGATCCAACAGGCAACTCAACAAACTGTGGTGATCAGCTGAGTGAAATTCTGCTGAATCTGTCCTATAACAAGACCTTACTATTTACATAGCATTACAATTTTTTTTTTTTTTTTGCTGTCAAGTCATGACTCTACAGGTTTTCAGGCTGAGAGACATTCAGAGGTTCTTTGCCATTGCCTGCCTCTTTGCAACAACCCTAAATTTCCATGGTGGTCTCCCATCCAAGTACTAACCAGGGCTGACCCTGCTTAACTTCTGAGATGTGATAAAATCAGGCGACCCTGGGCTATCTAGGTTAAGGCAGCATTACAATAGCATCACAATTATTATGTGACCCCCTCATTGGCCAGGAGCATACACAGAAGAGTGACTGCTGAGAAAAAATGGTACTGATGCAGGAGTACAGAGCAAAAGCAACTGCTGAGAACAGTGAAGACCAAACATGGAAAAATGCACAGTGAAGGGCTTTCCAGAGAATATTTTCAAACCCCGAAAGCACCCGTTTCTCCCTGAAAAATTTCATGGGCAACCTTAATATCTGCCTGTGGTGAATTGATAACTTCATCCTTCCAAGTTCATTCTCTGATCAAAGCTATGGCTTCTGAAAATCACATACAGGGATAAGCTCAGCTAATCAGGATATGTGATAGCAACAACCCCTAAAATTTCTTAGTTCCCAGCGTGGCTCCCATATCAAGAAAACAGCCTCAGGTTGCAAGTGAAACTCACCAGTCTGAACAATTTCAGACATCCAAATAATCAGTCCACAAACTATGCACACAATATAGTATAATGTGTCAAGTTTGTTTCAAATGAACATAGCTATGTTAAAGAAATTTGGGCATGTAACTGAGCAACAGCCACATTTATCACGTGATGAATGTTATTACTCATGCATGTGCTGGATTTGTACTTTTTAACCCCCCTGCCTATGAATTAATTTGACTCACTTTTTCTTTATCTTGCTGGGTTATGTGTTGCTATTTACATCGAAGATAACATTTAATTGCTGTTTTAATGAACGTGTAATGTTTTAATGAAATTTTATTGTCAATGCTGCTAGCCACTTCAGAAGCCTTTAGCTAAGAGATGAGATAAAACCAGTGAACTCACGTGGTTCTAAAGTTTAAAGTTATGATACCCATCAGAGTTGCAATCTCGCCTAACATTAATTTATTTTCAGTATTTCTACTCTATTTTAAGCAGTGCTTTTCTTAGTATAATAGAAAATAAAACAACCTTGGGGCCACAACTGTAAAGGATCTCCTTGCAGAAGATGTTTGTATTGCATGCATAGGCAGTAACTGAAGCAGGGCCTGGTTTGACAAACAACAATGGTTGGGCAAAGGATCTTCCATTTAGGCAGAGACTGTCTGAGATTTGTGGGCCCCAGGTTGTGAAGTTTTATAAGTTAAAACCAGCACCTTGAAACATACCCTGGAGCACACTGGCAGGAGTGGCTGACAAAGCAAAGGCTGCACACGCTCTCAATCCTTTCATATGTGAAGAGAGATGCTCTCTGCAGCATTTTCTACTAATTTATGCTTCTGGGTCTTCTTGAAGGGCAGCCCAACATACAGTGTTGATTCCTTTGTTTGGCAGAGATGCTTCTTTGGTTCACTACCTACATTTTTCCATTCTGAATCTGAATAATGTTATTGAGAAAATATGTAGCACTTTAATTTTCACACTCAGTCAATGAAGTTAGATGCAAGAGAATGTGGAAGTGTTGCAAAAGCATGTCTTTCAGCTCCCTTGAAAATAAAACTTGATTGGTTCCAATTTAATTAGCTGTGAAGACCATGGCATATTTATCTAGTATGAAGGTGCAGTTAACGTAATTACTTCCTTTATCTTTCCTTTTACCCTTGGGGAAATGGATTTTCAGAGGGGAAAAGTCAAATTTAAGGGGATTAAGTTATAATCCTGAATTTAAACACCCCCATGTATACCTATACCATAATAGATGCTCAGACTTTTAGTGCCAGTAAAGGGAATTACTAGCATAATATTTAAGCACTGACACAGATTCATGTTAGAAATGGAAAATAATTTCCAACTTTTCTCATGTTATACCGAAGGAGGAAGCAAGGATTATTCTTACTTCTATACAGAAGATCTCTTCTGATAAGAAGTTATTGTGTAAAAAAAAAAAGTGACAATTATTTTTTTAAAAAAAAATCTCATCTGTAGTGAAGCCACATTTGTAAATGTGTTTTCTATTTCAGCTTTGCATTTTGGTGTTGAGCTGACAAATTTGCACTGTATGCTGTAAGAGTGCCTGCCATGTGTAACTCAGCACTGAAAACATCAAAACAAGAGGAAAAATTAGGCTTTGTACATGTATTAGCTGCTGTGCTGTAGGAGTTACTGTGATATGGCTGCTCTCACATCAGCTTGGTCAGTAATAGCCTCAGTAATCCCACCCCAACTGTATTGCTTGATACGTTATCACCAACAGCATGGAAGCAACTATACGCTCCAGCCAACTTGTCCCTCAGTCTTGACGGGTGTAACAGGGAAAGGATATGTACACAGAGGTCACAGAAAACAGAATGGCAGCTTGCTGACATCTTGAAACTGCTGAGGACATGATGTGGATGCTGCTGGCTTAGAAGCAGCAACCCCCTAACTCCTGTGTACACTTTGTATTCATAGATGAATTGCCCCTACACATATTAAGGTATTCATTGCACTGGGGTACATTTGGCAAACAAATTGTTGGGTAAAATGTAAGCAAGTTTTTAGGTATGTTATGTTTGTTGTTCAGTTTGCCACTGAAAATGCTGACTAAGAAGAGGTCTCCCATGATATGTTCTGCCATAGTGTAGAAAAGGTCTATAGATCTTTAGTTTCTATGGTGCGATCAGATTATTCCCATTGGAGTATATATTGTAATGAGTGACCCTCTGCTGGCTCGACTTTCTTGGGCTCCCTTTGCGCCTCCCCTTTAAACAGGCTATGCCAGGGAGCCCGAGACATCTGGGACAGCAGAAAGGAAGGGGTGAAATGCTCCCTGGGAGGCAATTCAACCCATATCTAACTCAAAGCAGCAGGGAGCAAAACCGAAGGGTTAAATGGCTGGCAGCCATTTAAATTTAACAGCTGAGCAGTGGGGTCCACAGCTCAGCTGTTAGGTGTTTGGCTAGTATCTGAAGGGCAACCTCCAAGGAATACCAGGGCTGCAACGCAGAGGCAGGCAATGGCAAACCACCTCTGAAATGTCTCTTGCCTCAAAAACAGGTCTAGCTCACAACCTAGTGGTGCATAACAATAAAAAAGAGCTAGAACTTCTGGCTGCCAGACAATCTTAGGATTTCCTGGCTGTTCTACACACAATGCCATACGATAATAATCATTATCATTATGTTAGCCGAACTGCTTTATCTACAGCAGGTGGCAAACTAAATTTAATATGGGTTCCTGCCAATGTTTACGGAGGTCCAGACCCCCCAAGGATGTCCCAGTGAAAGTGTCGAGACTGGTGAATTCAAAACAATCTGTCCTTTACTAAATAATATCAAAGTCACATTCGAACAATACAAATACACACACACATTCAATCAAGTTCCTTTGGAGTACAGAAATAGAAAAATAGTTCCTTTTACTTAGGAGGTGGGTAAGTTAAGTTCATATTTATCTGTCCTGAAGCCTTGTCTGTTGCAATGAAGAATGAGGGGTAAGAAAATAGAACCTAGGGGTATTTCTAAATCACACTGCCAGAACCAGCCAGCAAAGTGTGGACCTCTTTGGCTGCAGTCAAGAATAGACAAAAGGGTTGTTGGATAGCAAGCTGGACGTTAGGGGGTAAAAGCAGATAGAGGGTGATGGAGGGTTTGCGGCTAGCTAAGGACCTAGCACATGGTCCTTAGTTTTTATAGGTGAGTCTTCAGGTGGGTGGCAACCTTGCCACTCTGAAGATCCACCTACCTGTAAGTCCGTCCCATCCCTACAACCATTGGTGCGTGTAGAAAGGGCATTTACTTTAAAGGTTTGGCCAATATTTGAAACTCTAAATTCTAACTCAGGGACAAGCCATCTGGTTGAGTGTGAAGTCTTGGCGTCAAGAAATCTCCTTGATGTGTAGATAAGTCTCGGCTTTCCCAGGTAATCAAAGCGACATCTGCCAGGAAATGGCCATTCAGATGTAGAATAGAGACGTTGGGTGACATCAAGTCCTTCAACAATGGGGGATTATCTCTCCTTAGCTGTTGTTTCTGCTAACAATGGCGGAATGTACTTCTCTTCCCCTAAGGCTAGGAGCTGTATGTGTTTGCAAGCTTCATTAACATGAAATGCAGGAAGGAACCTTCTAGGTGAAACCTCTCACAACAGGTGATTCCAGCAGCTTTCCCTTAAACCTGTGGGTATACGTGTATGCACAGTCCATGTGGTGTGTGTGTCAGCAGATATAACTCCATAAAAAGCAAATATCAGTCTCTTTCTCAACAATTACCAATGGCCTTAATCCAATCTTAGCTCTAACTGGCCCTTCCTAGCAACATCCTCCTCACCCATTACCTGTATGTAATGGCTGGTGAATTCTGTTTTGATGTATCTGAAGAAGTGTGCGTTCACATGAAAACTTATACCCAGAATAAAACTTTGTTGGTCTTAAAGGTGCCATAGTTGGAAAAAGTAAAACTTGTACATGTTTTGCAAATCTGAGAGGTAAACTGTCAGGCCTCTAACAGACAAGGGTCTGTGACAGAATGACTATATAATAGATATCTCTGGGTACTGTAAGTACAGAGGTATATTGTATTACTCACAGTAGCTTTAGAGTGCAGACCAGTTTTCTCGTTTATTATTCTGACAGCAAATGATTTCACTTTGGACTGGCCAGGTGTGCAGTGACCATGAAGTGCTTACTGATAAATCTGAACATTGCTGGACACCTTTAAAGGACAGTAGATTTATATCAGCATGACCTTCCTTCCACTGCATGTGCACACCAGTGTTCCCTCTAAGCTGAGTTAGAGTGAGCTAGCTCACAGCTTTTTAGCCTCCAGCTCACACATCTTTGTCTCAGCTCAGGAAGGATGGCTCCAGAGCAAACTAATTTATGTGGTAGCCAAATTGCTTGCTCACAACTTTAATGCCAGTAGCTCACAAAGTAGAATTTTTGCTCACAAGACTTCACAGCTTAGAGGGAACATTGGTGCACACTACTGTTGTTTTAAGAAATCTGGTATCAGTTTAAATAGACTGGTAGGTATCAACAAGGACTTGGCAGTGCCAGGCGGGTCTGTCTCTGAAATATATTCACTATGTTAAACAAATGACTTCTGGTTTTTTTACAGGATGTACATAAATGGACATTGTGCCCTCTAAGCTGTGGAGTCTTGTGAGCAAAAATTCTGCTTTGTGAGCTACCAGCATTCAAGCTGTGGGTGAGCAATTTGGCTACTGCACAAATTAGTCTGCTCTGGAGCCATCCCTTCCTGAGCTAAGACAAAAATGTGTGAGCTGGAGGCTAAAAAACTATGAGCTTGCTCACACTAACTCAGCTTAGAGGGAACACTGCCAGTGAGTGCCAGTTGTCCCCTGAATGCTGACAAGGCATGAGGTGTTTAGTCCAGTGGAGCCATAAAGGTTGATGTGCACTTGTTCAGGCTTTATCTTAAAAATGTTTGGGTGGAGGAAGAGGAGTCCCCAACTGGTGGGCAAAAATAAACTATTCTGCTGTACCTGCTTGGGATAGGAACTCACAGTAGATCTACACTATCTATATATCTAATTCCAACAGGGGGTTGATGTGCACTTGTTCAGGCTTTATCTTAAAAATGTTTGGGTGGAGGAAGAGGAGTCCCCAACTGGTGGGCAAAAATAAACTATTCTGCTGTACCTGCTTGGGATAGGAACTCACAGTAGATCTACACTATCTATATATCTAATTCCAACAGGGGGCGGGTTGTGCGGATACTTATTTCCACCAACAGGAAGCTCACTCTGTCCCAACAGCTTTTCCTACATAGTCAGTATACTTCCTGGGTCTGCAAAAAAAATCCAAGAAGTAAAAAAATCCCTTCAGGGAGGGTTGAATTCCCCCCAATATCTTTTGAAATGGCCTCTGCAGGGATCTAACTCCAGGCATCAATGGTGTGAGAGAGATTAGAACGTTCGGGGCACGGTTTAACTGGCTCTGTCAGTAAAAGGGTGGGGGAAGGGCCCTATCCTGGCCTCTTTTGGCCTCTGAGGGAGGGAGGGAGCCTTGGGGCC
>NW_015160213.1:1191006-1214152 GCF_001447785.1 Gekko japonicus
TTGGGTGAGAAGAAGCTTTGGCCAATAAGACTTAGGTCAGGTCAAGTAAAGATGTGACGCTAGTGCATAGACACACCTTTCTTACATTTGAGCAAGAAGAAGATTTTTATGTAATTGTTGTTTAAGTTTTTGTAACCAATTATGCCTTCTGAATATTATTCTCATGATGATGATATGATGATGTCATATTAAGTATTTAACTTCATGTATTTCCTGATTGGGCTCAGAAAGCAGTAAGCTTTGATGGGTCCTTTGGCCTAACTGCTTTCCATATTTCATTGCAACAAAATACCAGAACTTCCTCCTCATTTTGACTTCAATCTTCTATTTTTGACTGGATATTAATTTGTATAACAATACCACTGGATTTGCATGACTCAATTAGGCCCAGCTGCTTGCTACTGTTCATCAGCAGTCACCCTATGAAAGCCAGTGCGGTGCATCAGTTAGAGCTTCAGATTAGGGTCTGCGAGACCCAGGTTCAGATCCCCATCTTGCTGAGTGGGTGATTTTGGACCAGTCACATACTTTCAGCCTAGCCAGCCTCACAGGGTTGTTGTGCAGATAAAAAGGAGGAGAGAATAATGCAACCTGCTTTGGTCCCCACTGTGGAGAAAGATTGTAATTTTCCTAGGTGGACGCTGTGGAGGAGGGCTGTGGAGACGGAAAGCTGAAGACAGAGAGGCAGATAAAGGTAGGTTGGCTGATGGGTGGGAAGGAAATTGAGTTGCCAACTCCAGGTTGGGAAATTCCTGGACATTTGTGGGGTGGAGCCTGGGGAGGGTGGGATTTGAGGAGAGGAGGAACTACAGATCAGTATAATGCCATAGACTTCACCCTCCAAACCATACATGGAGGAGACAGAGAAAGAAAGAAAGGGGGGCAGAAGGGAGAAAGAGTAGGAGAGAGGTAGAGGGAGACAGGAGGAAGCAAAGATGTGAGGAATAGGATAACCATTCCGCAAGTTTCTTGCGGGTCTCTACTTGTTGTCTCTAATAGGCAGAAACTTCTGGCTGTGGTCTGTAAAACTATTTACTTGAATATCAATGGGATGTAGGCAGCTGTATTTAAGATTACATCCCTTTGTGGCATTGGATAATTTAAGAATGTCTCTACAAAATCCATACAAGGAGAAAATAAAAGCGGTTTCTCCATGAGACTGCTGCTATGGATTTGCTTTCAGAATGTTAGTCATAACAGCAAACCAGCAGCACAGGAACCTGGTCATTATGAACTGCTATTCAAGAAGTACTTCCCCTTAACTCCTTTGTATCCTCACACATAAGATGAGCATAGTGACAACCTCTTATGAAGACTCTCTTCACACCCCAGTTTTTCTTTCTTGTTATCTCAGAGAGATTACATAGGACATTTAAATACAATTCTGCATCAAACCAACCCACTCCACTTGGACCACATTAAGATGATGAGGCAGGTTTATGTACATCACACGTCAGACCCTATCATGAAAGTTACTAATCACAACTTGATAACGATATTATACCTTATTAACTCATTCTAAAAACAACACCACCAAAGCTATACTTCAGCTAAATGACCTTGGATATAACGTCCTAACAAAGGAGCATTACTTACTAGTTTACTTTATGTGAGTATAATTTATACATTTCCGCTGATGGGAATCCTTGTTAGCGGAGTGCCACTTTCTCTGTGCTCAGCCTAAGTTATTTATATTAAAAAACCCTGCAAAAACAAAACTGTAAAGAATTCTGCTTAGAAGTTATATATAAGGTGTTACAGCAATAACTAATTTTAAGAAGTGCCCTACTGGATCAGACCAGTGATCCGTCTAGTCTAGCATCTTGTTTCACAGAGCGGCCAATGACTTGCCCTGGAGGTCCAACAAATGGAGCAAAGAAGCTACGGCTTCTCACCACCTCCCAGCACTGGCATTTACTGCCTCTGGATGTGCAGGTTCCCTTGTTATCATGTTTAGTAGACAGGTTTCATTTTTATCGATTAGTAGCCCTTCGAAGCATAGCCCAGGCTAGTCTGAGCTTGTCAGATCCTGGAAGTTAAGCAGGATTGGCCCTGTACAGTATTTGAAAGTGAGACCTCAAAGGAATACCAGGGTCATGATGCAGAGGTAGGCAGTGGCAAACCATCTCTGAACATCTCTTGCCTTGAAAACCACACTGGCACATCATAAGTCAGCTGTGATCTGATGGCAAAAACAACTACAACAACAAAGCCATTGATAGGCCTAGCATTCACAAATCTATCTAATCTCCTTTTAATGCCATCAACAGTAGTGGCCATCACTATGTACACTGGCAGTGAATTTCACAATGCAATTACTTGTTGAGTGAAAACATTGTCTTGAGTACACTGACCCCCAACTTCATTGACTGCTTCTGAGTTCTAGTATTCTGGGACAGAGAGAATATCCACTCTCCAAACCATCCATAATTATATAAATCTCTATCATATCTCCCCTCCCCTCTGAATTGGAAACCCTTAATTCTTTAGCCTTTCCTTGTAGAAAACCCCTTGTCTCAGTTGCCTTCTTCTGCACCTTTTCCAGCTCTGCAATATCTGTTCTGAAGTATGGAAACTAGAACTGCACACAGTAGCCCATATACGGCTGCACCAAAGAACTATAGAGGAGTGTTCTAATACTGGCCACTATTTTTACTTCCTTGCCTAATAATTCCTAGCATACAGTCTGCTTTTTTTCACCACTGTTGCATATTGAGTTGACAGTGTTACTAATTGTGCTCATGGCAACATGTGTCAGGTTCCTTGTTTGTGTGAATGGGACTTAGGTGCAGGCTGAGATGGATGGGAAAGACTGCTGCATGCCCAGAGGTTTGGGAATGAAATGAAAAGTAAGGTAGCTCTAAAGCAGGCTGATAAAAGAAAACAGAGGATGCAGTAAATTGGAAGAATCAGAGATAGTTTATTAAGGAGAACCAAGGTTATAGGGCAAGCAGTCAGAGCAATACTTTACTTCATTTCATCACAAAATACCACACTGCCCATCAACAGAAGTACCTGATTCTGGCACCCAACCAGTAGTTACCCCCCAAATGGTAGGGAGTGATGCCAACAAAAAGGAGATGTATCGGTTTTGGCAACAACATCTTCATTGAGCTATGTTCTACAGTCCTAAGATCTCTCTACTTTTCAGTCACACAGTTCTTCTCACTATACTAGCATATATTTAATGTTAGGATTTTTTGTTCTAATGTTCATCACCTTGCACTAATCTACACTGAACTTCATTTGACACATTTGGCCATTTTAGAGTGATTCTCCTGGGGCTCTTCATAGTCCTTTTTTGGTCTTCACTAACCTGAACAATTTGGTATCATCTCTACGTTCCTTATCACCAATTGCCAGATAATTGATCAACCAATTAAATGCCTGTCCCAATAGCAATCCTTGTGGGATACCACTGCTTACTTCTGTCCATTATAAGAATTGGACATTTTCTCTTACTCCCTAAATCCTGTTGTTTAACAGTTTTTAATCCATAACAGCACCTCTTCTCTGATGACTGCTAAAATAACTCAGAAGTCTGAGGTGTGGGATCTTGTCAAAAGGTTTTTGGAAAGTCCATATAATGTCTACCCATATCACAACCATCTGCTCATTAACCTTAAAAGTGTGGTGAAGGAGGACCTTCCTTAGCAGAAGCCTTGCTGATTTTCCCTCAGCAGGCCTTGGTCGTCCATGTGCTTAATAATTCTGTCTCTAATAATGGTTTCTACTAATTTACCTGGAACACAGGGTAACTGATCTGGATCTGATTTCCTCGATCTCCTCCTTTAAAATTCAGTTGTCCATTTGCTATTTTCTAGTCCTCTGGGAGGGAGGATAGTTTTAGCAGTAAATTACATAAACTTGTAAGATCAGCAGTGTCACAGTGGAGTTACTTAGGAACATTTGGGTGTATGCCATCTGGACCTGGATACTTGCTAGTTGCTAATTTGTCCATTAATCTAAGAATTTAATATCCTGTTACCTTTATCTGACTCAGTTCTTCAGACATCCGTCATGAAAACAGTGGCTCTGACATGGGTATCCTCCTATTTTTCATCGTGCAAACAGATGCAAAAAATCCCTTCGGTTATTCTGCCTCCTCCCCATCATCCTTAAGAAATCCTTTCAGTTTCAATGCCCAACAACCTCCATGGCTAGTTTCCTGTTATATTTGTAGAAATGCTGATTGTTTGGCTTAATGTTTTTAGCAATCCACTCAAAAACTCTTTTGTTGCCTTATTTTCAGCTTCCGTTTGTTTTGCCAGAACCCATACGGCTTTTGGTTCACTTCATTCAAGTAAGACTTTACATTTTAAAGGCAGCCTTCTTGCCTTTTACACCTTCTTTGAGTTGGATTGTTAGCCATGCTGACATCCCTTTATAATTGGTGGTACCTTTCCTAAACTGAGGATGCATTTTAGCTCCATCTCAATTACAATAATGTGGTTTTAAATTGCTTCCAAGCATCCTGGAGGGATTTGACTCTCCTGATTCTTCCTTTCACTGTTTTTCAGACTAGTCCCCTCAGTTTTGTCAAGTTCCCGCCTTTGATGCATAAACAATGAAGATATATAAAAGGAAACTCAGAAGGAAAAAAAAACACACAACTATTTTATTAACATTAATTTCCAAAAATTCCACAGGGCTTTGCTGAAAACACATTCTTGTTTTGCATCAGAGTGCACAAAAACAAATGGAGATAGCAGTTTCCAAATTAGACACCAGATTCCTTTTCACACATAGTAAGTGATATATTTTGGGACACCAGCTACTACAGAGCCAGAACATTTGTGAAGTAATTTTCCAACTTGGCTCTGGCTAGCTTTACATTCATTTCATCTCCTTGCCTTTTTTTCTCTCAGAATCTTTTTGCTTTCTTCCCTTCTCCTCTTAGTAACAGGGTTCCGAGGATCATAAATTTCAAAGGTGTCTTCATCTGGCACACTTGCATCTTTTACCTTTCTGCTTTTATCCTCAAAATGAAGTACATGTGACATCCTGTTAAGAAAAAGAAAAAGGTTATTGTTGTGTTACTAGAAAGGTTTAAAGTTGATAAAAGGTTGTACAGTTTTGATACATTTATGACTGTATTTGAAACAGAATTGTGTATGAATGAACATGTTATTGCTAAAATGTATAAACTTTTGCTGAAATTGGAGACAGAAGACAAACAGGTAAAAGAATTTATGATAAAATGGTCAAGAGTTTGGGCATAATATCAGAACTGAACAATGGGAAAATTTGTGGTTGAAGGGATTTAAATTTACATTAAATTTTAAAGAGAATTTTTATAAAATGATGTATCGATGGTATATGATACCAGATAAATTAAACAAAATGTTTAAAAATGTTTCGAATAAATGCTGGAAGTGTGAACATGGACATTTTATTATCTACGGTGGACATGTAACAAAGATAAAAATAGTGGATACAAATACATTCATTTATCCAGAAGATTTTAAAGACTAATATACAAATGAAACCAGAGGCCTTTTTGCTTGGACTAATGGATAAACAACTAGAAAACACTCATGGAACTTTATTTCTGTGTATGACAATTTGCTCAAAAATGGAAAACTTCAACATTACTGACAATAGAGGATGGTTGGTGAAGATGATGGAGCTTGCAGAGATGGCCAAACTCACCTCTTTGATAAAGGAAAAGACATTTACATTTATAGTTATATGGAAACCCCTTATAGACTTCTTGCGCAAAATGGAAAAAATGAATCGATGATTTGTAGTTTTGAAGATTAAGAGGCAAAAATAATAAGTTTACAGGGAAAGCAGATGTATTTCCTTTAAGCTGATCTCAGAGTAAGGTTGTAACATGTAAATGTACGGCTTTCTGTCACAGAGAAAAGAATAAATTATTCCTTTTCACTTTGCTTTCAATTGTTAATAGTTGATGCTTTCTATTTTTCCTTTTTCCTTTCTCTTTTCTTTTGTGATATTTTCTGTTTTAAAACGTCAATAAAATTTATATTAAAAAAAGAAAAAGAAAAAGGAATCACATTGTTGGCTGACTTGCTGATCCTGGATGCTTTTACTTGACCGTGGCCTAAGTATGTGTATCGTAACAAAACAATCTGTGCATCATCAGAGTACTGCACTTGTTGATTCCACATGTTAAAATATGGTTTCCTGCAAAAGTAATGGGGAAAAGTGATTTGTACCCAGCAATTCAAGTAACTTGCAGCTCATTCAGCCCCCTTGAAATTTTGTTGCTGTGCAGACTCTCGCCAACAACATAGGGAACAAAAATTGCCACCCCTTTCTCTGAAAATTTAAGTGCCCTTAAGTCTCAGTAATTGCATGGCTGGATACATGCCAGTGTGACTGGAAAATTGCTAGCAATGGAAAATTTTGGGAGTCAGTGTGAATAGCCATGAAACTTATTTGTCATTTTATTTGTGGGCTTATGAAAGGATAACAGTCACTCAGTGTTAGTCCCAAGGTATAAATTAACAGCTAAAATTTTCAAAAAGAAATATGATTAATTGGAATTGACAGGGTAAGCCACCATATCTATGAATTAGAATGCCTGTCAGTAGAAACAGGTTGTTTGATTTGACCTCCGTATGAGGCATCCATGCCTGATGCCCCATGTTGGTGCCCTGATCCTTCTTGCCCTTGTGACTCCCAAGATTCATTTACTTCACAGTGGCCTGGCTGCTTCATCGTGATGGGGCAAAACATGGATGATAATGAAACCAGCTCTGATCGGCTGTAAGTCTACCCAGGGGTTGAGTCTCCTCTCATGAACTTCTGCCTCTCTTAAACTATATAAAAGTAGCTCCTCCCCAACGCAATAGTCGAGCTCTTGGGGTCAAGTTTGCCACTGTGGGAAAGGAAGCATAGCTAGTTTTTGACTCCTCAGGGCATGTATCCAGGCTGCTTAAGCAATTTTAATTCTGATTTGATTCTATTAATTTTTTAGGTGAATGTGTACAATAATTTTTCCTTCCTGCATTTAAACTTCATGCTTAGCACTTTATTTTTAACAGGAACGCTTCAAAAAATACTGTGGATGAAAACCTCCTCCTAATCAGAAGAAAGCTTTCATTGACTAAGAGTACTCTTCGTCTTGAACTTTCTGGGCTAAGGACTAATCGTCCCCCCCCCCACACACCCCAATAAGGAATTGTAACCTAAACAATTTATAAGCTATATAAGTGTATTAGGTAGCATAATATTTTATTGTTTGTTCACTATCATACTTCTATATTCTTTTCTGAAAAAATGTACTTTGGTTTAATGAATCTTTGTTATGCATTGCTTAATCAGAGACTACCCAAATCTACAAAATTCTCCAGCTACTTGCAAATATGTGAAACAATACAGTTCACAAGAAAGAGAGTCCAATAACAAAAGGTGTGCATAGAGTTACTGCTACGTTCCTGTAAATCCTCATCAGCCTGAGGGCTGGCAGCTATTCAGGTTTAGCACCAGTGTCAAGTCTGAATAGCCTACATTTCACAGTACTGGAAGCCACCACAAAGAGGTTCTGCGAATGACAAGACATCAGTACTGGCGCAAACCTCAGAAAATAGGCATCCATTTATCAACTAGGTATGCTTCTCAATTTTCCTGTTAATCTCACTGTATTTCACCCAATAGTTTTCAAAATGGATGGGTTAATCCTGAAAACTCTCACTGGTAATAGAAAGGATGAACTCTGCAGGAAAATAGCCTTCACAGAATATTAGATTAAACACTAACAATCCTTTCCAAGCCAGCTCTTTCTACCATTAATTAGCTATCTTAACAATGTTTGTCTTAGCTTCAATTATTCCAATATCTAATGATATGAAGTCTGACAACATTGGTGGGAGTCTAAACTATATTGTTTGGCTGTAAGTGGCAGGAAAGTCTGGTCTGGATCAACATATCAACTCTGGCATTAGTAGATTGTTAGGAAAAATGTTGTTTTTAGTTTCTGAAAAGGATCCTTCTGCCCTTCCCCCCTTTGCACTAATGACAGATTTAAATCAGGTATTCCCCCCACCAATGGCGTATCAAACACTTTTCCACATCACAACATGCTGCATAAATTGTGGTTTTGCTTGATACCTGTAGGAATACAATCCTTTTCAAGCCAGCTCTTTCTACCATTAATTAGCTATCTTAAAAATGTTTGTCTTAGCTTCAATTATTCCAATATCTAATGATATGAAGTCTGACAACATTGGTGGGAGTCTAAACTATATTTTTTGGCTGTAAGTGGCAGGAAAGTCTGGTCTCGATCAACATATCAACTCTGGCATTAGTAGGTAAAATTTGCTTGTTAGGAAAAATGTTGTTTTTAGTTTCTGAAAAGTATCCTTCTGCCCTTCCCCCTTTGCACTAATGACAGATTTAAATCAGGTATTCCCCCCACCAATGGCGTATCAAACACTTTTCCACATCACAACATGCTGCATAAATTGTGGTTTTGCTTGATACCTGTAGGAATATAATCCTTTTCATCAAAGCTCTAAAATTTAGATGTCTGTTTCCAACCTCTGAAATGCCGGTTTTTGCTTTCCTTTTTCTGCAGCTATCTATGATCTGGTAAAGAAAGACTTTTGAAAGATCACACACTAGATATGAAAGTTATGTAACTGACATGGTCTTGTCGGAATAAGAGAAATATCATTATAGTAATGTAACTGCTCATTCTTTTGGCATATGATTCTTCTTTGATACTTGGAATTTTGTGAGCAGTCTGACTAATGTCACACACAGAAACAGGAGAAGGTTGTAGGCCTAATGTGTCTGGGGAATTATAGATGTTTATATGCAAATGCTAGAATTGTCCAAGGTAAAATGGGGAGGGTGCTGGAATGCTTAATGTCAGTGGGAAACATAAGCATTGTACGCATTTCAGAAACTTGGTGGGGTGCAGAAGAAGAGAAGAAGAGATTGCATTTATACCCCGCCCTTCACTACCCAAAGGTGTCTCAGAGCGGCTTACAAACTCCTTTTCCTTCCCCTCCCTAACAGAGAACACAATGCAGGCACAAAGCATACACTCAACACTATTACAACAGCAATGAAATATTTGACTATAATAACCAAGGTCATCCAGCCAGGTGCAAGTGGACGAGAGGAGAATCAAACCCGGTTCTCCCAGATTAGAGTCAGAGGGATATAGTGATTCTGGGATATAAATTATATTGTAAGGATAGGGAGGGATGGGTTGGAGGTGGAGTGGCTCTGTATGTCAGAGAAATAGATTCACTTACAGAAATGCTATGAGTGGAACTAGTGGGCCCCAAAAGAAGCTTAACACTGGGAGTTTGTTATCACCCACCAGATCAAAGGTTAGAAGATGATTTAAAAACAGCAGAAGAATGAAAGAAAGCCACTAGATGAAATAACTGTGTCATAATAGGTGATTTTAACTACCCACACATTGATTGAGTCAATATGTGTTCAAGTGATGAGAAAGAGATTGGATTTCTAGATATTATCAATGAATGTGCCATGGAGCAGATCGCACAAAACCTACCAGGGGGAAGTGATCTTGGACTTGGTCCTAAGTAATGCTCAAGACTCGGTGAGAGATGTAAATGTGATAGCATCAGTTGGGAACAGTGACCATAATGCTATTAAGTTTAGCATTTATGTAAATATAGGGAGTTGCCCAAAAAGACCAACACAGCCATATTTAACTTTAGAAGGGGTAACTTTTCTCAAATGAAGAGGGGGAGCTTGTGAAGACAGAACTGAAAGGAAAGGTAAGAAGAGCCCTTTGAGAAGCTTGGAGACTATTTAAAGCTATAATACTGGAGGAAGCTCACATAAAATGTATACCACAAGTTAGGAAAGGTACAAGTAGGTATTAAAAAGCCCTGAATGGGTAACGAACAAAGAAATATAAGCAGTAAAAGGTAAGAAGGGTTCCTTTAAGTGGTGGAAGGCTAGTCCAAGTGAGGTCAATAAAAGTGAGCACAGGCTTTGGCAAATAAAGTGCAAGTTGGTGATCAGACAGGCAAAAAGGGACTATGAGGAACCTATTGCAAACAACAAAGACCAACAATAAATATTTCTTCAAATACATTGGAAGCAGAAAATGAGCCAGGGAGGCAATGGGTCCTTAGATGACCAAAGGGTAAAAGGATTACTAAAGGATAATACGGAAACGACAGAAAAGTTGAATGCAATCTTTGCTTCTGTCTTCACTGTGGAAGATGGGAGGTAGTTGCTCACTCCAGAACCACTGATTTCAGGAGGGGTACTTAAAGACATGAATTAGATTGTAGTGACGAGAGGAGGTCCTGCAACTGATGGACAAATTAAAAACTGACAAATCACCAGGCCTAGATGGCATACATCCAAGAACTCAAATGTGAACTCAAATATGCAATCTGTCCCTAAAATCTGCTTCTATTCCCTAGGACTGAAAGGTAGCTAATGTAACCCCCATCTTTAAAAAAAGGTTCAAGAGGAGATCCAGGAAATTACAAGCCAGTCAGTCTAACATGGATACTGAGTAAGTTGGTGGAATCCATTATTTAAGATAGAATTAGTAGGCACATTGATGAACAAATGCTGTACTGGCTGGCTGGCTTCTGGTATCAGGTTACAGAGTCTCTTGCTATTTCTCAAAGATAATGAGGCAAAAGGGGGTCTCCGAAGTCCAGGGTTGTTCAGTTTGGTGTAGTGGTTAAGTGTACGGACTCTAATCTGGGAGAACCGGGTTTGATTCCCCACTCCTCCACTTGGACCTGCTGATGTGACCTTGGGTCAGTCACAAGCTCTGGGACAGCTGTACCTGAAACAGCAGTTTGTGTCAGAGTTCTCTCAGCCCCACCCACCTCACAGGGTGTCTGTTGTTGATCAAGACACCAAAATCCCTATGAGCAGAATTAGGTCAACCATCCTTGGAGGCTAAAGCTTTGCAACTGGCTCTATCATAACTCCAGATATCTATCTTTATTAAAAGCAGGTTTATAAAATTATGCATGGGATAGAGAAGGTAGACAAAGAAGTACTTTCCTCCCTTTCTCACAATACAAGAACTTGTGAGTACTCAATGAAATTAATGTGTAGCAGGCTTAGAACAGATAAAATGAATTACTTCTTCACCCAAAGAGTAATGAACACATGGAATTCACTGCCAAAGAAAGTGGTGGCGACTGGAAGCATAGACAGCTTCAAGAGGAGATTGGATAAACATATGAAGCAGAGATCCATCAATGGCTACTAGCCACAAGGTATAGATGGAACACTATGTCAGGAGGCAGTGATGCTCTGTATTCTTGGTGCTTGGGAGGCAACAGTGGTAGGGCTTCTGGAGTTCTGGCCCTGCTGGTGGACCTCTGGATAGCACCTGGATTTTGGACACTGTGTGACACAGAGTGTTGGACTGGAAGGGCCGCTGGCCCGATCCAACATGGCTTCTCTTATGTTCTTATGCCCCTGTTGGTTCTCCGGAATTATATCATGGCAGCTTTTTGAAATCATCAATTGTGTCTGCTTTCTGGATCATAGTTTTAGGGAGTGGAGAACTAATCTGCCACAGTTCCATTGCTGTCTTACAATGTGGTTCTAGAAGATGGAACAGGAAGATAATGTTCCGGTCTATAGGAGATATGCTGCCAAGTGCTACAGGGTTCCACCTTGCCTGTTAGGCTCTGTAACATCAGTGTGAACCATCGAGGAAACACCAGTACCTCTAAAACTTAACTGAAGCTCAGTACTGGCAAGATGGAGTTAATAGGGGCAGACAGATAGGGGAGATTTGCCTATTCGTGATGGGGTTACACTCCCATTTAACAAGTAGATTAGCAGCTCAGTAGTGCTGCTAAACCCAGCATTGTCTGGACTCCTGGTGACAGCTATTTCCAGGGCTGAGATGTTGGCAGATATGCCCAGTTATACTCCTTTCTGGAGAATAACGACCTGGCTATAGTTTTACATGTCCTAACAAAACTGGTCCAGAATGTGGAGGGATAGCTTCTCTGTAGAGCTAGCTGTATGATTGTGCTAATACTTTATGATTGTGCTAATTAACACATGTTTCTGGACTAAATTAAAGGTATGAGGATGGATTTTTAAGCCTCCACAAAATGACTTGGCTCCAGGACAAATTAGAGAACACCTCTCCTATACACACTGATTCTTCTCCCCTTAATTAAGCTTATCAGGAGTCATTTTGTTTCAAGTTTATTTCAAGTGTCACTACTTTCAGTAAGGAACAGTTCTTGTTTTAGTGTGATTTATTGATGGCTTAACTATAGTTTTTATTATTCTGTTCTAAGTTACTTAAAGGGCCTTTCATTAGATAGGAAAGGAGCCTGTAACAACTATATATCTAACTTTGAACATGGCCCCAGAATGTAGATTAAAGAATACAAACAATAAGACCACCTACAGAGAAGGAGGATTTTTCCGCAAACCTGGGACAGCCCCCAAATTTGTAGAAAAACTTGAAAAAGAGAGAAAAAGAAAAGGCGATGGGGATTTTTAAAAAATAAAGTTGCTGAAGCCAAGATTTCACAGTACTGCATTGTGAGATCTCAGCCGCCATTTTGAGGCAACTGCCTAGCAGCGCCCTGAAACACTGCTGCAACAGCCTAGGATGAGAGAAGACGGAGACACAAAGAGAGGCAGTCATGGGGAAGAGGAGGAAGTGGCTGCAGGAAGGTGAGAGAGGCAGCAGCAGGTTAAGGAAGGAGCATAGCAGCAAGATGAAGTGGCCCTACTGGGAAAGAGGTGGTGACAACAAGGGGGAGAAAGACGCAGGACCAGCAGGGGCTGGAGGAGGAAATGGCAGGACTCAGGCAGGGGAGGAGGAGGTATTAACAGTGGAAGACCACCAATCCCTGCCCAGCTAGGCATGGAGGAAGGCAGGGTTGGAGCAGTTTGAGCTCCGAGCCTCTTTCTGCTGCCGTCGGCCTGCTGATGGGGGGGAGGGGGGAGGAAAAGGCATGTCCCAACCCTTCCGCAATCAGCAGGCTGATGTTGGTGGCAAGAGACATAATGGACAAAGCACCCAAGACAGGTTTTCTGCTCAACCTCAGAAAGGGTGACAGAAAGTGGTGCTGAGGAAGATAGATGAAGGAGTGTGGGAGGGAAAGTGAGGACCAGACTGGAGACAGATGAAGTACTGGGAAGAGAGAGATAGTGAGGACCAGCATTGGTGTTGTGGATCCCCAGCTTGTCTGAAAAGATTTTTTAAAATAGGCATTTGAAATGCTCTGCACAATGATGCACAATGCAAGGATGATTACTAAGAAGAAAGTCCCAGGGTGTTTAATGAGTCTTACTCTCAAGTAAGTGTGCTCTGGACTGTGCTCTTAAGCTAAAATATTGGACATTAGAAAAAAAGGAACAGAAGAATTTCCAACAATTAATATACTGATTAACACATAGTACCGCTTGTGCTCACATAAATTTCTTGTTTAACTGAAAACATAGCCTCAGTATAGTCACTTACAAAATGCTTCATCTGTTTTTCTTTCATCTTGATTGAATAACTTTTGGGGGAGAACTGGGAGGGACCCAAAACAACAGTCTTATTGTGATTCCCAGCATAATAAATTCCTGACCCATTTGCCTCAATAAATCACTAATTTTACTGAACTGAAAGCATGCCTAGATATTATGATCTCCTATGAGAATACATATCCAGACATGTTAGAGAGTTGTTTCCAGTATATAATCCCTTGATAGTTTAGAATGTAGCATGAAAATGTATTTTGTCAATAACATGAAAATGTATTTTGTCAATCACCTCTATCATTCAGCAACACAGTTCTTTATACTGTAACCTTTGGAGTATGGCTAAGATATAACAAATACATATGGCCTGGCAGAGCTCACTCTTATCCAGGACATAGGCCCAAGCAAATCAATGGAAAAAAAACATTGTGTTTACAGAGGCCACATGGATCCTGTAACATTTTAAGCACCCAAGATGACTACTGCGAAAGGAAGCAAAATGGCTTCACTGCAGCAGCCGCTTGAGAGGCATTTCCACAGTTTGGAATTATGCAATTCCAGCGTCAAGACTGAATCAGATAGTTCACTTGCCAGTAAGATCAAAAGAGAAAAAGAAACAATAAAACCAGTCAGATAGCAGGAATGGGGGAAGAGGAAACAGTTAAGGGAACAACAGAAAACACTTGGTTCAGAAGAACTCAGTGTTGTCTGTGTTAGGGACAGCCACTGGCTGAAGCGGGATACCATGTGAAACAGCGCAGGATATGCTTGTACCTCCCTTAACGATCGCCCATGCCTCCTGTAGCTAATTCTGCCTTATGCTGTTGTATGATATTCCTCTCTGATCAAGGAGACACTAGGACAGGATGATAAAGAACCAGACATGGAATATCGATTCTTTATGATATTAAACATATGGTATAGACAGGTTGCTTAAGACTTCATAGAAATCTGGGATAGATATTACTGCTGGAGATGAAGTTTTAGGCCTGGAATTCCTCAGCATAGTCATCACTTCCACTTAGCCCTCTTCCACTAATGCTCTTCTGGATTCTGCCTGAATGCTAAAACACACATGAGATGAAAGGATGGAACTCAGAGCTACCTTGCCTATCTCAGCCTTTGCAAGAGACCCTTCCTCCTTACCAGGAGTTAATCAGACGTCCCCCATCAACCCGATGTTGAGATTCTTTAGGAAAGAAACTAAAACCTTTCCATTTCAGGAGAATCTTGGTTTTTTTATGCCACTGAGAAAGGGCTCGTCTGAGCATGAGACGAACCCTCCCCTCCCCTCCTTGAAGAAGGACGCTGTCTGCTGCCAAGAAGAGGCACAGGCCCAGCCAACAAGCTGTTCTTCTGACACCACACAGAGAGTCTACTCACAAGGGACAAATTTTTTTGCCTCAATTTCAGTTTTGCATGCTCTGAAAGTATAGCAACGCTGAAGGCACAACCACAAGTGTTGCTGAAACAAACCGACACGTTCACCAAAAATAAAGCCTTGGTTAGAAACGTACCCCTATGGACATTGCCAGGATAAATATCAGAGGGTAAATAGATCATGAAGAAAGCCTACAAATCACTTCCATATTTAAAATCAAATTAGTTTAGCATGATTAATCATACTGCAAAGTAGACCAAAGACATGACTATTGTAAATAATCACCACTGTATTTTATATGGTATGTCAGGTTCACCCTGTCAGTATAGCTGAAAGAGGAAACAGCTGGCTTTTTAAACTTTCTGAGGGCTATTGCAGTTACTTCCAAAACACATTAAAAGGATTTCCAAGCTCTGACTTTCACTTGTTAGGTACAGCCTAACTATGTAGGGATTTTAATTTCTTTCACACCTAAGGTTCCATGCCTACAATGTGCTACTTTCCTAAAAATCCCAAACATTACTGTCAATCCAGCCTTATAAATCTATTCTTGCAATTAAGTTCCACTGATTTTAAAAGGACCCATGTTCCTAAAAGTACTGAGGAAAGAGCTTTGGAAAAGGAACGTTTCTAAGCAGGTCTAAGTGTGACTAAGAAGAAGAGATTGGATTTATACCCCACCCTTCACTACCCAAAGGAGTCTCAGAGCGGCTTACAAACTCCTTTCCCTTCCCCTCCCCACAACGGACACCCTGTGAGGTAGGTGAGGCTGAGAGAGCTCTCTCGAGACCTGCGCTGAAGAGAAGAGCTCTGAGAGAACATATGACTGGCCCAAGGTCACACCAGCAGCTGCATGTGGAGGAGTGGGGAATCATACCCGGTTCTCCCAGATTAGAGTCCACGCTCCTAACCACTACACCAAACTGGCTCTCTAAGAGAACTTTAAGCACATTCAGCTGCAATTCCCCATGGAAATCAATGGAACTTTGTTTCACATGATGACCATCATCCAAACAAGTACTCATACTAGCCCTATGCAAGCTGGAGTGCATATATTTACTGTGGAACAGTTCCTATAGCAGACATTTTAAATTTGGGGGAATTCTGAACTGCTCTGGGGATACAGTGCACATGTGCGTCTGGATTGGGACCACAGGGACCATGAATGACTCAGGGGCTCTGTGCACCAGCCACGTCTTTATTTCTTTATGTGTCATTAGGGGTGTTAACTTCAAAAACAATGTGGACAGAATGAAGTGACAAGGATGATTGGGGGCCTGGAGACCAAGCCCTATGAGGAAAGGCTGAGGGATTTAGGAATGTCTAGTCTGGAGAAGAGGAGGTTGAGGGGGGAAATGATGCCCTCTTTTAAGTATCTGAAGGGCTGTCACTCAGAGGAGGGCAGGGAGCTGTTCCTGTTGGCAGCAGAGGATAGGACTCACAATCATGGGTTTAAATTAAGGGTGGGAAGGCACCGGCTGTATATTAGGAAAAACTTTTTTTACAGTAAGAGTTGTCCAACAGTAGAATCAACTGCCTAGGGATGTGGTGAGCTCCCCCTCACTGGGGGTCTTTAAGCAGCATCTGGACAAACACTTGTCAGGGATGTTCTAGGCTGATCCTGCACTGAGCAGGGGGTTGGACTAGATGACCTGTATGGTCCCTTCCAACTCTGTGATTCTATGATTCTGTGAGGAGAGAATGGCAGGACTATAAGCCCGGAATCCTGCCAGTGCGGAGAAACAAATGATCACAGTGAGCCAATCCTGAACCAATGCATACTATAAGATTCCTGGATCTGCTGCTCTCGCCACACTGAGGCAGGCTGCAAGACTCTCTCTCTGTATCGCAGACAGACAGTTGTCCAACTACTTGCTCTAGGCCCCTGCTAGTACATACCCAAGTGGCTGACAGAGTCATTGTGTTCAGGATTATGGCCTCTATGTATCCATACAGGTAGCACCAAAATGTGTTTCTTGTTTCATAATGTTCTCATTACCTGCCCATAAAAGGGAGTATATAACCAGGAAAGTATTCCTTTAATCCTAAGTATTCCTGCCACTATCTTGAGCCATTGTATTTGAAAATTTGAGCCACAAATGATAGAGAAAATGTTGCAACACTCTGGCCCATTATGCACACACATCTTACTGCAGATTTTCAGAGCAGTATGCCAATAATCATGACTTCAGATTCTGTGCCCGCCTTACACATCATTCTTTTTCTTCCAGTGTATTTATTCTGCAGCTATAATTAAAACACACACTTTTCTAAATTGGGGTGGAGCATCACTTGTGATGTGTGGCATCCAAAGTTCTTTTTTAAAAAAATTACGCAATTGTCCTATCGCACCTGGCAGTAGCATCCAGCAAGCACCTTCCATTTAAATCCTCATGGTTCGTGTTTTACGCATGTATTTTAGTGTTAGTTCATTGAAAGAAAGGGAACAGAAAGGACCACAGGTTAGGGGGGAAACCTGATGTTAAAACTGACCAGACTTTTCTGAAACTGACAAGCAGCTGTGAAAATGTTTCCAATAATACTGAGCACTAGGGGATTCTCTGCTGTGTTATTGGCCACTGTGAAAAATGGAAGTCACACAATCTCATAATATGGGGGAACATATTGAGTGTACAGAATGCACAGTAGAAGCCACTGACACTGGCATTGCAAGCTGTGATTGTTGGCAACACGTGCATGTGTAAAGTAGGCTGCAACTCCACCAGGCTTTGCACAGGGCTGCAATTTGTATGGGGAAGGAGTCTTCTGGCAGAAGCTCTCGAGAACTTGTTTAGTCTTGTGCCACTAAATTGAAAAAAAATGGTGGGCAATTTTCGCTGATGCCCTAGCACAGCTGCATAGTAATGCTGATTTCATGCTATTCCTTGCAAATCTGCATGGTTTTCTCTTTGTGATTCTCTAATTTGATCCTGCACACTGGTCAAGATCTTGACAGTTTTTTAGAGGCTGTCCTGTGTGGATTGCACTCTGTCCTCCAAATGGATTGATCCCAAGTGATTCTTAAGTTCAGTGGTTCGCAGAAGGTCCATGTGGCTCAGCTGCCATTTTAATGTTAGGCTTCTGGAGAACGCCAAAAACCCCCCCCCCCCCCCGTTCACTAAAGCATGAATGAAAACATGTTTTCAAAACTTTAGGCTTCCAATTCAAGTGTTTCTCTCTCTCTCTCTCTTTACATCTCATTTCAATTTCATTCCATGCTGACGATCCGCCCCCCATTTTGTTTGCATGCAGCACTGAAATACTTTATTTTTGCACTGGGGCTGCTGCCATTTGCCTCCTCTCTGATCCCCCTTTCAAGTCAATACCAGCAGGGAACTAAACCTTGTGCAGCTCCTTTTAAATTTTCCTGTCATTTTAATTTTTTTAAACTCAGCGATCCAGGACTAGCAATAAGGTCTCATATCACTAGACTCATGCCACTTAACAAAAAATGTAAACATTTTAAAACAAGGGGAAAATGGAGCTTGTACACTGATGAAAGGGGGGATGGTGGAAGGTGCAGAATGGGCGGAACAATCTCGATGTGGGTGGGGGAGTGACCTACGAGGGGCAGCAAAAGGGTGGGTGGAGGAAATCTGAGGGAATCTGTACACTTTTAAATTACCTTCGGCTTGGAAGTGAAACAAGGGGAAAATCAGCACAAAAGCATTCTCAGAGAATCTACGAAAACAGCAACCAGAAAGCGGACTGAGCGCTAAAGTGAGAAAAATCAATGCGGAATGACAAAGAAAACCCGATGGACATGCATGCTGAAAGTGAGGGAAAACACCCGTACATAACAGGCCTCTGTTTCCAGTTGCTCTACGACTGTGTAGCATACACAAAACAGGCAGGCAGGCAGAACAGTTGAGAGAGTCCGCAGATCAAAGGCAAAGGAGGTCTCCTTCTTCAGGAAAAGAAGTGTTAGCTGTTCTGGAAGAATGAACTCACTGGCACTCCTTTCATTTCCAACAGAGTAGCGGGTGGCACAGGAAGAGAAAAGACAGATGAGAAACAGAAGAAGCCAAAAAGAAAAATAAGTTAAGGAAGAAGTGTAAAGAAAGGAAAGACTAGAAGGACCAGAGAGAGAGAGAGAGAGAGAGAGAGAGAGAGAGATCAAGCAAACACAAATAAAATAAGAACAGAAAACAAAGGAAAAATAAATAGTTGGGGGCGGGGAGGTAAAATGTGAAATCCAAAAGTAAATTAAAAATTTAACCTGATCCTATTCATTTAGGCATGCCAACGCCTTTTGATTCCATTGGCTTAGGCAAGTTTAACTCTCCATAACTTGGGCTGTGAATAGAACACAATCACAAAATCAGGCCCCACACTCACAAACTTAATTCCAGTTAATTTATCTACACTGTTCACGACTAAAACAACAACAACAACAGGCTCCTTCCTGATGAATAAATTGGTCGCCTTGGACTGCACTCCTGTAAAAAAACCAAACCAAACCTTCTCACTACTATTTTGGCTACTGCTGAGCACAGCTGCTTCATATGGCAGAGAAACCCAAGAGGCTGGCACCTATGCCAGGTACCTTAGTCTGAGATCCTGATTAAGGGCAGTGGCTCATGGAATTGCCAATAGATATAATAGTAACAGTTGTTATTATTATATCACAAGTCCACAGTCACCATGCTCCTCCCATTCAATTTCAGCTGGACTTGCATGAGCCTCGCTGAACTGAATGAAGATCCTGCAGCAGCAATATGCAGTGGCCTGCGTCTGTAATCGCTAGTCTTAAAAGCATATTTTAAAAGCCTAGTGGGAGCAGCTAATTAATCCCAAGGCAGGGAGACTTTGGTACAAACCCAAAGCCGCGATAAAAAAGGTTAATTAGTAGGAGCAATGCAAGAAAGACAGATGTACCATCTCTAAACTCCAAACAATAAAGCTAATTGCTGAAGAGAATTCATAAACAAATCTCTTGAGGTCGAAATGAGGTCCCTGCAAGGTAACAAACTTTCTTTAACTCTGAAGCCACTGAAGTGGATAAATGAATTCTTGATTAACAAAATGTACTAGAATATTTCAATGTAGTTGCTGTTAGACTAGAAGGGAAATAAAACATCATAACCCCTGGACAGAGTAATTTCTTCTTATCACCTGGCAGGCTCTTTCAGAGGAGATATAAGGTTTAAGGGCTGACTGCACTGAAGAAAGAAAAAAAGAGTAAATCCACTTATCACTGACATTGTTTTGTGCTATCAGCTGTGTTCAGGAGCATCTGGTGAGTAATCAGCACATAAGGTGAGAAGGGGGAAACTCAAGATTACCTGGGGGTTTCCAATTAATTACAGAAAGAACTAACCCCAGCTAGCCTCAGAAGATAGGGTGTGATTTCAGTCTGAATCCCCCTGAAGCAGGCCTCCTTGCACTCTCATCTCTTCTGGAAAGTGGTCCCACTGCGCCGGAAGACAGTTATGTTGATTGTTGGCAACACAGAATGCTTTAAATTAAAGTTAGCACTGGGTACTAAACATCTTGCACCTTGTGCATGGCCTAGCTAACTGACCCCTTGGTCCTGTTTCCTTTCAAGCCAGAAACATTTTGGATTTTGAACAAGCAAGTCTTTAGAAGACTTGGGCCATAAGGATTGTTCAGTGGGGTTCCCACTTTCCCTCCTTTTTCCTCTTTTATGCTTGACAAGTTTGAAATCATAGTAAGATAGAACTAGAGAGTTTACAGAATAATAGCAACAAGAACTACCATTGCAAAAGTATCAAAAATAGAGGCAGCTCCATATACTATATTTACTTAAAAGGATGACAACCTGAATCTCAGACGATCTCCCTAAAAATTGAGGTTATAAATAAAAGCAGATGACCCAAAATTTAAAACAACCTCTCCCACAAAAGACAGAAGTATTAAACTATGTTATTATGTATACAAGAAAAAACTACTTTCACTTTTTGCACCTCTTTGTATTGTAACTGTTCAGAAATAATACTGGATTACACAATTTCACATTGTTCAAAAGCAAGAGACTGCTCCCCCCCCCAATAGGGTTGGCCAGTCCCCAGTGATGGGGCAGTGTGAGAAAATTAAAATAAAGATGGAAGGAGGGGTGGTGGGATAAAAACAAAATTAAAAATGGCCACCAGTGTGACATCTCTTCTGGGAAAATCTGGAAGTGACATCACCTCTCTTCAGGAATTGGCAGAAACGGTGACAAAACCATACAGTTTTCAGTGATTCCTAAGAGAGGACTGACAACACCTCTGGGTTTCCCCATGGCTGTTGATCACCCCCACCATGTCCCCACCCCTGATCTCTGGCTGGTTGCCAGGCAACCATATCCTTCCAAGAGTTGAACTACTAAGCAAAGGCTCACATAAGTGATCTACATAAATGAATTATCTGGTAGTGCATTCACAAACAGAATTAGACCCTTATAAAACAATTGTAATCAAATGAGCTTAGAAGGATGTAAGTCTCTTTTGGAACGCACCCCACAGAATGCTTCTATAGGCTCGGAGATCACACTTTCCCAACAAAAGGTGTTCTACCTCCAATCCAGCAGGACATTTAAAATTAACTACTTGTCTTATTTTTCTTTACCTAAAATTAGGGATGGGCACGAACCCAATTGCAAACTGAATTCTGTGACAAAACGAGCAGGTTCATGCTTTCACGAACTGAGATTCATGCAATTGCGCTGTTCGCAAACTGCCCATGAACCTCCATGGTTTTTGTGGCCGTTCATTTGATTCATAACAAGGTTTGTGGGCCAGACATGCTGGCACCCAAAGCAATGATCAGGAACCCTGAGTTCACTTGCGAGAGCTTCTAGGAGGGGTGAAAGGCATCACTGACCTGGCTTGCATCTAATACCGTTTCCCCGAAAATAAGACCTACCCCAAAAATAAGCCCTAGCAGGATTTCTATGCATTTGTGGTATAAGCCTTAGTGTGTCTTCTTGAGAAAAAATAAATATAAGACAGTGTCTTATTTTCGGGGAAACACGGTAGATGCCTTCTGACAGCACACTTGTGTTGTGCTGCAGTGGCAGCATGACTCACACAAGTCAACTCAGAAGGCATTTAAACGCCTTCTGAGTTTACTTGTGAAAGCCACTGTGGCTTCCGCAGGGGGAGGCATCGCTGAACTGGCTTGCATCTATTAGATGCCTTTGGCAATTACTTTGGCTCCCCCCAATAGATGCCTTCTGAATAGATGCCTTCTGAGTTTAAGTGGGGGGGGGGGAGCAAAAGGGATCATTGAAGGATTCAATCCCTTTCACTCCCCCCCATTTGGAACCTGCACAAACCTCACGAACCTGAATTGGAACAGCAAATGGAAAGTTAATGGAGGTTTGCGAACCGTGGTTTGTGAGACCCTACGAACCACCACGACTGGAGATGCCAGGTATTGAAACTGGCACTTTCTGCTTGAAAAATAGATGCTACTGAGCCATGCCCTCACCTCAGAATTTTATGATACAAACTGTATACCCCAAAATTTCCAAATTAGGCATGGCAATTCCTTCAGTCCCATAATAGCAAGCCAAGCTTGTCACAATAGTAAATTAAACAGTTAAACATCAATTGCCAGCTCCAGAAGAAGACAAAAAACTAGTCTTAGTGTTCCTAAAGGAAACAAACACTAACTTTTCAAAGGTATATGATTTTTCGACAGTCTTGGCCCAGGCTATGTGTGATATCAAATCTAATTTCCTAAGGACATAGAACTGCATAATTGAACATGTGGGCTCCATTACAAAACCTTGAAGGATAGGCTTGAAGGAGAGGAATACATCACTACCAGAAAGGTGTGGCTATCCAGATTTACAAATCAGAAGGATTGTCTTTTTAAGCCATGAGGAACAGAACTACCAATTAAGTTGATCAAAGTGTTTCCTGACAGGAAGAACCATTCAGAGAGGTGTAGCGCATATCTTTTTCTAAAGGGCTTTGAAGATTACATTTTAGAGAAGGAGTACAATAGCTTTCGGTAAGTAGGGCTTATAATTTACATGACACAAAGAACCAGGATGAAGCATGATGAATTCAATGGTAAAGTGATGAGTCAGAAAACAGGGATGTGCTTACAGTACAGTTCCATAGGTACAGATATTAAAATGATTATAAACCCACTTTTGATATGGCTGAACGCAGCACTGCTTCTGACCAGAGCAAAGAGAAGAGGTCAGTATGGAGACTGAAGACATATTCTTAGCATAGTCTACAAATACTAGCATTTATATAGCACATTTGAATGTTTTGTTGTGATCTTCTTTTTAAAAACCCTCTAAACTAAAGTCTAAATGATATTCTTCCCATAATGGGGGGGGGGGGGGCCAGAGGGACACCCGCTCTT
>NW_015160213.1:1214170-1283466 GCF_001447785.1 Gekko japonicus
CCCTCCCTGTTACAGGTATTGCAATCTAGGAACGTGGCCAGATGCCCAAGCACAAGGACTCTTAGCGCACTGGTACTATATTTTGTGTGTGTGTCTAAATAATCTTTTTCATTATTTCTCTGTAGCTGCTTTGAGGGAGCAGGGAGACAAGGAGGCAAATATATTTAAATGAAATATTGTTGATCAAGGGCTGAGGCTAATGTTCACCTAGTAGTCCCTAGCTCAGTCCCTTAGCTGCTTTGTGACACCAGCTGCCAACCTCCCTGTCCCCTGCCTGAGACTTGCATACATGGCTACTAGCATGGTGACGAAATGGGAACGTCCATATTCAGAGGCAGTAGATCTCTGAATACTAGTGCCAGGAGGAAACGTCTGGGGAAGGCCTTGGCCTCTATGCGCTGTTGTTGGCCCTCTATAGTCACTGGCTGGCAACTGTGAGACAGGATGCTGGACTAGATGGACCACTGGTCTGATCCAGCAGGGCTCTTCTTATGTTCATGCAGAAGCAGGGGGAAAACACATATAAATTCTCTCATCACGTTCAGTAGAACATTGCTTAGAAGCATGCTTAGTATTAGAGTAGCGTCAGCTCTCTTTGTGTGCTTTTTTTCACGCACATTTGCACATGTACACTATTGAGGCAACGTAACCTACAGAGAACCTCGCTCAGGCAGTGCCTCCAGGCAAACATTCCAGGGGGGGGGGATCAGGCTGATGACAACATAAACTTTACTTTGTAAATCTGCTTCCACAGATTTATCTTTTTTTCTTCTTTTAGAAGGCCCAAAGTGGTCATTTTGCTCTTAAAACATTCTGAACAACCTGTCTAGTGGGATATTAATGTGTCCGTGAAAAGCCAAACCATCAGGAGTCACAGCCTTGACACAGTGCTACTTGGGAAAAAAAAGAGACTGGGTTTTGCAATAGCATCAGAAACACAGACATATAAAACCATTATGATTTATGCTTTCAGTATTTCCACTGTGCAAAGCACAGACCTTTTGTTCAGTCATTTACAGGAACAGTTCACACATACCCTGTATTTAAAACATTTCCCAAAACTGCTTCATAAACATACTTCAGATGGTTTGATAAAAGATTAACCGAGTGCTTTAAAGAGAACATACCAGTAATGCAGATGGGAATGAGACATGATGATGCGAAGGCCAGATGTCATCCCAGACAGCATACTGGTGTACACAACGTTATAAACTATGTCTTATAAGATATAGGAACTACCTGACTGTCAATCAACAGCCCAGTTGGTCTGACATCCTAGCTGAGGCTCACATTCTTAAAGCTCCCTGCTGAGCCAAGCTGCACACCCTCAGAACAGGCTTGCAGTAACCAACGCAGATGGAGGATCAAACCTTAAACAAGACTATTAGAAGGTGGACAGTCGTTTCTCAAAGAGACTCGCTAAAGATAGGGCAGAGTCATCAGTCAAAGTCATACCTAGTGGAGACTGCTTCAGCTTTTATGACCAGGACTAGATTTTCTCCCAGCATACTCAAAGTAATGGCATGCATTCTACCAAAGGTTCTTGGCCGGAAGGAAAGGTTCAAAATCTGCTGAGCAGAGTGGTAGGATACATCCTACTATGTATGGTACAAATCTTATAATTTGAAATTTCACAGAGATGACCTGAGACAAAGATGCTATGGGCTGGATCCAGCCATGTTTTTTGTTCCATCCCACCCAATTCCCTTCCTTATTCCAGCCCCTGTTCCACTTGGGTTTGGCCACATGGGTCCAGTGAACTCCTGTACAGCATCTTTGGTGGTCCTCCCCTTTTTACCACTGAAAATGCTGGTTGGATCCAACCACTGTACCTGATAACTTAAACAATGGGGTGAATTCTGTCAAGCCTTGCTTCTGTTCCTGTGCCATTCATTTACACTGAATTTGCCCAGTATTTCCAATAAAAGGTGCCTTCAGATGGTTCTGTGGCAGCTGGAAGCACTATTCCAGTGATTCCAATCCCCACAATTCAAATGTGCAAGTCATTTGCTAGGTTATGTAGTATGGGGTCATAGGTCCAAATGAGCAGCTCACAATGAAGGGCCCAGAGGCAATTAGTGTAATCATGAGACAGAATGGAGTATCACAAAGTCAGGCTGGGTTAGGCAAATAGAAGCACTAAACTTAATCTCAGACAGATCCTTGGTGGCTGATAAACTGATCAGACTGAGTTATCAGGTTACAAGACTGGGAGAAAAACTACAGCCCCAGGAGCTGCTGTTGTTACACAAGCAGCAGTAGTTGGCTCTTGTGGTACAGGTGGTTTCGAGAGTCCCAAACCAGTACCTTACATTCCTGCACTAGCCTTAGATCTAGCAACCCTAATTGAGACCCTCCCAAAAGGTAGGATCATGATTAGATATGTCTTATTCTTGAAGACCCACAGTTAACATATATAAGAAATCAGTATGTTCTCTATCCCAACCCACAACATATATCAGTGAAAACAAATGTGTAAACCTGAGCAGCACCAATGACTAACATGTAGTATGTAAACTAATCCTTTGGGAGACCACCATAAGGTCTTTAATTTGGCTAAGAACAGAGTAGAAGCTAATCAATAATGAATATAATGTATTATTTTATTTAATAAATTATTTTAATTATTGCTATCCTGTCCCTCATCCAAAAAAGTTCTTAGGGTGGCTTTAGGGTTGCCAATCCCCACTTGGGGGTGGGGGATGGCCATTGGGTGCTCCATTATACCCTATGGAGACTGCTCCCCATAGGGTATAATGGAGAATTGATCCATGAGTATCTGAGGCTCTGGGGGGCTGTTTGTTGAGGTAGAGACACCAAATTTTCAGCATATCTGCTGGTGCCTCTCCCCAACCCCCTCCCCAGTTTTAAAAAGACTGGACCAGGAGGTCCAATTCTATGAGACCCAAAAGAAGGTGCCTCCATCCTCCATTATTTCCAATGGAGGGAAGGCATTTAAAAGGAATGTTGTTCCTTTAAATGTGATTTATTTATTTATTATTTATTATTTATTTATTTGACTTGTATCCCGCCCTCCCAAAGGCTCAGGGCGGCTCACATACGATAAAACCAGATACAATATCAGCATATATAATAAAATACAATATTTAAAACCACTATAAAACCCTCCAAAAAACACGGTGCTGCAATCTATAATAATATTAATCTTAATCTTCCAAGATGGGGACAATCACTCAGATTTGGTGGCAGCCTTTCCAGTAACGCGGTCTCCCACTATGGTGTCTGTAATTTCTGCCAGGGCATACCTGCCCCCCTCAGTACCTCAGTGGTAGGATAGTGGCGGCAGCGGCTCCTACTCGTACGCCTGGTGGAAGAGCTCCGTCTTACAGGCCCTGCGGAATTGCAGAAGGTCCCGCAGGGCCCGGATCTTGTCTGGGAGCTCATTCCACCAGGTAGGAGCCGCCACCGAAAATGCCCTGGCCCTAGTAGAGGCCAACTTAATCTCTCGGGGACCTGGAACTTCCAGGCGATGGGAGTTCCCCAATCGTAGTGCTCTTGATGGCAGCTCACCTGGAACTTGCTTTGGAGTTCAATCCCGCTTCTTCCCTCCCCTCCCCCAGAGCCTCCCTCCCATCTCCCAGAGCTTCCTGGTAAATTCCCCATTGGCATGTCGGCCTCACCTGGCAACCCTAGGTGGCTTGCACTCCCCACCATAAACCAATAATATAGCAACCCACTAATCCAAATATAAAAACTAATAGCCAAAAAAACTTGATACACATAGAAAGACACCACCAAAAATTAAAACAGTAAGGCAGTAAGAATATACTATGTAAACATATATAAAAACAGATAAAGTGGGCTCTAGTCTGTGAAAACCTATGACACCAAGAATTCTAACTGTCTTTAAAGTGACATAAGACTCCTTTTTGTTTTTGCTAAAACCAACTGACACAGCTACCTGCAAGTATTGTTCTATTATTTTTCTCCTTGAACCCTTGGTGTGTTTTGCCTTTGGAATAATAGAAATAATTACTTTTAATTACTTCGGAGTAATTACCTTGGAATATAGGGTTACCAGCCCCTAGGTCCAGGTGGGGGTTCCCCCACTTTTGGGGGCTCCAATTCACCCCCAGCCAGCTGGCCGACGGGGGAAACCCCACCCCAAGCCCCACCCCCAAGAGTGACCACCCACCCGGCTGCTCTTCTCCCTCCCCTCGTGCCAGATTTAAAGGGCTTCAGCTGATCAGTGGGGACCACATGGTCTGCTGATCAGCTGGAGGACCCTTTAAATCTAGCAGGAGGGAGGGAGAGGGGTGGTTGCTGGCCGCATGCCTGGCTTGCAAAAAGATCCTTAAGGGTCTTTTCACAAGCCAAGTATGCAGCCTGTAATGGCCCCTCTCCCTCCTTCCTGCTAGATAAAGGGACCACCAGCTGATTGGCGGGCCATGTGGTCACCACCAATCAGCTGAAGCCCTTTAAATCTGACACGAGGGGAGTGAGAAGAGCAGCTGGGTGGGTGGTCACTCTTGGGTGGTCACACCCACCCCTGAACATCCCCCAAATCCCTCCACTGGAGTGAGGAGGGGACCTGGCAACCTTATTGGAGTAACTGGAAGACTGGGGGTGGGTGATAACTATGATAATCCTGTCCATGTAGGGTAGCAAACAAATCAACACAAGAAAGCAGTATCAGTAATTACCTAAGCCCAGTTACTTATGACACACAAGTTCAGAAGAGAAGGACAAAATGGAGAAATTTCCAGAAAGCAACTCTGAAGGCAAATGATTTGGAATGCCAGACTTATGAAGCAAGAATGATGGAATTGGCTATATTTAGTTTATACGAAAGAAAAGTCAGGGGGTAGACGGAATTAATTGTCTAAATAATAACAGCCAAGTGTAGATCCTTGATGAATTTCAAATAAAGCATATTAATCAGTTTTGCAGTGCATGCAGAAAAGTAAAGAACAGAGTACTTTTGTAGAAAAAAATTGCTGGTGATTTAATTTACTTTTAGCATTACCTTTTTCTTTAGACACTCAAACAAATGCCACAGATAATGGAGGAGATTTGCATTTAGGATTGTTCACGTGGCTCGTAAACTCAATGCTGCAGACAAATATATTGCAATATTGCAGACTTCCTTCTAAGAACCCTGGGGTCATTTAGATATTTAATAGGATCTCCTGAATGAGAAGATTAAAAGTAGAGGACAACCTGCCCAGAAGACACATCCACCACTGCTGCTCTTGTTCTAGGAAGTGCATTTGGGATGAGTATCTGGCTACATTGTAGAAAGCACAGGGGACAAGAAGCGAAGGCCCTAAGAGTGCTTTGTATGAACTGAGATTGCACTTTACTATTTGTCTCAGAATCTTCTGCAATCTTAAGAAACTCTGAAGTAATGCATTGTGCAGAGTTTTCAGTAAATTCAAGGGGAACTGCTGTTAGATATGAAAAATTGGCCCTGTCCAGCCTTACAGGGGTGACTTGCATAGTGTTGTACCACAGGCTAACACTGCACCAAGATAGGGACTCCAAGGAAGTATCCTCGCAAGGGTTAGATATCCTCCTAAAGATCACTGAAAGGTGGATCCCCGAGAGATTCAGAATCTTATCTTCCAAGGGTTCTTTTCTCTCACTCCCTAAGATCACTAAAGCTCAAAGAAACAGGCTCTCCTCTAAGCAGGGTCTATTTGATGACAGGTAACAAGCAATTTAGGAGCAATCCTACACAGTCTATTAGATTGTGCCAGGGAAAATGACAAATGCCTATACAGACAACATAGTTACCCAAAGAGCTTGGTTGTCATGAATGAATGAAGAGTGGACTGTTTTGGAACAGGGTGGGCTAGGGTTGCCAGCTCCAGTTTGCAAAATACTTGGAGATTTTGGGGTGCAGCCTGAGGAGGGTGAAGTTTGGGGAAGGGAGGGACTTCAATGGGGTATAACGCCATAGAGTCCACCTTCCAAAGTGGCCATTTTCTCAGGGGAACTGATCTATGTCACCTGGTGATCAGTTGTAATAGTAGGAGACCTCCAGACACCACCTGAAGGCTGACAACCCTAGGGTGGGCCCTCCTATGCTGAAGGGTCAACCTCTTGCAGCATGTGGGGTATTCTTTCATACCCTGTTACGAACATCTGCTCTATATGGCTGTTGTGCATCAGAATGATCACCCAAAATTACATGTTCAGTACATGTTCCAAGTATCTCTGGTGTGGTAAGACAGGCTGGACCCTCCTAGGGTCCTTATCAGACCTTCAGAAACTGTAAATTCTCATTGTGCATGTCTTTAGGATCCTTGTTCTCCAAACAAACAAGTGACCTTCCAGGGCGATAAGCATGCCCTTCCTGCTGTTCCCCAGCCAGTGTTGTAGATGCACTGTTTCTGAGAAAAACAGACAGGCATTTGCTTCTTAGAAAAGACACAGAATGCTTAGAGGATCTAAAACAGGCTAGCCAGTCCCCAGGTGGGAGCGGGGGATCCCCCGATTTCGTGAGCTCCTGCCCACCCCGCCCCCCACTTCCAGAAACCTCTCTCCCACCCCCTGCCGGCACAAGGTAAGGACATGGCAACTCTAATCTAAAATGGCTTTGCTTTGGACAATGGGGAAAGGCCTAGAAAATGCAGGGAAAAGCTCAGGTGGATGCAGGGTTGTTTTTTATTTCTAACACTGCTGTACTGTTTTGTCGAAGTTAGAATCTTATTACGGTGATACCTCTTTCAGCAGGGCTGTCATCCCTATGGTGAGGAATCCACTGCCACCAGCAGGTGTTCCCACCACTGCTCCGCTGGCTGGCAGGGGGAAAACATGGGAACTTCCAGCAGAACCCTGTGCACCTGGAAGTTACATTAGTGTGCTGAGCCCCCTCCCCCTTAAGTCCCTTTGCAGCTGGCTAGGCCATTCCAGCCAACCCTATCTCTCAGACCTGAAAAAATCAGCCAGAATCCTAACAACATCAACAACTTGATTGATTACTAGAGTAATGAGACAGCAAACAACTCCAGCTAACCCAGTTTTGGGTTTGAGACTTCACACTACACTGAAAATTAGCATGTCTCTACTTGGAAGTGAAAGTAATCAATACAGCTAGGAAAAGAGTCTACAGAGATGAATAGGTTCACTCCTTAGAAGGTCTTTCTTGAGGACCATTTTGGAACAATGCTGGATGACAGAAGACCCAGCTTCTTACTATGTTGTTTATTGTAGCCAATAAACTGGAAATAGAAGGGCCTAAAAGTGTGATCCTAAGCAGAATAAACTGAAATTAATGGGCTTAGAAAGGTGTCACTCAGATAAGATTGCACTGTAAATCCTTGGGGCTAGCACAGAATCTGACATATAACTCCCCTTTGAACTATATGTGGTTACTAAAATGGTGCCTGCCAATAACATGACAATGGGTCTTCCTTATTATATGGAGTGACTCACAATAAAAATTGTTAATTTAAGACACAAAAACCTCACAAAAATGCTGATGACACACTCTTCCAGACCATGTGGTTTATTTTTATTTATTTAACCATTACTCTTTTGATCTTGTTCTTCCAAAGAGGCTGTGAGCATGGGGTTGGGGGTTAATCTTATGAACTGCTCTGATTATGCCACTCCACGCCTTCTTTTCTCCAGTCGCAAATTAAATTTTGTCTAAACTGAATATATATCTCATTCTCCAAGCAATCTGACTTAAATGGGAAGCTGTCATTCTTATTATGTTTCTGTTCCCCTGAAAATCTTTATTTCCAACCAGAAGCAAACTCCTTAGCATGAAAATGTATTAAGATGCATTCAAAAATCAAACAGATCTAAGTGTGGAATGCTGACATTTGAAGAGCCTAATGCTACACACTAGAAGGATAGCCAGGGAATGCATTTAACTATCTTGCTCAACATGTTAACTCAGACTGTGCATGCTTTTGTAACTGCTGGAGTAATCGCTTCCAGAGCGGAATATGTTTATATAACAGCCTCCCAAACCAACAATCTGGATCCAAAAAGAAAATTAAGCCCTTGTAATAAAAATAGTTAACCACCTAGCAGACGAGAACTGAATCTATTGCTTTAAATTGCCACATTGGGTGAGACTCTGCTGGATGAATGCTGCCCTCTCTCCATATAATGGAGAGAGAAGGAAACCAGACATCCACCTCCTTGTGCATGTGCCGTATTTTCATCATAAATCTGAAGAATAAAAAGATGTACTGATTTATGTTAGAAATCTCTCAACCCTCCTTATATAATGGATTTTGGGCAAATAGCATAGCATATTTTGTTTTAATGTATACATCTGGCTTTATCTTCCATGCATCATTTGTTTTGGACTTTCTGTTTTGAACCTCCGTAGTCACCACACAGTCCGGTGTCCAGTCTGGACTTTGCGGTGTCTGGATTTTTATGTTCTAGATATCCTCAAAGTTTGCAATCTCTTTCTAGTACATATTCTGTCTATTAAACACAGCACAAAGCCAGAGCAGGGATCTGCACTCTGCAAGCCATGGTTTTTTGTCCTCAAAGTCAGATGTTAAGTTAAAGTTGATCTCAAAATTGAAAGACATATACAACTCTGGTTTCAGACAAATCTATTGTAGCATAAACTTTTGTGAACCAGAGCATACTTCTCATGAAGATTTATGCCACAATAAAATTTGCTAGTATTTAAAATGCCACAGGACTCTTTGTTATTTAGAATGCAGAAAACTAACATTGGCACCCCTCTGGAACATGTCACTATTAACTATATAATAAAAGCGAGATGCTTTGAAGAAGAGAAGTGTTTGTACACTGATTGGGAGGCGGAATTATGATGGAGGAACCTCAGTAGAGAGTGTTACAACATGCTTTTGCACAGATATGTGACCCACCTGCCCATTGGATCCTTGCTAGTAAGAGACTGGATCAATCAGGATGATAGGTTATGATGTCATCCCCAAGTATGACGGTTTACTTCTCCAATTATATGTGAAGGGTAGACATTCATTTATTTGGGCAAAATTAAAGGGATGCCCTTGGGGACACTATAGAAATGGGAGCTAAGCATGGATATTTCTATGAAGTGAAGAACAGGTTTTATACCTGCCCCTGTCCCAGACTGAAGGGTTGGTGAAAAAGGGAGTCCCTTTTGACCACCCAAAAAAGTTACGTCGTGGATGATGGGGCTTGCATAGAAGAAAGCCATATGGGGCTGCAGTAAGGAAGGGCGCTGAGTGAGGTTTAGCAAAAAGCTGTCTCTGGACCCAACCCTGAAGCCTGCTTTCTCTGTCCCACAGAACTTAGTTCTTTCAGAATTCAGAATTCAGCCTGATCTCCACATTAGCACTCAGTGTAATAGCAAGCATCCTCTAGGGACCAAACAAATGGTCTGATCTTCTCTAGAAATAAAACATGATCTGGCCACAGCTTTCAATTCAATAGATGGGAGCCAACTCTGGGAGAAGTGTGAACAGACTAATATCGACAAAAGACTACTGCCCCTTATACGTGAGCTATATTCAGATACATCAGCAAGAATTAGAGTGGGTATATCGGGTTCCCTAATTAAGGAAATCACAACAGGGAAGGGGGTAAAACAAGGGTGTGTCTTAGCCCCACTACTCTTTTATGTATATATAAATGATATTGTTTCAAAGTTATCTGGACCAGAATGTGTTGCGCCAACCTTAGGCCATCGGAAAGTTCCAATATTATTATATGCGGGTGATACGCTCCTGATTTCTTTAACTAGAAATAAAACAAAGGTGAACCAGAGGGCAGAGCTTTAAGCTTCCACTGCCTCTGCATATATCCGTGTAGGTCACGAGCAACTATGACACATCTATGAGTCTGCAGTACTCTTCAATCTGTACTTCTGTGCTGAGCCTGCCAAATCATGAAATGCGAGCCAATGAAACAGAACCCTTATGAGCACCCCCATTTGAAAGCACGTAGGGAAATTGAGCAACTGTCCCTAGCTATCTTGTGCAAAGTGCAGGAAAAAAATGCTGAAGCTATGAACATAAACTTTGAAACAAAAACCCAACAAGGTCAAAACCACCTCGTTAATAACAGTCATGAAAATAGTTGGTGTTAGATTTATCAGCACTGAACACCTCATCTTCACCCACTGCCAAGAGAAGATGAGTAAATGCAGTAACTACACTTTCCATGCCAAATCAAGGTTGACCGTGTAGGTCGTACAGGGGGGCTTCATCAACAGCCTGACAAGCATCCCGTCAGCATTTACAACTTTCACTTTTATCGCACTTTGCGTTGTATAGCTTTGTAGAGCTGAGCAAAATTATGGGTGAAGACAGAACTGTCGTGGATGCTCAGGCTTCAGTGGCGTGTCCCAAGAAGAGTTTCTAAGCATTAGAAAAGAACACTAGATTATCAAGCTTGCTTCAGATCTTTTAACAATGCCTCCTCAAATGCCTTGTAAAATGGTAAAGTCTGGTAGTAATTATCAAGCACCATACACACTGTTTACAGTAGAGTTGTAATTTTTAAAAAATGTTTTTGTGCAGAGAAGTAAAATACTTCTGAAAAGTACCCAAACGTCTGTTATGTTCTATGCCAACATGGCAATCCCGCCAAAAATGCAGAGGGGGAAAGATTGCCAAATAAAAGAAAATATAACAAATTGGTAATGGCTTCTATCTTGACAGAAAATGAAAATTATACCTCAATGTGTGGCCACTCATGTGGACACATAAGAATGTCTTAAAGGCAATCATTTTACTTCAGATAACACACCCTGACAGAACTGCACAGCACACTGGCTGGGCTTTCATTTCCCATAAAAGTAGCAACCGTGACCTACAAAATGGTCTAGGAATCATATAATTTATACATATCACACACACACACACACACGCACACACAATATTTATAATAAATCATCTTAAGCACACCGCTGTATTTTGAGGGACGGGCTGGAAGTCAGCACTAAAAATTCCTTCAAAGTTGCCACAATTGGATCCAGCCACCCAATCTAGTTGAGGGCACTGAAGAGGAGCGGGGAGGGGAGGCTTTGAGTCCAGAAATAAACTTAACTTTTATACTCCAAACCTCTGTCTCTCAGCCATAAGATTCTTAGACGCTTTTGGGCTACCAAATGTCACAGTTTTCAAGCCACTTTACACCAGTGAAACTAGCATGAAGTTGGGCTCTGCTATTACACTTTATATGTGCAGGAGATGCCAACATTTCCCTTATCTTAGGGATGAACAGAAAGCCCTCAAATGAGCAGGGGCAGACTGGCCATTGAACTTACAAGGAGATTTCCCGGGGGGCCACTGCCCTGGAGGCGGCTGGTGGCTAGGAGCAATCAATCAAGCCCCAAAAGCTCTGCCGGCACCACAGGGCCACTTGGCTTGGACCCTTCAGGGGCAACACTGATCTGTGGCAGCTCACCAAGGTGCATCTTCCTTCACTGCTACCAGTGGAGGAGGCGATGGGTGAGCTGGTGCACATTATTAGTGCTACTGGCCAGGTCTGAGTGGACTGGCCCTTGCAGTGTAGGCTTGTCACACCACAACTGCGGTTTGCAAATAAAGCCTCCCTGTGCTTAGTTCAGCAAAAAAAACAACAACCCCATGCTTAATACAGAAAAAACACTGGCATACCAAACAGGAAAGGGAAAACCAAACTAATTACACACTCAAAGACTGGTGGTGGTGAAAAGTACTGTCAAGTTGCAGCCGACTTATGGTGGCCCTCTAGGGTTTTCAAGGCAAGAAGCATTCAGAGGTCATTTGCCATTGCTTGCCTCTGAGTAGCAACCCTGGGCTTCCTTGGCGGTCTCTCCCACCCAAACAGAGCTGACCCCGCTTCTGAGATCTGACAAGAACCCAGAATCCTTAAAGGTAAAAAAATGATTTCTGCAGTAGCTGCAAATAATTTTGCCGAATAGCCTCTCTTCCTCACAAATATTCTGCCACTCAGGCATTAACATAAAGTCAGCTTGCTGGAGCTGCTGCAGATGCGGCAGTGCAGCAAACCCCACCCCTACAGCTGCAACCACTAATGGTATCATCAGGAAGCGACCAGGCTTGACTGGTGAGGAAAGCCCCAGGCCCAGTGGCTACGCTGATGCCTGAAAGGAGGAAGATGTTGAATACAGGAGAGGCTGGGGGGGGGGGAGCACTGGGAAGAGGGAAAGGACTGGCAGAGCATGGGGAGTGAGGGAGGTAGCTTGGCAGAAATGGGAGGCAGAAGCAACAAGGTCGAGGGAGCAGCTGGCCTTATGCCTTTGGGAGGGGGTGGAGTGGATGGTGACACCCTATAAAAGATGAATTACCTTGAATGGCCAGGGAGGATATGTGGGTGTGGCTTGTGAGGATGTTCAGACAGAGAGAGCAAGGAGAGCCAACCCGAGGGAAGGAGAGGGAAAAGGGTGACTTAACCCCCCTCCCTTCCCACATCTGAGGCCATGGGAGCATGTGGCAGAAGGTGGGCAGATCCCGGGGGGAGGGGGCACGGGGACCCTCACGCGGATATGTAAATAAACTGATTAAAACATATACACATACAAAACACACATAACAGTAAAACCAGGGAGGAGAGTCAATAACAGTTATTGGGGATATGGCAAAGAAAACAAAAGTTTTCAGTCAATGGTGGAAGACAATGATAGAACTGTATGCAGTGTTTAACTACATCTACAAGTCTTCAATTTTCTCATCTCTTACTCTCCAGAAACAAATGTGCATATCTTTTGGCTAGTGAAGCTGCTAGAACAACCTTGGGAGGGCGTCTGTGTCCTTTACGCATGCTGCGTACAAAGCAGCAAAAGAATTGTTATTCTTAGCATGTCAACCCCAAGGCTTTATATCTCCAGTATCACCTACGTGTTTTGTCTTCTAATAAATATTTAACACTCTTTTTTTCTGACTTTTAAAAAGTATCTTGTTAGCACAAACTGCAGCCTATTAACCTAGCAAATAGTTATTTCAAATGTTATGGTACACTGTATCATGGAACAAGTTATTAGTTACACATTTATTCATGTAAAAATAGCCTCTGTGAAAATTGTGCCAAACTGACAACTGTAGGAAGGGAGTCATGAAAGAACAACACAATGGGAATGAAGGCTCATGCCACTGAGACTGCAGCACTCATGTTATCTGGCACAGACCGCTTTTGAATTAAGGGGACTAACAGTGTGAACACTTGGACCTGACAGCTGCTGTTTACTTACACCTGCACCACCCTCTTCCAGTTCAGCTGTAATCACTTTCATATCCTTCCTTTTGAAGTGATCATAGTAGCTTCTCTCCTCTTTCTCTTTTGCATGACAGAGGCGGCACATGCAAGCACACCTTTATTCTGGATGCAAAAACAACAGTACCAGCACCCTTTCCCATCCACCTCTCCTCCTCCTTCATGTGCGCACACATGCTCTTGCTTTGGACAGGGAAGAAGCATGCTATGGACTCTTTCCTCCTGCATCAAAGCTGCTATCTTCCTCTCCCAAGGAGAACACGGAGGTAACTGTATATTTCCCCCCTGCAGGGCAAGTTACAAATTGAAGGGTGGTGTGGTTTGCTATGGGAGAATAGCAGAGGAAAAGTTTCGTTACTCAAGAACTGCAGACCTGCGGGGGTGGGAGGAGGCAAGGCCTCTATGCCGTTGTTGGTCCTCCAGAGTAACTAGTTAGCCATGTGTGAAACAGGATGCTGGACTAGATGGACCACTGGTTCTGATCCAGCAGGGCTCTTCTTATGTTCTTTGAAACCTGTGGTTTTTGAACAAGCTACCATATTGTGACTAGATCTAATCACTAAGACACCATTTTGTGACTGGTAGCTCTTGCAAACAACTTAAGGAACATGCAGAAATACAAACTCTGCCATCCACTGAACCAGACTATCAAAATGGACAGTCCTAGAGCTTTGTGGACGCTTATGAATCCATTGCACACAACAGGCTTTAGATGAGGAACATGTGCGTTTAAAACCTGAAATGCACATTTTATGCTAGATGTCACAGGTTACCCTTCCAAACAGAAAAGGGAAAAAAATCTCTACAGATTCCACATCAGTTCTTGCTTTTTTGCAGTTGCCCTAATAACATAGGGAAATCCCCAAGATGAGAGGCTATGGAGTTTTTATTGTCTGTACAATTTAGCATTCATAGAATCACAGAGTTGGAAGGGGCCATACAGGCCATCTAGTTCAACCCCCTGCTCAGTGTAGGATGATCATAGAGCATCCCTGACACGTGTCTGTCCAGCCTCCATTCCTACCACTGTTCCTCCATTCCTACCTAATTTCTAACCTCAGGTATATTTAAAAGGTGCTTTAGGAGTTGAGACTGATACACTTACCATCCTTCATCATCCTCCACTTCAGGCTCAGACACTTCATTCTCAGGTGTTTCTGCTATGGCTTGGTTTAGCTTTGATTTGAAACTGTCCAGTAACGCCAGTGTCTGGAATTAAAACGTGATTACTGATAACCTGCACAGTTCCTCGTATCTTGTAGCCCTAACTACAAAACAGCCCTAGATGATCGAATATATGGTGGCCTACCTTAGATCAGAGGAAGTTCTTCCAGACTAAGGAGTCTTCCTCTAACCTAAATAGTTCTTCTGTTCAAGGAAGGCTTCTTACTTTGCTCAGTGGAGTGGTAGGATACATGTCAGAGGATGTAATGAAACACAATGTGAAATAAGCTAAGCAAATGTATTTTGGAGTTGCTCTTATTAATATGTTGGCAAAATAGTGACAATACATCCAAAAGCTGCAAGATAAATGCATTACTGCTGTAAAGATGAGTACCAAGCCAATTCATCTGCTTCAGTCTGCATGGTTGTAGAAAGCACGAAGAGACTCTAAGGGGCACTCAGATCTCCAGAAGCAAGACTGTCTTCTTCCATATACTCTTTGTTCACATGGGAATGGAGCAGCCCATCCTGCACGGGTTTACATTTTCGCCATTACATTTCCACTGGAGGGCTGAAGCTGCCTTATGACATGATTGAGGTTTATAAGATTATGCATGGGATAGAGCAGGTAGAGAAAGAGGTACTTTTCTCCCTTTCTCACAATACAGGAACTCGTGGGCACTCAATGAAATTGCTGAGCGGTCGGGTTAGAACGGATAAAAGGAAGTACTTCTTCACCCAAAGAGTGATTAACACATGGAATTCACTGCCACAGGAAGTGGTGGCGGCTACAAGCATGGACGGCTTCAAGTGGGAATTAGATAAGCATATGGAGCAGAGGTCCATCAGTGGCTATTAGCCACAAGGTATAGATAGGGACTCTGGGGCAAGTGATGCTCTGTCTTCTTGGTGCTTGGGGGGGTCAACAGTGGGAGGGCTTCTAATGTCCTGGCCCCACTGGTGGACCTCCTGATGGCACTGGTATTTCTGGCCACTGTGTGACAGAGTGTTGGACTGGATGGGCCTTTGGCCTGATCCAACATTGGCATCTCTTATGTTCTTATGTTAATCAGGCCATTGGTTCATAACAGTCATCTACTCAGACTGGCAACACCCCTGCAGGGTCTCGGGCAGAGGTCCTTCACATCACCTACCCCCTGGTCCTTTTAACTGGGGGTGGTGGGGATTGAACCTGGGATCTTCTGCATGCCAAACAGTTGCTCTGCCACTGAGCCATGACCCCTCTCAAGGGTCAGAAGTCAATTTCATAATATATGAATAATATTATCAATAGTTTGGGTTGCGTGTATGCACACATGACTAGAATTCATTTACAAAAACTTTTAAAATGTTTGCAGAACCTCTTCCACTTTGATTTGTACACGAAGGAACCACTGTGTGTTACGGAAGATTCTGGAATACATTGTAAGCACAGAGCAGCTGCCTATTGACGGGGAAGTTGTCTTTCAAAATAACTTGTCTGTCGTTACTGACTTTCTCATTAAGAAACATTTGATCAGCTCATGAGGAGGTTCATGGCTCCATAAAACACAGATTGAAAGCCCCCAGTTTATGAGATTTTAAATTAAGACAGGAGTTCAGACAATAGTAGTACTCACAATTAAAACTTAATTAAGAGATAACTTTTTTTTACCATTTACAAATGTTTTTCTTTTCTTTTTTGAAAATCAGCCTGGTTTTGAGATTCCCCCGGCCATGCCGAGGGTTGGCTGCAGGGCAGAGGAAAAGCCACCGCCCCAGAGGGCCCAGTCTTTTTAAAAATGCCAGCCACTACAGAGCTGATTGGTGGCGGGTCTGAGTGACTGAGCAGGAGGCAAGGAGCAGCCTCACCTGTAGACTTACCAACTCTCTAAGTCCTGTGAGGACGGGCATTCTGATAAGAGGGCAGAAATGACACGGGGACCCATGCATCCTTTTAAAAGGGATGCCGCAAGATTAGGAGGAAGAATCCAAATACCCTCCACAGGCTGAATGCAAGGTAACCAGCAGGAGGACGGGCGACATGGTGCTGGAGAAACCTCTCCCTAATTCTGAGGCCAGTGGGGACACGAGGGAGTGATGTCAGGAGGTCAGCAAGCAGAGGGAAAGGCCCTGAATTACCCAGTAGTTTCAGTTTTTATTACCTGATCTTCACGCGAAGACCCCCTTTTTGGCTGTTGTTTTCTCAGTTCTTCGTATTTCTTCTTCTCTTGCAGATATTCTGCAACAATGCTGTTTGGGGCAACTTCTACCTCTGCATCTAGAAATCAACAAAAACATACATTTTTCTTTGTGATTCATATCGATAACAGTGGGGATGCATAAAGAAGAGACAAAGTATGGCTTCATAAAATACCCCATTTACCAATGTAACTAGATTCGGTTTTTGATACACGCACTTGTTAGAAAGCGCAATTCACTGAGGTTCAGAAACGATTGTCCACTGAAGTTACCAAAGAGTTGCTAAACTGTTATCAGCTTTTCACACTGGAACAATGTTCGGAGAATGGGTATGAACATATGAAACAGCCTAAAAATCACATAATATTCTTGATGACAAATTGGTAAAATGTGGTTTGGATCCTATTACTGTTAGGTGGATCTGTAACTGGTTGAGAGCCAGTTAGGTGTAGTGGTTAAGTGCGCAGACTCTAATTTGGGAGAACCGGGTTTGATTCCCCCCTCCTCCACTTGCAGCTGATAGATGACCTTGCGCAAGCCATAGTTCTGTCAGAGCTGTCCTTGAAAGTGCAGTTCTTGAAAGAGCTCTCTCAGCCCCACCTTCCTCACAGGTGTCTATTGTGGGGAGGGGAAAGGAAAGGAGTTTGTAAGCCACTCTGAGACTCTGAGTGAAGGGTGGGGTATAAATCCAATCTCCTCCTCCTCCTCCTCCTCCTCCTCTTCTTCTTGACAGATCACACCCAAAGAGTGCTTGTTAATGGTTCCTCATCCTCTTGGAGAGGAGTGACAAATGGAGTGCCTCAAGGATCTGTCCTGGGACCTGTTTTGTTCAACATCTTTATCAACAATTTGGATGAAAGGATAGAGGGAATGCTTATTAAATTTGCAGATGATACTAAATTGGGAGGGGTAGCAAATATGGTAGAACACAGAGTCAGGATAGAGGATGAGCTTGACAGGCTGCAAAACTAGGCTAAAACAAATAAAATAAATCTCAATAGGGATAAATGTAAAAAGTTCTGCCTTTCGTAGGAAAAATCAAATGCATAATTATAGGATGGGGGAGACTTGTTTTGGTAGTAGTATGTGCGAAAAGGATCTAGGGGTCGTAGTAGATCATACACTGAACATGAGTCAGCAGTGTAATGCAGTAGCTAAAAAGGCAAATGCAATTTTGGGCTGTATCAACAGAAGTATAGTGTCCAGATCATGTGAAGTGATGATATCGCTTTACTGTGCTCTGGGTAAACGTAAAGGTTCCCTTGCTCGAAAGCCAGTCAAGTCCGACTCTACGGTTGCGGTGCTCATCTCCGTTTCAAAGCCGAAGAGCCAGCGCTGTCCGAAGACGTTCCCGTGGTCATGTGGCCGGCATGACTAAACACCAAGGCGCACGGAACGCTGTTACCTTCCCACCGAAGCAGTACCTATTTATCTACTTGCAATTTCTTGCTTTCAAACTGCTAGGTTGGCAGGAGCTGGAACTAGAGATGGGAGCTCACTCCATCATGCGGCAACTCGGGTCTCGAACTGCTGAACTACTGACCTTCCACAGCCTGCAGTTCAGCGTCTTAACCACTTGAGCCACCACAGCTCCTAAGTGCTCTGGTTAGACCTCACCTAGTGTATTTAAGAAGGATATAGACAAGCTGGACTATGTCCAGAGGAGGGCAACGAAGATGGTGAGAGGTCTGGAGACCAAGTCCTATGAGGAAAGGTTGAAAGAACTTGGTATGTTTAGCCTGCAGAGGAAATGACTGAGAGGTGATATGATAACCATCTTCAAGTACTTGAAGGGCTGTCTTATAGAGGATGGTGTGGAGTTGTTTTCTGTTGCCCCAGAAGGTCAGAGCAGAACCAATGGGTTGAAAGACTCAGTGGAACAGGCTTCCTTGGGAAGTGGTGGATTCTCCTTCTTTGGAGGTTTTCAAACAGAGGCTAGATGGCCATCTGACAGCCATGTGGATTGTGTAAACTTAGGCAGTTCATGAGAGAGAGGGCAGGACGAGTTGCCTCAGTGCTTAGTTCCCAAATTTTGGTGCCATGACCAAAAAAGTCCGTTCTCAGGTTGCCACCCATCTAGCCTCAGATGGTGCAGGCAACCAAAGCAGGGCCTGTTGAGATGTCTGGAGAGGCTAGGTAGGATCATAATAGAGTAGGTGGTCCAATCTATGTAGGCTTTAAAAGTCAATACAAGCACCTTGAATTGGGCCTGGAAGCAAATGGGGAGCCAGTGTAGATGGAACAAGACTGGTGTGATACGGTCTCTACCACGGACTCCAGCCAGCATTCTGGTTGCAGCATTCAGCACCAACTGTAGCTTCTGGACTGTCTTCAAAGGCAGCCCCACAAAGAGTGCATTGCAGAAATCTAATCTAGATTTACCAGGGCATGCACCATAGCACCAAGATCTTTCTTACCCAGCAGCAGCTGCAACTGGCACCCCAGCCATGGCTACTGCCTGTATATTCAACAGGAGGCCCGGGTCCAGCAATACCCCCAAGCTACAAACCTGTTTCTGTAGGGGTAATACAACCTCATTCAGAAAAAGGAGACATCCCTGTTCCTAAATCAGCCCTTCCCCCAACCAGCAGAACTACTGTTTTGTCAGGATTTAAGTTTCATCCCGAAACTGCATCCAGGCACCTTCATGGTTTCCACAGTCTCCCTGAGATCAGCTGGAAGGGCGATATGTGGTCTCCTTAGGTGGATTAGGGGGACAATGTTTAGCCAAGAAAGACAGGGATTTGTCAACTGGAGGAGAATAGGTCTGAGAAGAGACTGCGCTTATTGGGCTTCACCTATGACATGAGGTATAACTATACAATTTGCCTTCAATTGACTTTGCACCTTGTAAAAAGGTAAGCGTAAAGGTTTCCCTTGCTCGAAAGCTAGTTGAATCCAGCTAGAGGGTGGTGCTCATCTCCGTTTCCAAGCTGAAGAGCCAGCACTGTCCAAAGACATTTCCGTGGTCATGTGGCCAGCATGACTAAACGCCGAGGTGCATGGAATGCTGTTACCTTCCCACAGATTTATCTACTTGCAATTTCTTGCTAGGTTGGCAGGAGCTGGAGCCAGAGATGGGAGATCACTCTGTCACGCGGCACCAGGATCTCAAACTGCCGAACTACAGACCTTCCGGTTTGCAGGTCAGTGTCTTAACCTCTAAGCCACCGTGGCTCCCTTGTACCTTGTACAACATCTTAAATTTATCTCCAGAATTGTTAATACAAGAACTACCAAGCAATTCCTCTGCTTTCGGCCTTCAAGGAATCTGTGTTATCTTGCCTGGTGTTGGAGAGATATGTGGACTATTGCTGGCCTTTGTGTTTTCAGTGGGAACAAAGCATTTTTTATTTGCTTGCTCCCAGAAAGCTAGGTATGCAACCCAATGCCAGGACCATCTAAATGCCAGCTCAGTAATTTACATAGGATGCTGGCAAGGCCAGGTCTTAAGATCATAACCCGAGTCATATATTGGCTCCCCTTTTATTTTGTAACATCGAGCCCGATGAAGAGTTCTGGTAAACTTGAAAAGTCTGCACACTGTTTTGTGTCATTTTAGTTATTAGGATAAAAGGAATTACATGGACTATAGCCTTGTTTTAGGTTACTTACAATATACACTAGATAACGCAGGCACATTTTAACAGTGGCTATATAGGTAGTATCATTTAAAAAACAACAACACCTTGCCCCTTGGACAGAAGAAATCAGTCGGTTCTATAGCTATAATAAAAATGATGTATATGTAAGCAATCAGATCATCATTTTACAGAAAAACTGGTCGTACGGTATATATTGGAATAGCGAATATCAAGATGATACACATGTTCATGCATAGTTCTCTTTGTCATGAGCTGCTACATGATGCTCTTCAGAATCATTAATTTACAAATCTCTCTGTCATTTGAAAACTTATTAAACCTTAATTTGATAACTATGTACAAACATGAAATAAAAAGTAAAGTTTATTGAGAGAAATGTTTTGTGATTAGTGAACTCAGAGATTCCTCTTGGGGGGAAAAAGAGTAGCTCCCCGTTATAGGCGTGCATACCTACGCAAAAGGTGTGTCTTTAGATTTCCCGAATTAAGTGTATTTCGCATAGGGACAGACTTGTGTTGTTTCCTTGTTGCTGCTGTGGCTACCAATACAGTGCAGGGGTAACAGGGCTTCTACAGGGTGGGCTGCCCTGTAGTTTCTCTGCTCTAGCTCCATCCTCCTCTGCCACAAGAGCTTTTTCTAGTTTTTTTTAAAAATAAGCGATTGAATAACATTATAATGATGCAACAATCTGTGTATCAGGTTCTCTAAATTCCCAGCTTTCATTGGAAAAAAGTGAGGTCCTAGAACCTTCAGTTGAGGATCTAAGGTGCTACTGGACTGGAATCTATCTCTTTGAAGAGATGTGCCTTTCCCCTTATATCTCGAAAATGAAAGGGGATGGAGACTTACAAAAGAGCTGAGTAGTGGTGAGAGGAGGAAATGGCCACTGCAGGGACAAGGGCAGGAAAAAAATCTGAACTTTCTCACCCAGATGTTAGTCATCCAGAATTTCCTGAGATTTTCCCTAAAATTCAGAAGCACAGTAGGTTTGGGGAAGATAGAAGAAAAGCGGGGGGGGCGGGGGGGGGGCGGGACGACACTTCCCAACAGCATCAAACCCAGGACAAATAGCACTTGTGGACGTGGTCCTCATGGAACAAGAAACCGAGTATTCTGTTTTTAGCCTGTACTGCTGTAATATCCAACACCAGCTCCAGAAGAGAATAGGACATTGTAATAAATGGAGTGTTGCACCAGCTTTGTTCATATGTTCTTATGTTATATGCTATCTGTACAGAAGAATAGAATTGTTTCCTTTATCTAGAGTGTTTGACCTGGAAAGCTCAGCCTAGACCGATCTCGGAAGCTAAGCAGGGTCAGCCGTGGCCAGTATTTAGGTGGGAGACCTCCAAGGAATACCAGGGTTGTAACTTGGAGGCAGGCAATGACTAACTACCTCTCAACATCTCTTGCCTTGAAAATCCTACGGGGTCACCAGTCAGCTGTGGCTTGACAGCACTCTCCAGCACCACCATCTACAGCAGGATTTATTAGAGTCTGCATAGCAGGAAAAGCAGTATGCTTTTCATACACCATTTTAATTTGGGCTGGATTTTGAGCCAGTGCTTAAATGAGTCCACTTTATAATATTCTATGTCCCTACAGTTGCCAGCTCCAGGTCAGGAAATTCCTGGAGATTTAGGGGTGGAGCCTTGGGGAAAGTGGGGTTTGGAGAAGGGAAGGTCCTCATCAGGGTAGAATGCCATAGAATCCACCCTCCAAAGCAAGCATTTTCTCCAGGGGCACTGATCTCTGTTGTCTGGAGATCAGTTCTAATCTGGAGTTTGGCAATACTATACATTTCTAGGTTCAAAATGTGTGAGGTTTAGATCCCTTTTTACAGCACTCTTATATCAGTTTTATTTTAAAATATTCTGTAGTAATTCTGTGCCAAAAATAGCACTGCTACCTAAAATATTTTCTCAGGTTAAAACCTGTATACTTGATCATTGTACAATGAGTATTGCAGACAACGAACATTTACAATGAATGCATTCTGTACTCTGATGGGCCATTTTTTAAATATTAGTAACTTACTTGAAATTTTGCAGGACCTGTAAATTAAAAAAAATCCAGAACTTCAAGCATATTCGTATTTAATGGTGCTGAACCTCTAACCATACTACTTTTAAAAGGTGGAAGGAATTATATGACTTTGTCTACCTTGAAAGTATCTTGAAAACTAAATTAAAAGTCTGTAAGAGTTCATGCAAGGGGGATTATTTTCATCAGCAATACGACATCAGAAGAGAAGCCTTGTACATTACTGCAATGAGCCAGGTCTTTAGCGGTGGAAGCCGATTTGCAGTATTATAAAAGTTCCTCCTCCACAATTATAACTGTTGCTCACAATATAGACTGTGTGGGTTCTTAAAATGGCAAGTAAGCAACTGAAAACAATATACAAAACTGATCATCAGTGGACATTTGTCACGACTCTGCACTCATACATGTATATAATTGACATTTAAAGGGAAGTTAAAACCTAGGAGCTAACACAGTGGTTCCCCACCCATCCCTGATTTTAATTCAATCTACCAAGTATGCATCCAAAGTGATAACAAAGTAGTGACGGTCACTAGCAGAGATGGCTTTAAAAGGGGATTAGACAGATGGTGGTTAGGTCCATGAACACATGAAGTTCCAATATACTGAGTCAGACCACTGGTCTAAGGTCAATATTGTCTACTTGAACTGACAGCAGCACTCCAGGGTCTCAGGTAGAAATCTTTGACACCACCTACTTTTGAAAACTGGATATGTATGGATAGCCCCTGAGACCTTTTGCATGCAAAGCAGGTACACTCTACCACTGACTATCTTGCAATGATGACTAAAGAAAACCCCCATATATAGAGGTAGTAAATCTCTGAATACCAGTTCTAGGAGGAAACATCAGGAGAACGTCAACAGATTATATAAACTACTGGTGAGAAGATAGGAAAAAACAATGTTTCCTCTACCTGCAAGACTGGATTCAGGTTTCCGGCTTTCAGCAATACTTTGCCTTAATCTAGTTTTACTCTTTTATTTAGTGCCCAAGACTAGCCCTACAGGATGTTGATTGATGCAGCCTCCAGGCACTGCCTCTCCAGCTGTTATAACTGGCTCCTATTCTTATGTTTAATGGTAACTATTGACAGCTTTCTTGTTTTGTCCTGTCTTTCTCACTGAGGAAACCACAAATCACATTTCTAAAATAAATAAATAAACAGATTCCATCTTGATAATAAGGAAAAAATAGCAAAAAAGTTTAATGAAGGATAACCAGTAAATTATTTAAGAGAATATCCTAAATAAATGAAACAAATAATTTACTCTATCAAAGTGCTAGGATACATACATTTGTTTGAGTCATAATTTAGTATGCAGTTTTCTCAATTTCATTAATGCCTTATGTATCCTTTCAAAAATACGATCGTTGAGGGAAGCTGTATAGTACAGCAGTAACTTTAAAACAATTGCAAAATACACCAGGATATTCAGGCATGTTTTTTGTGTCACAAAGACAGAATCATAAAGAACAGAATTACACTAGTGGAAGATGAAACAGAAGGCAATTAAGGGAGGAAAACAGTGTTCTAGGTTTCAGATTAGTAAATCTATGCCAAGATGATGTTTTGTTTAAACAGAAGAAGAAGATAGGGTTGCTAAATGGCACTTACCCTTGTGGCGGGGGACTCCAGCTTGGATCCCGGGGTGTGCGCGTGTGTGTGAAGAAAGCACGTGCCGCGTGCACGCCACAGGGAAGTGACGTCATGACGCCGGGCACACTGGGGCGGGGCCACAGCCATTTGAGGGGAAAACATAGAGTTTTCCCCTCAAATGGCTGTGGCCCCGCCCCCAGCGTGCCCGGCGTCATGACGTCACTTCCCTGTGACGTGCACACGGGGGTGGGGTTTCCCCCGGGGCCCAATTCCGCCGCGGCGGAAATCGGGCCTCCAAAGCGGGGGTTTCCCCGCCCCCTGGCCCGATTTGGCAGCCCTAGAAGAAGAAGAGTTAGTTTTTATACCCCACTTTCCTCTGTCTTAAGGAGTCTCAAAGAGGCTTACAATTGTCAAGGGATACTATAAGAAAATCAGTTCGGAAATCAAGCGAATTACTGGATTTAGATTACCAAGAAATCATAAAATCATGTTGAGTCTTGTCAAAGAGCTTGTATCAACTTCTCAATATCATATGGATTTATACTTCTAATTGCCACCTAAATACTTGTTGTAAAAAGAAAGGCAAATTAATTTTATTGTTTCGGATTATATTCTAGAGACAAAAATGAATAAAATATAGTACGCACTGAAAAAAACCTGTAACATCTCCAATATTACTGACAGATATTTCATATATAATGACAATGGACTCTTGTGATTTCTGTTTTGTATCAATAATAAATAAAAACTTATATAATAAATAAAGAGCAAGGAGGTAAAGATAGGATGTTTTGGAGGTTGTTAATTCATTGGGTCACCATAAATCAGAAGTAACTTGACAGTATATAATGTGCACACACACATAACTGCCTCTTCTCAATTTCAAGTGGCTGTTTAGTATTAAAACTATTTTTTAAAAGCCAAGATGTAATTATATCTGTCATGATCTGGGCTGTGCCACCAGAGGCCTACTAGGCCCAAGGAGCCTGGCTAGCAGTAGGGGAGGCTGGGCCTACGAACCCCAGAAGGCCTTGGGAAGTTTTGGTGCCGATTTTGACCAATAGGGAAGAAGAGGGCTGGGGAATAAAAGAACTGGTACAAGAGGAAAAGCTGTTCTTCCTAAAAAACACGGCCAGGAGAGAGGCTGCTGTGAGGAAGAAGCCCTCATCCTGAGGGAAGGGTGAGTAGTCTAAGGCCATGAGGTAGTGAGCTAGGGACAGTATTTTTAGACACGTTAGGGCATTTGATTTCTTTTCTTTTCACCCACTTACTGTTATTATTCTGCACCTTGTTGTTTGACCTCCTATAAAAGAAACTATTTTCATTGTTCACTCTGCCTGGTCCTCATGCCTATTATTCGGCCAAAAGGGAGGTCTGAATGTTTTGGGAGGGTGCTCTGGGCCTTCTCAAGGGATTCTAAATCCAGAGTGGTGGCAGCATCACGTGACACCCCCCCCGAGCCGTGACAATATCAAATGAAATTTATAGTACATCTAGCTCTTACTTGGGCCTGTCTATTATTTTTAAACTAGCAAATAATATCTGAACCTCATTTGTCTAATACTGTGAAATATAAAAGCCAGTAACTACAGCAACAACAACAAGAAGCTTGTGGGGACAACCTGTATATTTATTGCCTAATTTTTATAAACATTGCCACAACATGTTTTGAGAATCCTTGGAAAGTATTCGAAAACAAATGTGCAACTCCTACGTAATGCAATTCAAGCACATGGAAGTTTTCTTCAACAAACCGTTTCCTTCATTTTTCCTGCAAATTAGTTAATCTTTTTATATGCAAGATGCTCCCAAAAATGACTCCATCCTTTCTTCCTTGTTGCCTTTATACCTGGAACTGCCTCACTTTTTCTATAAAATATCTGGCACAACCCTTTACAGAAATGGTTTCTGGATGTCCTACAGAAACTGTGCCTGAATTCATGTAACTGAGATCCTCAGGGACTGGTGATTTTAGAGAGTTTTACTCTGAGTTTAACAATGTCACATTTGAGTTCCTTAAGAGCCCTCTGGTATACACCATCTGGACCCAGTGATTTGTGAGTTTTTAATTTGTTCTAGGGGCCGTGGTGGCTCAGAGGTTAAGACACTGAGCTGCAGTTCAGAAAGTCTGTAGTTCAGCCGTTTGAGACCTTAGTGCCGTGTGACGGAGTGACTTCCCATCTCTGGCCTCAGCTCCTTCCAACCTAGCAGTTTGAAAGCAAGAAATTGCAAATAGATAAACAGGTACCGCTTTGGTGGGAAGGTAACAATGTTCCGTGCACCTTGGTGTTTAGTCATGCTTGCCACATGACCACGGAAACGCCTTCAAACAGTGCTGGCTCTTCGGCTTGGAAGCGGAGATGAGCACCGATCCCTAGAGTCGGATCTGACTAGCTCTCGAGCAAGGCAAACCTTAATTTGCTGTAGACCTAGAATTTTATCACTTGGCACCTCCGTTTGATTCAGTTCTTCAGATGCTCACTCCGAATAAAGCAGTTCCAGACAGGTTAACTGTTCCATATTTTCTATGGTAAAAACTAATGCAAAGAATTCATTCAATTTCTGTGCAGGCCATGTCTTCCATTAGCAACTTTTCACTCCTTTGCTGTCCAAGGACCCAGCCACCATGTGGTCAAAATGCTGTCACAGACCAATCTCTGTACATTTTTAATGATCCAATATCCCATTACTGCCCCCCCCCCTTACAGGGTATTCTCAGCACTAAAAAATACTGTTTTGTCATCTCCATATCAGGTAGGAATCTGTAGGGGATTATTTCTCCCCCTCACTGGCCTAATGTCCTCCTACCCTGAAACCCTCATTCTCCATGACAGCAGATGAGCTGCCAGTATGCTAGCATTTTAAAAATAAACAGATAATCTAAGTATTACCTTATTTTTTCAAAAAAAAATCAGCTTCTTATGGCAAAATACACATTCCTTATATTTCAGATCTCCATATCTGCAAAGAACACACTTTGTCTTGTCATTTTTTGATGCTGATTTGGCAAAATGAGTATTACAGTAAATGCCTAACCTGTGAAGGGCAATTTCAATCCTTTTGCCAACTTCAGTGAATTTTCGATCAAAGTTTCATGATGTGCAATTAGATTTCAAAATCATATGATTAATTTCACATAGTGTTGAAGCCTGGTATTGCACAAAAACCTGTTATAGCTTTGAGGCAATCTTTGCTTTTATTATGACAAGTTATGATCAACTTCTTAGATATCTTTGTAGATATACATATTTCTATAATCTGACAAAAAGCCTGTCACCAGGACAAAAGGGTACAATGCTGAATCATATTTGCAGATGCCATAAATTAAATGCATGTGTTTAGGAGTAGACACAGCAAATTGCCCTCTCACTGGTTTCTCTGTGATCCTTCTATCTATTAAGCAGTGCTCACATTGCTGCTATTAGATCTAAGCCCAAACACATGTAATTTCTTTCTTTCTTTCTTTGTTAAATTTATATCTTGCCCTCCCTGCAAGCGGGCTCAAGGAGGGTAACAACAACAGAGCTTACAGGCTCATTAAAACAAGTTATCACAATAAATTATTTAAAACCGTTTAAAAGATGATGAAGTGTTCTTTAATTTATAAGGCTCCAAAAGGCTAGACAGATGACAGAACAAAGAGTCCAGAGGAAATAATAATAGTGTCTCTTTGCATGGGCAGATGTAATAGGGCAGTTTTCAGCAAGGGAGGTCAAATGATTGGGCGTCCGCTGCCTCAACCAAAGGCCTGGAGGAACGGCTCCATTTTGCAGGCCCTGCGAAACTGTAATAAGCCTCACAGGGCCCTGATCTCAAGCGGGGGCGGGAATGGAAAAGGCTCTGGCCCTGGTCAAGGCTAAGCAGACATCCTTTGGGTTGAGGACAGCCAGTAGATGTTGGCCAGCAGAGCACAAGGCTCTCTGAGGGACATATGGGGAGAGACAGTCCCTTAGATGTGTCGGTCCCTGGCCGCATAGGGCTTTAAAGGTTAATACCATCACCTTGAAACTGATCCAGTACTCAATTGGTAACCAGTGCAATTGGCAAAGCACTGGCTGAATGTACACCTGGCACAGATGTCGCAGTTAGCAGGTGAGCTGCTGATTTTTGCACCAGGCGTAGTTTACAGATCAGATTCAAGGGTAAGCCTGCATAAAGTGAGTTACAGTAGTCTAACCTGGAAGTTACCATTGTGTGAGTAATTGTAGCCAAATCCCAGGAGAAGATAAGGAACCATCTGCCTGATCTGCTGAAAATGATAAAAGACAGACCTGGCAACAGTGGTGACCTGGACCTCCATAGAAAGTAAGGCATCCAGGATCACCCCTAGGCGCCTCACCCCTGGCAATGGCACCAATAGTGCCCATCCAGGGCCGGGAGTCTGATTCCTGAACCTACCCCTCCCTGACTCAGATACAGGACCCCCATCTTCATTGGACTGAGTTTCAGCCAGCTCTGCTGTAGCCATGGCCTCCAAAGCCCTGTCCAGATTATCTGGGGCGGAGTCCGGGTGGCCATCCATCAACAGATAGACCTTGGTGACAACAGATACAACTTGTGCTATCAGGTTCCCTGTTTTGTCTAGACTCTGCTTTCTTCCTGTAGCCTCAATTTCCCAGTGAAAAATGTTCACTATCAGTGTACAACCACACCTCACATTTTAAAAAGTATATACGTGATGAAACTTCCTCAGACAAAAAAGGCTAAACTAGACATGATTAGTGTCGGTGTGGTACAAATTCTATATGGATCCATGTTCAAAATCTGAGCTGATATGAATGGTACACTGTCAGCAACTTAACATTTGAATGAATCCCCAGATTAACTGAACCACCAGCATCTGTTTCTTGTTGGAGCTCCCCCAACACATTTCTTTGATTCACAGGGTCTTACATTTGCAAACTGATTTAGGAACGAGACACTGAGTCTTGGATCTCACAAACCACCAGGATAAAGAGCTGACAGTCCATGATCTTCCGTACCCCCCCCCCCCCGAGCCCTTTCTAACCCTTGGAAACAGTATTGTCAGGGTTGGGGCATTCATGGGTACTAATAGGGTTCTAAGGGTTCCAGGGAGAGGGGAAGATCCATGATTGTTGTACCCATGCAAAGCAGGATCCAACCCTGACTCTTCAGTTCCCCATTAAGGAGATGAATGTCTTCTATCCCAAAATGTTCTCTATAGCATGAGGTTCCAAAAGGGCCCAGGAGCAAAAAGCAGGACTGTCACAACTCTTTTAGTTGCAGTTGGATATGGTGTGTTTTTAACTTTCTTGTTATTTCTCTTTCTCTCTTGGTATGTAATGTTGCCACCAGGAATTTAATTCCAGTCTTATTAATTAACCTTTCCCACAGTATTGTGCCCAAGCTCTAAGGCCCCTTGATTGGACTATGTGGTCCTGAGGATGAGACTCTTCTTTTTTACTAACATATGACTCCAGGTTTTCATAAAACAAAATAAAGCTTTATTTGTACAAGAAGTGTATTGGTTTCAGGATGTTTAGCAACTTGTTTCTTCTGTAAATGAAACTGTGGATGTTAATAACCTCTGGCTAAATTGTCATATTCTTTCACTTCACAATCACTCCTCTTTATCAAATTTGTTCCTCCTAAGAATGTATTTTGTCGAAGCTTTAATATGTATATTGCTTAGTTAAATCTTTTAACTCAGGTTTCTGTCAGCTTCTTTACTTCACACTCTTATAACACTTTGACAGTATTAGGATTTGACTCTCTCTAGTCACCTATATGTCTGTAAGTATTGCTACTTTCTTCTCCAGAATCCTAATGCCTTTCATAGCACTCTGCTGGATTCAGAAGACTGAACTTTTTCTGTAGACCATTAACTGCTGACTGACTTCTGCTGACTGTTAAGAGCTGCTCTCTCTCTCTCTCTCTCTCTTTCTCCACTTTTCTTAGCTTCACCCATACCCTCTCAGTCACTAACCAATCACCTCACTCACTAATCACCAGGGCTATTTTTGGGCAGAAACGCACAGGAACGGAGTTCCGGCTGGCTCCTGAGTTGGCCACGCCCAGCAGGAACTCATTAGCATAATAGGCCACACCTAACAGCAGACACTCATTAGGATTGGCTACATTAGGGGTGTGTGGCCTAACATGCAAAGTTCCTGCTACAAAAAAAAGCCCAGGGTTTTGACAACAAAGTAAACACAATAAGAAGCAAAAGGTTGGATGACCACACTTCTGGTAACATATGGGGTGTGGCCTAATATGCTAATGAGCTGTGCTGTCAGGGGGTATGGTCTAATATGCTAATGGGGTTCTGCTGTTGGGTGTGGCCTATTATGCTAATGAGTTCATGCTGGGCTTTTTCTACCAAAAAAGCCCTGCTTATCACCCTCTTTCAATCCCCTTACTCTTCTGAAACTTAACAACATTTAAAGAAACACACACAACTTTAAATAATTACAAGGACAAACAATTTGACATAGTCATGAGAGGCACTCTTTACAGCCTATTTAGAGTAATGGTTAAATCCAATATTAGTGGGTTGGTTTGTATATGTTTTTATGTGACTACAGTGTAAGGAAATGACAACATTTGCTACTAATAAATTTGAAATGTAGTGTTTGAAGAGAGTTTTATGGATAACGTGGACCACCAAAAAGACAAATCAGTGGGTTAAAAATCAAATTAAGCCTGAACTTTCCCTAGAAGCTAAAATGACTGAACTGAGGCTATCATACTTTGATCACATGATGAGATGACAAGAGTCACTGGAAAAGACAATGATGTCAGGAAAAGTTGAAGGCAGCAGGAAAAGAGGAAGACCCAGAATGAGATGGTTTGACTCAATCAAGGAAGCCACAACTCTCCGTTTGAAAGACCTGAGCAAGGCTGTTAACAACAGGACGTTTTGGAGGTCATTAATTCAGAAGGGTTGCCATAAGCTGGAAACATGACAGCACTTAACATACATGCACACAAAATCAAACCAATATAAGGAGATGGAGAAGGTACAATGGTGATAATCTTTGCTATTCATTACATTTTCATATATTATTTTTGTATGATAGGTAGTTCATAAAGTTTTCTGTAGTCACTAATATCAATCAGAAAACATGAGCTTATTTATATATTAAACATATATTTCTTCTGCATACTAGACCTAAATGAGTTCTTAAGGTACCTTACAACAGAATTTTAAATAACATTTTCAAATACCAACCAAACCAAATCACATTAATGGCTAAAGAAAAAGCAAGAACAGCATTAACCAAGCACTTGACTGAACAGAAAAGTCTCATGCAGACTATGATGGATGGCAAGTGAGAGAGCCTGAGGTGGGCCCCTTAAGGGAAGGAAGTTTACAGGAAAGGTACCACCACTAAAAAGGACCTGTTTATTGGAGCTATTTGCCTAATCTCAAAGGCTGTGGCACTCTGAGAACAGTTTTCTTAAGTGACCTAAAAGTTCTGCAGGGTTCTCTAAAAGAATAACACTAATCTTTGTACTCCACTCTTATTCTTGAGAACAGAGGGGAACAACTTTCTGTGCAATGCACACATATCTGATGGGAAGGACACAATTTCAAGAATTAAGGTGGGTCAAAATGACAACAATGTAGTGGCAAGAACATGTATGGCTGGCTCAGAACAGGAACAATGATTTTGATCTGCCCCTCGGCACTTGGTTTCCTCACATGCACACATCCTGTTTTACAGTAATCTGATGGGACAGTGTTGACAAATCCTGAAACAATGCCAGCTCTTTTTTTACAAAAAGAAAGTGAAAATGTTGGCCCTAGGGTATTTTCTTTCATTAAAAGAAGGAAGAGATGTAATGTAATGCACAAAACAGTTGCTGGAAAATCTACCACCATAAAGTAATTTCAAGGAAAACATGAGAGATTTTGATTGCCAGAGACTGATATTAGAGACAAAAAAATAAATGGACCAGTCCTTAGAAGTGGAAGAATACAGAATTATAAAACCATTGGGCTGAAAGGAACCAGCCTTCTGATCATGTTTTAAAAGAAGGTAATCAGGACAGTCATCCAGTTCAAAACAGTCTCCAAACACAAAACTGTCAAAGATTAGCCCATATAATCCACACTGCTCAAGAATAAGCAAAAGTTTGCATGACGCTTCCTTTTTCTAGGTTGGAGCATTGGCCCAGTACAGTCTATTCCATCTGTCCATCTGGCATATCTCATCAAGGTCTCAGTCACCTGTCTTTTCCAGCACTTAGAGACGCTGGGCATTACCCATGGGACCTTCTGGGTGCAAAAATGTGCTCTACACTGACTTTTGGCCCTCTTCTGAAAAACAAGTGCAGGTGGTAGTAGAACAGGCAGTGTCAAAGACAATTATATGGCTTTCAGGTAAACTAGGGTCCAGAAACTTCCTTTAAAAAGTAAAAGTAATCACTAGCTAGAGTAGTCTTCAAAATGAACCCTAATATTGGGCTACTGCTCTGGGAACATGAATTCACTCTAAGCTGTGGAGTCTTGTGAGCAAAAAGTCTACTTTGTGAGCTACTGGCATTAACGCTGTGAGTGAGTGATTTGGCTACTGCATAAATTAGTTTGTTCTGCGGCCATCCTTTCTGAGCTAAAACAAAAATGTGTGAGCTGGAGGCTGAAAAACTGAGCTAGCTCACACTAACTCAGCTTAGAGGGAACACTGAACATGACTCATACTTTAGTGCAGAGCTTAGCATCAGCCCATGTGAAAGGGTGGACTTCTTAACTGCACACTTCTGCTCAAAAAACAGCATAAGGTCTGGGGTAGCACCAAGAGGGACTCAAAATGATTTTATTGCGCCTGTATGAAGCCATACACTTTTGCTATAAAACATCTCTTTTTTGACAGAGATGTCAAAATAACCAGCGTTCCCTCTAAGCTGAGTTAGTGTGAGCAAGCTCACAGTTTTTTAGCCTCTGGCTCACACATTTTTGTCTTTGCTCAGGATGGATGGCTCCAGAGCAAACTAATTTATGCAGTAGCCAAATCGCTCGCTCACAACTTTAATGCCAGTAGCCCACAAAGTAGAATTTTTGCTCACAAGACTCCACAGCTTAGAGGGAGCATTGGCTATAACTAAGGTTCATGTGTTGTTATTTATTTACTTTTGTTAAAACATTTGCGAGCCACCTTCCTACCTTATAGGAACTCAAGGCAGCTTACAATATTAATATTAATATTAATAATACTAATAATACTAATAATAATAATATACCATAAAATACATAAAAACTACTAGTTAGAATTGATAACTTAAAACTGTTGGTAGGCAGAAGAACTAATCAAATACCACCATGAATAAAACTGTCTTCAGTCACCTCCTAAAGATCGAGAGTGAGGGGACCAGGCGCACCTCCCTGGGGAAGTTGTTCCATAATCATGGGGGTGCCATTGAAAAGGCCTTCTCTTGTATACCCACCAGACAAGCTTCTTTGGTTGAGTGGACAGGCCTCTCCCTGTGATCTTAGTTCTCAGGCAGGAATGTATGGGAGAAGACGGTCCTCCACATATCCCAGTCCCATGTATGGCTTTAAAGGTCAAAACTGACACCTTGAATTGGGTTTGGGCGCAGACTGGAAGCCAGAGTAATTGCTGTTGGATTGGGGTCACACACGTCTGGTAACTGGCTTTGACCAGCAGTCTAGCTACAGCATTCTGCACTAGCTGCTGCCTCCAAACCCTCTTCAAGGGTAGCTCCAAGCAGAGCCAATTGCAATAAGCCAGTCTAGATGTAACTAAAGCATAGATCACTGTAGCTAGATCAGACTGAGCCAGGAACAAGTACAGCTGGCGCACCAGTCAAAACTGGGTGAAAGTACCCCGAACCACAGCAGCTTCCCGATTGTCTAAGGGGACCACTATGTAGAGCAGCACTCCCAAACTGTGAACTAGACTTTTCAAGGGGAGTGTCACTCTATCCAAGACAAGGGAGATCTCAAGTCCCTGGTCTGCCTTTCTGCTAATACAGAGCATCTCTGTCTTGTCAGGATTAAGTTTCAGCTTCTTTACCCTCATCTAGCCCAGGCCATTACTGACTCCAAGCACCAGTTTAGAACATTTACCGCTTTCTCATGTGATGTCACCTTTTCAGGCTTAAAATGCACATTTCTTTTTTGTACTAACAAAAACTTGCTTTTTAAAAAAATTATGCTCTTTGAGATTCACAAAATAGGGGCAGTGTGTACCTCCATCATTCTTAAGATGACTCTCAGAAATGTCTAAATGATTGAATGCAACCCATAAATTGCCTCAAGGAAATCTCAAATAACCACCGTTTAAAATCCTCTCTTTATTTTCAAAGCTCAGGTTGCCTCTTCTAGTCTAAATTTTGCCAATTCACAACCAAACCATTGTTTTGATAATAGATCGGAAAGCAAATGATATCTGATCTTTCTAAAGTAGTTTAGAAAAAATTGCCTATACCTACATCTGTACAGGGTTCAGCTGTATTGGCTGCCAATTTGAATAAAACTTTTACATGCAGAGACACCAGCAAGGGATTAAAAAAATTAGCCCAGAAGAAGAAAAACAAGAAGAAAAACAAGACAGCCTAACTATTAAACACCATTAAACTATCAAACACTATTAAGCCTATTACATTATTAATGTACTAATGGACTTTTGCTCTTTTCTGCTGCTACAGACAGACTAACATGGCTACCCATCTTGATCTATTAGACACTGGAAAAACCAGATGAGCAGAAAGTTCATGGTAAACCCTTCTACAAAAAGTACTGGTCATCGATGGTATTGTTTAAGAACAAAAAAAGTGCCGCATAATTGTTTGCATAATTGTTCTAAGCAGAAATGCATGCCCCAGGTTGACCTTAATATTTCACCTGAGATGACAAAATGTCTAAATAGTTTCCCAACCCCCCAGCAGCTCTTCCTCCCTTGTCTGAGTCTACAGTTAGTTTTGGCACTCCTCCTCCCATGGATGCAGAACACTCTCATGTTGTGACTGCTTTCTCTCATATGAATCTGCCCACTGGTTAAGATTTTCTTCAGAAGCCCTAAAATTGCTTTCTTGCTTTCAAAAGAAAGAGGAATCAGCATCAGAGACTCGGTTTTGCCTGTCTTGTCACTAAGGCTCTGAACCTCACTCCCTACAGAAGGTGCCAAATCTGTTGTCTTTTAGGCACCAGGCAAATAAGTTTTTATTTTCCCAAACTTACTTATAATTATACCCCTTTCCATTATGTCACTTTTCATGGCTGACTCGTTGATCGCTTTAAGCTGAGTGCTAGTCTTGTCATGATCTGTGGGCATTTAGATGTCTTATGTTCAATTGGCTTGTGTGGTTGCTTTAATTTTTTTTCCCCCTGTTTCTTATGCTGATGTTTCTGCTATGGTTTTTGTTTTATTGCTTTAATTGAAAGTTGTACATAAGCCACCCGAAATTTAATAAGAGACTAGGATGCATGTGTTTTAAACAAATACATGAATGAATCCCTGACATCCTGCTTTTGTGAGTTCGTCATGAGTTTATTCTATGGTTATGCTCATTGTTTCCTCACTGGACTCAGGGGAATTCTGAGTCTTTGCCTGCAGCTGCTGAGTTGCTTGTCTCCTTGCCTTCCTAGTGTATCAGGTCTACACTCTTTGTTCATCCTTGCTATATGTCACAAAAATGCTACGCAACTGATTAAGTCTGTCACTGCAAGCATCTCCTTTTTCTTTAACATACTTATTACAGAAAGTTGTTAGTCTTTAATGTGCCACAATAGATTTATCATTTTATTACAGGTGATATATTCACTGTTTCAATTCCATTTTTTATGTCTGACTATTATGAGGTTTCTGTACCACCAGCCAGAGGAATTTTTAACGGGCAGTTTTGATAGTAAGGTCCCTGCCACACGAGGGAAAAAAAGGACAGGCAAAGTGCGGCTTTTAAAAGCCGCACCAAAATAGGCACGCGGCGGCGGGATCATACAGATCCCGTGAGCCGCCGTGCAATTGCTCCCCGGCATGATCAGATGCCGGGGAGACCGGGGAGGAAGCCATGGGAGGCTGCCGAACTGCGCATGTCTGAGCATGTGCAGTTCGGCCAGGAGCTGGGGATGCGCCGGCGGAAGAACGTGCCGGCGATCCCACGGCCGGCTTTGATGCTGCTTTTTGGAAAGAACCACCTCGGTAGGTGGTTCTTTTTTGCTGCGAGTTATCGTTGGAAGGGCCAGATCAGGGACGGGCGCGCAACACTTCCCAGATGTTGCGGTGGGATCGCGCCCGTTTGCTCTGCCCCCGATCAGTCCCTCTCCCGGCTCAAATCCTCTCGTGTGACCGGGGCTTAAGATGCCCAAATAAAGGTTGAAGAATATATTTTGGTTGCTGCAGCAGCAGAAAATACTGGTACAGATGTAGAATGAAAATTAGTGCTGTGGAGTTGGAGGAAATAAATTGCAAAACGCTGTCATTAAATTCCCACCGTTTCTGCAGCAGCTATCCATTACATTTTATTACATTATGTGAGAGCCAGGGTGGTATAGTGGTTTGTTCCCTCTAAGCTGTGGAGTCTTGTGAGCAAAAATTCTACTTTGTGAGCTACTGGCATTAAAGCTGTGAGCAAGCGATTTGGCTACAGCAGAAATCAGTCTGCTCTGGAGCCATCCTTCCTGAGCTAAAACAAAAATCTGTGAGTCAGAGGCTAAAAAACTGTGAGCTAGCTCACACTAACTCAGCTTAGAGGGAACACTGGACTTACAGTGTCAGACTAGGATCTGGGAGACTCGCATCTGAATCCTCACTCTGCTACAGAAGCTTGCTGGGAGACCTTAGTCCAATCACTCGGGTTGCCAACCTTCAGGTAATGGCTGGAAATCTCTCACTATTATAACTGATTCCAGGGAATAGATATCAGTTCACCTGGAGAAACTGGCTGCTCTGGAAGGTGAACTCTATGGTATTATATCCCTCTCCAAACCCTGCCCTTCTCAGGCTCCACCCCCCAAATCTCTACGTATTCCCCAACCTGGAGCTGGCAACCCTACCAGTCACACACTGTCTGCCTAACCTGCCAAACAGAGTTGTTATGAGGATTAGGGAGGAGAGGACAATGGTGTAAATTGCTTTGGGTTACCACAGGAGAGAGGGAGGATTATAAATGAAATCAAATAAATCAGTAAGAGTGCAGCATTCTAAGATGTCTGAGAGCACCCCAGGATCTACCTAAAGTGCTGAAGATAACAATGCCGTCAGACAAGCAAATACATTCAGTTTGTTTCTGCGTATTGTTTCTTCAGTTTATGGGGAGAGCTACATTTCTTACAATACAATCCTACGCAGAGTTACCCCAATCCATTGATTTAAATGGGCTAAGACTGGAGGAACTCTGCATAGGATTGCATTGTAAGAGATGTAACCCTGGCAGACTAGACAGATGAACAAGTTATGCAGCCTCAGTTCTCAATGCCAGCCATTAATTTATACCAAGACACTCAACACATCTTTATCCTGGCTATCAACAATAGGATCCTGAAGGCAGTTTACAATAATTTTAATGAAATAAGAAAAAATAATCAAAATAATTAAAACGAACCCACAAAGGAAAGGAGATTCCTCAACATGACCACCAGAAAACCAAAGCTACATCCCACCGAAAGCCAGGATAAATAAGAACGTTTGTACTCAAAACCTAAAACTGAGTGATATAGGTGCTAAAAGTGTTCCAAATATGTGGGTGGTAGAACTTCCCTGGTCTCTGGTAGCTACTTATTCCATGGGATAACAATACCCTGGCAAATGGGTAAATCGTTCCTTTTCGCCATTGCCTTTCGCTTTCCTTCTTTCCTCTGCTATTTGTAAAGCCTCATCAGAAAGCCACTTTGCTTTCTTGCATTTCTTTTTCTTTGGGATGGTGGTGATTGCTGCCTCCTGTACAATGTCACGAACCTCCGTCCATAGTTCTTCAGGCACTCTATCTATCAAATCCAGACCCTTGACCACCAGAAAACCAAAGCTACATCCCACCGAAAGCCAGGATAAATAAGAACGTTGGTATTCAAAACCTAAAACTGAGCGATAGAGGTGCTAAAACTGTTCCAAATATGTGGGTGGTAGAACTTCCCTGGTCTCTGGTAGCTACTTATTCCATGGGATAAAGTCAAAGCACTTGGCAATACCCTGGCAAATGCCAAAATCTTGAATAATATTTGTGAAGTGCCTACTCTTAATCAGCAGACTAGTGAGTGAAGACAAGAACATGAGCCAGTAAGATTTGCTTTGCTGAAGAAATGGAGAACAGTATAGCCTGAGGATATCTGGCATCTTCTTCTCCCTAAGGAAATTAACCCTTTGCATCAGCATATGTTACCTTTCCATACCTCTTACCTTCAATTTTATTCTCCTTTGGGTTTGAAGCATTTTCTTCTCTCTTTTGCTTAGCTGCTAGCAGTTCGCGTTTCAGCTGGCGTGCTTCTTTCCGTAATTCCTCACTGCAGAGAGTAGAACATTTAAATTTGTCTAATTTTCTTAGATTAGAAAGCCATTAAATTTGTGATATGAATATACAGCAATTTGTGCCTCTTAGATTAGGCCTAAAGAATGTTTCTATTTATTTTAAAATTCAGTAATCTGCCTCATTTAAAATAACCTCACTATGGTTAACAGGAAAGTATAAACAGTGAGAAAGCTATAATTAAACATAATAAAGTACGTTAATTCCAATATCCTATTCAGATAGTATAACAAGCAAGTTGAAACCACATTAAAAGACCTAAACAGAACACTGTACAATTTTCTTCTAAACCACTGACGTACAGACAAGTCTCAATGGGCAGGTGTTCTTGTGGAGGCCACCACTGGAAGGCCTGATCTGTGTTCTCAACCAGCCTGTGTTTATACAGGAATCGTTCACATATTACAGGCAAGCCTGAGAGTATACCTGGTAGCAAACTCAAATTGGAACTGCAGCCCAATCACAACTCCCTAACAAATAGTTCCTTATAATATTCAAGTTTGCAAACATTTGTTTATTTCATTCATATTTGATGGTTTAATCTCTCTCCCTGTTCCCCTCCTCAAGTCCAACCTACTTCCTTCCTTCCTTGATTTGAACCATGGGTCTGCATTATATCTGTACCAATGCCAACTACTGCCAACAGTAATCAGGCGTCTTATGAACGTACCATCTATGCAGGACACTGACTTGAGGAATGATAGTGTCAGCTAAAGGAGCTTGCTCCAAGCCAAAGCTTGCTCGGCCTTGTGTTTGCCTGGCAACTGAGGGCAGGGTGTCCTGTCCCCCCTCCAAAGGAGGAGGAAGGGCAAAATAAAATCTCTTCTAGCCAGGCATGAGTTACTCTGGGCCTGGAGGCAAGGGAAGAAAATAAATTCTGAATGAGAAGACAAAGCAAGCATTAAATCACACAGCCCATAATAACGGGAACTTCATTAGTATCACATGAACAGCCCAGAAAACCACCTTGATTCTCTCCATAGAATTATAACCTTCTCCAGAATGGCAAATAAAGCTTTCATATAGAAGTGAAGAATGGTTTGGCAGAGGAAGGAAGCTATCCTGTCAGCTCCTGGCATGGGACAATGAAGTTTCAGTTCTGCTTTCTACTTTGTATGTGTTGATGAACAAATCAATGACTTCATACCCCAGGATTATTGGCCTAGCACTTTCCCCAAATATCCTATTCACAGTTCAACAAAAGCTTAAAGATGACTCAAGAGCAAGCAGCCAAGTCTGGAATAACAGATGAATTAAAGAGCACTAACAGAGCTTGCACAGCAAATTCCTGCATTATACCTGAGAGTAGCTATTTTCTCCACTCTTTCATAACAGTAATTCCTCATCCAGTCAATAAACAAGAATAAAGGTGACAAAAGGAATTGTAAGCAGAATATCCTTATTTCTTGTCTTCCACTTAAAGTTGAATGAATTATTATTTCTCATAGAAAGTCTGCTGTCCCATGTTATCCTTACCTAACAAAATGTTTAGTATATTTTATTAATAAAGGGAAGAGACAAAGGAACAATTTGGTAGAAGCGACCATCTACAAAGACTCAAACATCTACTTTGGGGATCTTTACCATGTCACCGATCCATGCGGCTTGAATCTCTGCATTCCTTTCACCTGCCTAGCCAGGAAATATAATTTATAATTTCTTTTAGAAATCACAAGCTCTATCAGCTTCATTTTTCAAAGCTGTTGCAACTTATTAATTAGCTGAGACGCCTAAAAGTGTTTTTTTCATGATTTGGAGATTTAAGAGGAGCTTCAAACACAATTAAGAACATAAGAACATAAGAGATGCCAATGTTGGATCAGGCCAAAGGCCCATCCAGTCCAACACTCTGTGTCACACAGTGGCCAAAAATACCAGTGCCATCAGGAGGTCCAGCAGTGGGGCCAGGACATTAGAAGCCCTCCCACTGTTGACCCCCCCCCAGTGCCTAACAAACCTGAACCCTTCCCCCCTACACCATCGTCTCATCCACGCATTGAGACTCCTGATCTCTGCCTGTCTCTCCGGCCCTGCGCGTGGAACAGGTAACACTTCTGAGAAGGCTACCTTGGAGGTCCTGGACCTAAGTTTCCTGCCCAGCAGCCTAAATTTCTCCTCCAGGACCTCACGACTGCATTTCCCCACATCGTTGGTGCCGACATGCACCACGACCACTGGCTCCTCCCCAGCACTATCTACCAGCCTATCTAAAACACGCGTAATGTCCGCTACCTTCGCACCAGGCAGGCAAGTCACCATACGGTCAGTACGCGGGTTCGCCACCCAGCTGTCTACCTGCCTAAGGATCGAATCACCCACTACCAAGAGCCTCCCTCCCACCCTGCTCAGGGATGGTTCCTTGGTGCAAAAGGAGAGCCGCTCACCAGCTGGGGAAAAGGTCCCTTCTGAGGGCACATTCCCCTTATCCTCAGCACGGTGCCCTGTTTCCCCTAGACCCTCATGCTCCCTGACAGCAGCGGGGCTGCCAGATCCAGAGTGGGACGTAGCTAACAAGTCCCCGAGAGTCTTTTCTGTGTGCCTAGCTGACTGTCTCTGCTTCTCCAGGTCAGCCACCTTGGCCTCAAGGGAGCACACACGTTCCCTGAGAACCAGGAGCTCCTTGCACCGAGGACACACCCAAGACTTCTGCCCAGTGGGCAGATAGTCATACATGTGACACTCCGTGCAAAACACTGGATAGCCCCCAACCCCCTGCTGGCATTCTGGCTTCATAATTCTTTTAAAATAAATAAATATAATCCCCCTTTTAAACCCTTGATGAAGTACCCCCAACTGAATATACAGTCATTTGCCAAAGGGTTGCCTTGTTGAGGGAACTCCGTGTATTGAATTGTTACAGTAGGCCAATAGGGTTTTGCTGGGCTTGTTGTGTAGCTAAGCTGCAGCAAAGTGTACCCGAAACTGTGTGTTCTTGAGGTATGTGCTGTGTAAAACCTAACATCCCACATCTCCTGGTTGTGTTAATATTCAACTCAATAGTGTGTGTTTGGAAATAATCTTTGTTCTTGTTCACTTTTAACAGCTAACCACCTCACGCCTCTCAGCTTTACATCGGTTATCAGTCCAGGCTTGGGTGGGTTATATTCAGGCCCAGGTCCTATTTCCTTCGAACTCAGTTTTTCCTCTGTCTTTTTAATTTGCCACTGAGAATGCCAGTGTAGTGGGGCAGGCGAGAAATTACATTATATTGCTAACCCCCAGGAAATCTGTCAAATACCTCCACTTAGCTGCACAGTGACACAACATTTTACTGAACAGGTAGGGTTGCCAGGTCTTGCCTGGCTGCCAGCAGGGTGCTCCAGCCCAGGTTCCTGGATCTTCTAGCGTGAGCCTGACATGCCGGTGCAATGACATCACCCAGAAGTGACATCATCGCACGGAGGACACTCTAACATTTGCAGGGTTGCCACTAAAATTTTATTTTTCATTTCCCTGACTTTCCCTGACCAACGTTTGTCAATTTCCCTGACCACCATTCAAATATAACCACAAGTTAAAAAATGAATAGGTCCCTCTAAGCTGTGGAGTCTTGTGAGCAAAAATTCTACTTTGTGAGCTGCTGGCATGAAAGTTGTGAGCGAGCGATTTGGCTACTGCATAAATTAGTTTGCTCCGGAGCCCTCCTTCCTGGGCTAAGACAAGAATGTGTGAGCCGGAGGCTAAAAAACTATGAGCTAGCTCACACTAACTCAGCTTAGAGGGGACACTGGTTGTACTGCATTAATGCAAGGTAAGGTTCCACTCTACAACTACACAAGTCTCAACTGCAAAAATATTTGTCAAAGAGATTTAATATCAGCTTCTTTCAACATTAACTGCAGCAACATCTGTTTTGCGATTGCACCAAAAATTACACCAAGATCCAATTTTCAATTGAAGTAAACTCTGAATGCTAACAAATGACATAACATTTTTGTTATTGTTTTAAAGGTACACTGAAAATTATATAAACGTTCTATCTAAAATGGTTGGGAAAGGGCATCATTAAGTTCTACTTGTATTCTGCTACTTCTCTATTCTAGTTGCCATAAGAACAGATCATGCTCTTGCAGCCGCAGGTCAAAAATCCACTGCTTGAATATATTTTAATCACAATTTCCCTGACTTTCCCTGACTTTCCAGAAAGTGGCAACCCTGCATTTGGCACAATGGGGCTCTTTGGGCGTGGGGCTCCCTTGCTGGCCAGCTAGCCGGGGGGCAGATTGGGGGCCCTGAAAGTGGGGAAGCCTGGGGGACAGCAACCCTATGAACAGGTCTTGTTTCTGAGCAGTTTTAAATTCATTTGGCAGGGCTAAAGAAGATGAGTTTCTTACAATATGGAACAAGGCCAAGCCTTTGCTCTTTGACAAGTACTTAATATTTATTTTGTGCTTTTCCTTGTCAAGTGCTTTACAAATATTAACTAATACTCATGATCCTTGGAGGCAGACTTTCTCCCTGCTGCAATGAGGTAACTGATGCATGGAAAAGTGAAACTATTTGTACAAACACTGCCTATGAGTCAGTAGGTTTTAAGGTGTCATCTAGCCACTGAAACAAACGCTTTACAGATTTCTGCCATGAAATAAAGCACAAAGAACAGCTGTTTTGAAAATGCACCAATCCAGTTTATTGAACAGGACCTTCTGGCTCTGCATAGCAATTGTTTGGCCTGTTGTAATTAGGGGGCGGGGAGAAAAGAGATATCCTTTTCTTCTGCCTGACTTTGGTTTACTAATAGAAGTCAAAGCCTTGAGCACAAGAAACAGAAGGAGCTGGGGAACTGATTAACTGACCAAAGACAAGATTTGTAGTCCATTTGCAAGGATTATACATGTGTGTATGTATGAATGTATCTATCTATAGATATAGATCTTATATTCTAATAGTGAAGTCAGGATATCTTTGGATACTTAAATCCAGTCATGGAACTGTGAACGGGCAAGACAGATCTTTCTACAAAACTGAAAAGGGTCATAGGTTTGCAGAAAAATGTGAACTATAAAAAAAAATACAATGGGCAAGTTAAAAAATCTGAAAATGATAAAAGGAGTGCCTGTAGCATTAATTAAAGGATTCCCTCAATGGCTATCGCTAGGCTACCACAGAATTCCAAGTTTGGCTCTATCAATAAAAGGCAGGGGGAGGAGGGAAGGCCCTTTCCAGCTCCATTTTTGCCTTTGAGGCAGAATTCATTGGGGCCAGGCCTGGCTAGGGTTGCCAACTCCAGGTTGGGATGTTCCTGGAAATTCTGTGAAGTCTGAGGAGTGCAGGGTTTGAGGAGGGGAGAGATAAAATTATGTAAGCTACTTTGGTCCCCACTGTGGAGAAAGGTGGGGTATCAATGAAGTAAATAAAGAATAAATATAGCTGAAGATGGGAGGCAGATAATAGGTAGGTTGGTGAATGGCTAAGAAGGAGAGAATGAGGCAGGGAGAGGACATGGGGATTGCCAAAATGAGGGAAAGAAGTTAGGAAATTCCTAGAAATTCCTAGGAGCCTGTGGGGGGGGGGGGGAGAGGAGGGGGGGACCCCAGAGGATTATAAGGCCATAGACCCCACTCTCCAAAGCATCCTTTTCCTCCAGGGGAACTAGGGCTGCCAACCTCCAGGTGGAGGTTGGAGTTCACCCAGAATTATAACTGCTTTCCAGACGACAGAGATCAGTTCCCCTGGAGAAAGTGGGTGCTTTGGAAGGTGGACTTTATGGCATTATACCCTGCTGAGGTTGCTTCCCTCCCCAAACAACTCCCTCCCAAGGCTCCACTCTCAAATTTCCAGGAATTTCCCAACAATCTGGCTACCCTAAGGGGAACTGATCTCTGGTACTGGTAGATCTGCTGGGATTCCAGGAGATCTCTACACCTCCCAAGGGTGGCAACCCTAGAAGGAGAGAAGGAAGCAGGAAAAGGGGAGAGACTATGGGGGCTTTCAGGAAAGGAAAGAGGAAATACTGGTTGAGGTGGAAATGAGATGTCTCCCGCAAGTGAGATGTCTTACGGGTTCCCACTTTGTGTGTGTGCGTGTGTGTGTGTGTGTGTGTATAGATACAGATATCTATAGAGCAGCGAATTTAATACTAAAGTGAGACTGAAAAGCTGCCAAGCATCCTAATCCAGAGTTGAATTGCATTGGAAAGTCATTTCACCTTTCTGCACCTTAGTTTTCCCCACTTGTATATACAAATTTAGTTGCTGTCTGGATTAGTTAATATTAGTCCTCTCAACATGTAAAAACACTTTTAGTATTAATAGCAATAGGGTGGACCAGCTGTTAGACACTGCAGAACACATGCTGTGCTTTGCAGGCTGAAGTCACTTCCACTAAGAATAAAAACCTTCCTTGTTATGATCCTGAACTCACAAGAACTCAATGTTTCAAAAGTAGGTTTCAACAGTTTAGCAAAGAACAACACATTAACATCCCATGACATGTGGGACGAGCACTTGTGAGAAAGCAAACCAGTCCTGTGAACAGTAAGTTCTGGAGTGAAGCTGGCTAGAAAGACCCAAGCATGGCTGCTGCAAAGAGTGACTTTAAAAAATAAAATGCTGAAAGTAATGAGAAATACTAAGCTAATAAAAGTTAATCCACTGTCACTTTAATTTCACCTGCCTGCTTAGAATGTCCCTCATCAGATATTTTTTTTCTGGAGCATTTTATGCTCAACAGCCATGACTGTGATTCTTTATATTACATCAGCTGTAATGTGTACTGAGAAAATGTACTACTGTAAGGCTTGTAATTAAAGGATCATTCAGTATAATCAGAGGAAAAATGGTGAAAAGAGCTTAAATGCAGGCCCTTTTATATTGTGAGGTAGTATTTCATAGCCCAGGTTAACCCAATCTAGTCATCTCAGAAGCTAAGCAAGGTTGGCCCTAGCTAGTATTTGGATGGGAGACTTCGAAGGAATACCAGGGCTGTGACATGGAGGCAGGCAATGGTATACCAGCTCTGAATGTCTCTTGTCTTGAAAACCCTACGTGGCTACCATAAGTCAACTTGACGGGGGAGGGGGAGGAAGTTATTTCTTCATACAAATCTGAAAATACTTTGCACCTTAGGCCATCATGTTACTACTGTGCACTTGGTCACAGCAATGCCAACTGGATTATGCAGGTAATGTGCATGCAGGATAGGGCATGCTTAGCCATAGGGCCCATGCTTTGGGTCTCCCCAGACAGCCTGATTGTTTGAATCCTGTTACACTGCACTAAGCAGTGAGTAAAGTGGGTAAAATCTATTAAACAAATAAATAATATTCCTTGTGAGCCAATAACGAAAGGGTTAATGATACAAGAATACTATTGGGTTGGGTCCAACCAGCTTTCCCCCTTAAAATTAGTCTAGTTATCCTCTTTAGTGCAGTTTCTATCCCATGTGCATGTACATGAAGGTCCTATGACCATCACCATTATAACCTTTTTATGGTCAAACGGGATCCCCTCCTCACCTTTTCACTAGAATAAAAGCTGTCTGAATCCAGCACATTGTTTACTCATTTAGGACTGCACAGAGAAATCACAGCAAGAACTGGGTTATATACAGAGACAGCTATTCCCATTATGTTAAATTATGGAAAAACATCAATGATGATGATAATCTCTATGTGATTCCACAAACATGTGAACTGGTTCTTGGAATCAGAATTTATACCTGTGATCCTGATACTGTCAGCAGAGGTACATACTATAGCAACAAGGCAGCAAAATATGGCAAGAATGCAGAGTCCAGTACAAAAATCATTTTTGACAGACCAGTTCCAAAAGTCCAACAACAAGGAGCAGTATTTAATAATGCAGAGGCAAGAACAGCTGTCAGGAAGAATAATAATAGCCAGTAATAGAAAGCCAATAATAGGGAGCTAATTTGGTGTAGTGGTTGGGAGCGCGGACTCTAATCTGGGAGAACTGGCTTTGATTCCCCACTTCTCCACATGTAGCTCCGGATGTGACTTTGGGTAAGTTACACGTTGTTTCAGAGCTGTTCTCTCAGGAGCAGTTCTTGGAAGAGCTCTCTCAGCCCCACCTACCTCACAGGGTTTCTGTCGTGGGGAGAGGAAGGGAAAGTTTGTAAGACATTCTGAGACTCCTTTGGGTAGTGAAGGGCAGGGTATAATTCCAATCTCTTCTTCTAGCACCATATGCCAACTAACCAGGGTCCCCATCTTAATCAAAGTTTTGTGGGGGGGAAATTCCATTTCTACAGATTGTTTCATAACATTAGTAACAATGAATGAATGCCATTCCCAATAGAATATTAGGCAAACTGGGCAGTTTCAAAGTTACACCCCCCCCCAGCTATCCCTAGGAACTGGGCTTGAAAGACTACACAAATGTTTTATTGATTTGCAGGGGAGGGGGGAAAATACAACCATAAATACAGATAACAATCCACATTAAGAAAAAACAGGTCATGAATTCAACTGATCTGGAGGGGTGGGGGTGGCATGCCTTCTCTTTTTTCCTCCTTTCCCTGTTTCCCTCCTTCTTCCCTTCTCTTTCTTTCCCTCCTTCTTTCCTTCTATTTCTTTTCCTCTTTCCTTCCTTTTTCCTTCTTCCTTCTTTCCTTCTCTCTACTCTCTCTCTTTCCTTCTGTCTTTCCTCCTGTGGCCCAACTCTAGTGAGAAGGGGTTTAAACCCCTTCTCTCTTCGCTCCCCCCCCCCCAAGGGAAGGGGAGGGGAGGCTTTTGAAGATGCCTCCCCCCTTTTGCTTCCCCTTCTGCCATCACTTCCGGTGATGTCAGGGGGTGTGGCATATGCTAATAGCCCAGTAGCTCATTAGCATGCCATATGCTAATGAGCTCCTACAGCTCTTTTTCTACGAAAAGACCCCTGCTTGAATATAATGTTTGGACTATAAGGAAGTTGGACTATAAGGAAGGCCGAGCGCCGAAAAATAGATTCTTTTGAACTATGATGCTGGAGAAGACTCTTGGGAGTCCCTTGGACTGCAAGGAGATCAAATCAGTCAATCCTAAAGGAAATCAACCCTGACTGTTCCCTGGAAGGCCATATAATGAAACTGAAGCTCAAATACTTTGGCCACGAAATGAGAAGGGAGCCCTCACTGGAGAAGACCCTGATGTTGGGAAAGACTGAAGGTCAAAGAAGAAGGGGACGGCAAAGGATGAGATGGTTAGATAGTGTCATCGATGCAGCAAACATGAAATTAAGCAAACTCTGGAGCACAACGGAAGACAGGAGGGCCTGGTGTGATGTGGTCCATGGGGTTGTGAAGAGTCGGACTCAACTGTGCGACTGAACAACAACAGCAACAATGTTTGAATCACATTTTATTTATTAATTTTCCTAATAAAATATTTTAAGTCAAGTATTTGTTGGTACTGGCTCAAAAAATTAAGATGGTATACTTTTAATTTTTGGTTTACTAAACATAAATTAAGATAAAGTTTGAGTCCAGTGGCACCTTTCAGACCAACAAAGTTTAAAGTCTTAAAAGTGCCACTGGACTCAGACTTGTTCTGCTGCTTCAGATCAACACGGCTACCCACCTGAACATAAATTAAAATAAATGTAAATCAGATCATACTCTGCTTAGTGTACTGGAAATTTTTCTGGAAAACTTTCTGATTCATATTGTTCTGCAGAACCTACGTTACTGCCTGTGTAACAAGGAACTTAATTAGCATTATTCATGTTTTAGGCTGCAGGAACTTGCATTGCAGACAAGCCTTCTCCCAACTATACTGCATTGTTTTCTAATTCTGTAATCTGCCTCAAAGCCTCAATGAGAAAGGTGGCCTATAAATGAAGTAAATAAATAAACTCTTAATCACAGTTAAAACATTAGCAGTTTCACCATCTGCAATGGGCAAGTCATAAGCATATAGTAAAATAGACATGTGTCCTCATAACTGGGTGAACATTGTATAGAATGGTACCTAAATATAAGAGCAAACGATGATCACATACATATTTGTCTGTAATCACATTTTAGTTTTGACAGTACACAGATATGCAACTAGGAATTAAAATAATTAAAGTTCAGTGCTCCTAAAATATTTCATTCTAATTTTACTATATTGCATTATTCACACTGAACAGTATTACATATTTCAAGAAGCCGGAACCCATAAGGACTTACGGGAGGCATCTCAGTTCCCCCTCCCCCATTATTTCTTTTTTCCTTTTCCTGAAAGCCTCCATAGCCTCTCCCCTTTTCCTTATTCCTTCTCTACTTCCCCCCCAACAGTGAACCTACATTTATTTGCCCCCCTGTCTTCAGCATTTCATCTCCCCTCAGCAGCCTCTACCTAGAAAAACTATGGCCTAGCTGTGTGGTGTTGACCACTGGGACAGGCCGGCTTGCATGGTAGAGCACACTCAAGGACCTAGGGTTGCCAGCCTCCAGGTGGGGCCTAGAGATCTCCTGCTTTTACAACTGATCTCCCCTGGAGATCAGCTCCCCTGGAGAAAATGGCTGCTTTGAAGGGTGGACTCTATGGCATTGTCCCATGCTGAGGCCCCTCCCCTCCCCAAACCCCACCTTCTCCTTAGGCTTAAAGTATCTGACTGGCCCAAAAGTCATGCAAGTTGGGTAGTATTAAGTTACCCAGTGGTTGCTTGCTGGCCCGGCCCAATGAGTCCTCCCTCAAAGGCCAGAACAGCCCTGAAAAGGGCCCTGTCCCCTTTCCCTGCCTTTTACTGACAGAAATCAAGCCTAGAATGCTGTGGTTGCCTATAAACTGCCAATGAGGGCTTCCATTTTTTAAGTTACATGGAGACCTTTCTATAAAACTGAAAAATGCCCCAAGTTTGCAGAAAATTAAAAACCTTAAAAAAATACTGGGGGATTAAAAACCTACGAGATTTATCACTCTCGGGGTTTTAACCTCCCAAAGTATTTATTTATAGAAAGATCTGTCATGCCCGTTCATAGCTCCAATCACTGGATTAAGTATCCTCAGATTTGGCTGACTGGCTTCATTATTAGAATATACAAGTTGAAGGACCTGGGAGGACTCACAGGAGGATGCAGGAACAATCTGATTATCCCACTTCTCTTCCTCTTGTTTTTTTCCCTTTTCATCTTCATCCTTGTTTGTAGCCTCTTGCCTTTCCTTCTCTTTCCTTCACACCTACATATCCCCCTTTTTCTGTTTCCTCTAGGCAGCCTCTGTCCCCACTCACTCATGTTTTTGTTTCCCTATCTTCCCCACACCTTTCTGTTTTCCTTTACTGCTTCTCCCCTCTGAAGTTTATCTTCTTTCTGTCCCATTTTCCATTTCGGCTGTCTGCTCACCCGCTTGCCTCACCCAATCATCAGCTATGTGCTTGCCTCCCCCATCATTGGCTTCTGCTCACCTTCCCCCCCCCATCAGCTCTCTGCTTGCTTCCCCTCCATTTTCGGTGTTCTGCTCTTCCTCCCCTCCACTGTTGGCACTCTGCTTGCCTGGGACCCCATTGCTGGTGCAGCACTCACCCACCTGCTTTTTCTCTTCCTGAGCTGGGTCCTTGCCCGCTCTCCCCAATCTCTGGCGCAGTGCATGCCCACCAGCTTCCTCCCATCCTTGGAGTAATGCCTGCTTGCCCACCACGCTGCCATCTCTCCAGCTCACAGTGCTGCCACCGGGCTGCCTGAAAACCAGAGGTGACTCTGTTGTCTGTGCCTGCATGCACACAACCCACCTCCTCATGTCTGGGGGGAATTTAAAGCCCCCAATGTATTTTTTTTCTAAGATTTCAGATTTTTCTGCAAACCTGGGGGGGGGGTCCCCCATATTTGCAGGAAAATCTGTTTAGTGTAGCCCTTATCCTTGGATTGAGATATCTGCAGATGGGGCCAGACTTCACTATTAGATATTCAGATGATGATGAGAGAGAATCAAATTATTATCTGGGTATAATAAATCTTAAAACCTGTAGCAAAAATAGCAGTTCTACAATGATCATGTCAATAATATTCAAAGACACAAACAACTCAGCCTCAAACAACCTTGGTGAAACAGGAAAGTATTACAACACTAATCTTAGCATTTAAGAAACTGGATCATACAGAGATGGCTGGCTCAACATTCTGAAAATAGGATCTCTGAAAATAAGGCCATAAATGGCCTATTCATAAATGTCTTGCAAATGAAATATAAATGGAAATGAGGGACGTAAGCAGAATGGAAACCTGGACTTTTTGACAGATGGTAACAGACCAACCACAAGAGTATCCTTCCTGTCTACTATTTCCACAATCTACAAGAAACTAAGCATATTTTCCCCTGGCTACTTGAGCCTCTCCTTGGAGCTCTAAACAAACTTCACCAACAAAAAGACCTTAAGCATCATGGCAAAGTCTGCTGTTCAATATGCAGCTGCGGTAAATACAGAGGGAGACATAATAAACAGAGGTGTAAAAATCCCTGGAGACGCAAAGTGCCTAAAAAAATAATGATGGTGGCACCCAGGAATTTGAATCACTTTTCCAGATCTGGATTATAAAGAAATCACTGCAACACCACACACACACTTTAGTTTCACATGTACATATAAAATACAGGGCGAAGGAAGGCAGTCTTTCAATGATACTGTATTTCCCAGTTTTGTATACAAGTACAACATTTTTGCTAGCGCATTAAAAATGTCACCAGTCTGCCCATACGCACATATTGTAAGGCTGGTTAAAAATTGGGTCATGTAAGCTGTTTGCCTGGAAGGAATCGTTATTAACCTATTTATGTGGCTATCTGGTAATTCCTGTTTCCTGCCATTTGGCACTTTACACATGATACTTTTCCTACATCAAAAGATCCATGTAGGCAGAAATGATTCACACTTTCACAACTGTCTTCCTAATGCATGCTTATAAATTCCAGTGGGGTACTGCATTGGACAGGAAGGGCTTTAGCCCCCAAAATCTTATGCCTTAATAAATCTTCTGGAGTCACAATCCCAGACAGGTAGGTATGTTATTCTTACACGGAAAAAGTAAGAGGGGTCTTTCAGAATTTTAAAATATTTGGCGAGAAATCATATTACAAATTAAATACATCACAGGATATAGAATTCCAATAACACCAGAAAATCTATTTCTCAATGTCTGGCAAGACCTATCTATACCGAAGATTCAATGAGAACTAATACTTAACCTCATTGTTGCAGCAAGAACATGTAATAATCCGAACCCTAATGCTTAACCCTAATTCCTAACCCTAACCCTAGCAATCCAAACTTTAACCCAAATAACTCTAACCAAAACCCTAACAACCCTAACCCTAATCTCTAACCCTAACCCTAATAACCGTAACCCTAATGCTTAACCCTAATTCCTAACCCTAACAAACTTAACCCTAACCCTCACCGTAATAACCCTAACCCTAAACCCCCTCAACCTAACCCTAATAACCCCAACCCAAACCCTAAACACCCTAACCCTAACAACCCTTACCCTACTCCCAACACTAACTCTAATAATCCTAAACCTAACCCTAATAATCCTAACCCTTACTTTAATCCCTAACCCTTATCCGAACCCTAACACTAATTCCTAAAACTACCCCTAATAATCCTAACCCTAACTCAAATAACCCAAACCCTAATCCCAAACCATAATCCTAATAACCCTAATGCTAACCCTAACCTAAATAACCCTAACCCTAATAATCCCAACCCTAACCCTAATAATTCTAACCCTAACCCAACCTTAATAACCCTAACCCTAATAATCCTAACCCTAATATTCCTAACCCTAATAAACCTAACCCAAATAACCCAAACCCTAACATTAATCCCTAACCTAACCTCAACCGTAATAACCCTAACTCTAGTAACCCTAAGCCTAACTGTAATAACCGTAACTCTGATCCCTAACCCTAATAATCCTAACCCTAATAACCCTAACCTAAATAACAATAACCCTAAACTTAATCCCTAACCCTAATAATCCTAACCCTAATAATCCTATCCATAAAACTAATAACCCTTACCCTAATCCTTAATCCTAATAAACCTAAACCCAACCCTAATAATCCTAACCCTAGCAACCCTAACCCTAAAACCACTCACCCTAACGCTAATAACCCTAACCATAATAATGCTAACCCTAGCCCTAATAACGCTAACCCTAACCCTTTACCCTAATCCCTAACCCTAATAATCCTAATCCTAATAATTCTAACCCTAACCCAACCCTAATGACCCTAACCCTAATAAACCTAACCCAAATAACCCAAACCCTAACATTAATCCCTAACCCTAACCCTAATAACCCTAACCCCAGTAACCCTAAACCTAACTGTAATAACCTTAACCCTGATCCCTAACCCTAATAACCCTAACAATCCTAACCCTAACACTAATAACCCTAACCCTAATCCTATTAAGGCCAATCCTAACCCTAAATAGTTAACATAGGTTACTCTTCCTGGGTGAAGTCAAGCATCTTTCCAAGTCTCTTTGTGCTGCCCCCAGCCAGCGTTAACTGTAGTTTAGTAAAACTGCTGTGTATCTTTAAGAGTAGTTGCACCTGGGAATTGTAGTTCTCAGTTAGGGGTCCCAGATTGGCTCATTAAGAGTAATTTCCTGAGCTCAGAGGCGCAAAGATAGGAGTTTTATTGTTCTTTTCCGTTTCTTTGTCCATCAACCCTTACTGCAAGGAGAGGGAAAGCTCATCTCTTTTCTCACTACGGCTATAAGAACTGACCTAGATCACAAGATGTAACTTTCCACCCAGCTATCAGCTTGATTGTGAGTAAATGATCTTCTGAATGTGTGTGAAGTTAAATAATGATGATTTAAGCTCTCCTCAGTGGTCGTGCGTTGACTCATACCTAGAAAGTGTTGGCTTAGCGCAGCTTGCGCTGGACAGGACAAACCAAGCAAAAAATGTAGGTAAGATTGGAATAACATATGTAGTAGGACATATAAATAGCAGCATGTTGGCATACAGATAATAAAGACCCTTTCTTACACATCCAGGGAAATGCTGATTGCCACTTTGGGGTAGGGAAGATTTTTTTCTCCAGGCCAGTTTGGCTAGAGATCGTGGAGTTTTTTTGTCATCTTCTGGGTGTGCAATAGCAGTCACTGGAGGTATGTGTGTGGGGAGGTATTGGTGAATTCCCTGCATTGTGCAGGGGGTTGGACTCGAGCCTGGAGATTCCCTCCAACTCCATGATTCTATTATTCTACGAGTGAACAACAGATATGAGAACAAAGTTTGAAATAAGACCAAAAAACTGTAATTTCTGGGTATAAGAAAGAACAGAATGAATTGGCTTGTGTGGTGTGATAAGCAGCCGATATCTCTGTCAAACCCTGGGGGGTCCATTGTCCTGAGTGTTGCAATAACTTGCAATTTTGCACCCCCGTGGAGTGCCCTGGGAGTTTGAAATGTTCTCCTACAGGTTTCTCTGTTTTGTGATTCTTGATGTCAGATTTGTGTCCATTTATCCTTTGGCGTAGGGTTTGACCTGTTTGTCCTATACAGAGAACTGAAGGGCATTATTGACATTTGAAGACAAATACAATGTTAGAAGATGAGCAGGTTAATAAGCCTGAGATAGCATAGTTGATGTTGTTAGGTCCAGTGATTGTGTTGTCTGGGTATATGCGGCAGCAAAGTTGGCATCTGGGTGTGTTGCCAAGCTCTGGTACCAGTCTACATGTTTAAATTAGATGCTGTATAATTGAAGGTGATGAGTAGTTTGAGATTGGGGGGGCTGTCTGTGCACTGGAAAAGGTTCCCCCCTTTCCTTATTCAAATCTTCTGGGAGGAACTCCAAATAGGAGGTCATGTCTTTGTGCAGGGGACAGTCTCTAGAGCGTGGTGATACGTCAGTTGGGCTGATCCAAAGATTGTTTTGGGGTGCAGCCTCGCCCCAGTGTCTGCCTGTGTGAGTGCCCTGGGGGCACCACACTTTGGAGCAGCGGGCACAAGAACCACACTTTGGACCAGGACACAGCATATGTCCCCTGAAAGGAGAGAGTCCACTGAACATGGGGTGTATATAGTGTGGGGGTCCAAGCCTCATTTTGGGTCCAGAGGGCACTCCCTTATTTAAATCTTCTTTGAAATACAGGCTTCTGGGAGGCACTCTGAATAGAAGCTCATGGCGCCAGAACCAGTGTTTGGACCTGGCATCACTGTATGTCATCTTGCAGGGGACAGTCTCCAGAGCGTGGTGATGCATCAATTGGGGTGGTCCAAAGATTGTTTTGGGGTGCAGCCTGGCCCCAGTGTCTGCCTCAGTGATTGTCCTGGGGGCACTGCAGTTTGGAGCAGCTGGCACAAGAACCGTGCTTTGGACCAGGACACAGCATATGTCCCCTGAAAGGAGAGAGTCCGCTGAATATGGAGGTGTATGAAGTGTGGGGGTCCAAGCCTCATTTTGGGTATCGAGGGCCCTTTATTCAAATCTTCTTTGAAATACAGGCCTCTGGGAGGCACTCTGAATAGAAGCTCGTAGCATCAGAACCAGTGTTTGGACTGGACATCACTGTATGTCATCTTGCAGGGGACAGTCTCCAGAGCGTGGGGATGTTTCAGTTGGGGTGGTCCAAAGATTGTTTTGGGGTGCAGCCAGGCCCCACTGTTTGCCTGTGTGACTTCCCTGGGGGCACCTCACTTTGGAGCAGCTGACACAAGAACCGCCCTTTGGACCAGGACACAGCATATGTCTCCTCAAAGGGGAGAGTTCACTGAACATGAAGGTTTATGACATGTGGCAGTCCAAACCTTATTCCAGGATGCAGTGGGCAAACAGTCAAACCAGTTCCTTATTCAAATCTTTTTTTTGAAATACAGGTTTCTTGGGGGCAACCAAAATAGAAGCCTGTGGCTCCAGAACCAGTATTTGGACCGGGCTCCACTGCATGTCATCTTGCAGAGGATAGTCTCCAGAGCGTGGTGATGTGTCATTTGGGGTGGTCCAAAGATTGTTTTGGGGTGCAGCTTGGCCCCAGTGACTGCCTGTGTGATTGTCCAGGGGGCACTGCACTTTGGAGCAGCTGGCACAAGAACTGCACTTTGGACCAGGACACGGCATATGTCCCCTCGAAGGGAAGAGTTCGCTGAACATGGGGGTGTATTACATTTGGGGGGGTCCAAATATTATTTTGGGGTTCAGAGCTTTCAAATTCTCCTCAGTGTTTTTGGATGAATTCATGAATAAGATGCGAATAAGGAATGAATGAGGTACTGGGAATAAGGAACCAACTTCAGCCTCATTATGAAATGTGGGGAGAGCTGCTGTTCAGCTTTTAAAAAGTCCAAACCTTATATTTGCAGATATCTGCACAGTTCTATAAGGCTGTGGCACAAATAAATGAGCATTCTGAAAAAAACACCCCAAAATACATTAGCTTAATTAACAGCAGAGTATACGCCTATACAACAAATAACTTCTTGTTACACGAGTGCAACACTTGCTGTTAGCTTTTGCCTGCTGTTCCCCAACATCTGACAAGAATTTACAACAGATGGAAGTGATTCTTCACCAAACAGCACACCCTTCATGTTAGCCAGTCTGCTGACTTAATCACAAACATACCAAATGTGTTGAAACAATAGCCTTGGAAAGGGTAGATGCATACAGACTCAGCCTTCTTGTGGCCCTGAAATCCTGGAAAAGATACCAAATCCTCACTACTACTGTGAACATCTTGAGCTAATGTTGGACCACATTATGGTTTCACTCCAGATTCCCTGCATTCCGAGACACAAAAGGGGGCACAGTGCTTTTCTTCTCCACTCCTTATCTGGATCAAAATATTACCACGTGAACTACTTGTGTGTAACATGCATACTGAAAATTTTATTAGCAAAAATGGACAAACTTCTAAAATGTGATAAAATCAGGTACCAGTTAAGCAACCACAATTATTGGAAGACCAGAGAAGTCAGTTTTATACCATGTGTGTGTACATATACACACTAAAACAATAATCCAGAGTTTTCACAATGAAGTCAATGGAATCAATGCTGCCGTGTGTCTACTGAGCTCACCTTGGATATGGGGAAGGCCAAGTAAACCTTAGCACAGGAAGAAGGCTCAGGAGGATGTCTTTGCATTTCAGCCTACCCTACCTCCATAGAACCACTGGGAGGATAAAATGGGATAACTGTCTTGAAGGCAGAATATGCAACAAAAATGAGTAATACTTCAGATATGACCCCTGAAATGTTGTTTGAAATCTGACACATTGAATACTTCTAGCCACGTCCCATTATACATATTTTTGGTATGTGCGTGTGTGTGCATGCACGTGTGCACCTGGAAGTCAGGGTGACCTCTGGTGACTGACCCCTACTGGGGGACTGGAGGATATTCAGAGAGGTGGCTGAATAAAGCCTGCCCCCGCCTCACGCCTCTGGTATTTCAAGGAGGTCCCCCGTCCAAGTACTTGCCAGAGTCAACCCTGCTTGGCTTCCAAGATCTGACAAGATCTGGCTTGCCTGGGCTATCCAGGTCAGGGCCCACATCCCATTATAAATGGAACAGCTGACTGGAACTCTTCGGTGTCTGTTGTAACTTCTTACTCACTCTCAAATGCTCAACACTGTACATGTTTCACTTATCTTGCTACTGGAATTTATCTATGCTTTTAACTTATCTTATATTATTTTCAGCAGCAAATGGAGCATAAAATTTTTGGATCTAAATACTATTTACTATTGATATTGCTGAGTGTCATTGCAATTTTTATTCCAATTTGCTTTTACACTAGAATATATAAATACTGCCACTGGGTTTGTTACTAGCTCCCCCTCACTGGCAGTCTTTTAGCAGCGTCTGGACAAACACTTGTCAGGGATACTCTAGGCTGATCCTGCATTGACCAGGGGGTTGGACTAGATGACCTGTATGACCCCTTCCAGCTCTGTGATTCTCTGATTCTTACTGACTTGCCCACAATAGTGTTCTAGGGCTTTAAAAAAAAACAACAGTAAAGTTTATCTGCCTGGTTGTACAGGGACAATTCTTAGTTACTGCAGGGGGCAGGTAAGAGCTATCTACAAGCACTTTTAAATATTTTTATCCCACCCTTCCTCCAAGGAGCTCTGGGTAACTTACATGGTTTTCCCTTTTATCCTGACATCAACTCTGTGAGCTATACTATGCTCAGAGAGTGGATGACCCAAGATCACCCAGGGAGCTTTATGGATGAACTCAGGTCTCTCTAGTTCTCTCCATTTGTGGGATAGGGCGGGGTATAAATTGAATAAATGAATGGACTGTATAAATGAAAATGAGGGTAAGCGACCCCATGTATGCCACCTTGATCTCCTTGAAGGACAGGCAGACTTGCACAATGAACTAGCTAGATGAAAGAATAGATCTATCAGTATAGCAATGCAAAGGAACTCAGGCTGAATTAGCAGATTTTGAGGGAATAAGAAAACTTTATTTACAAGAAATGCCAGACACTTTCTAAGGAGAGGCATCAGAATGTTTAAAACAAATATACTAAACCTTTATAAAAAGGGAAATTGGGATTCAACACCTCTTCTTAGTTTAATAGTAAATCTTTATGAAACCTTAGAGTATGTTATTGAAATCAGCAGTGTGTGTGTGTGGGCGCTGAAGAAAACCACAAAGCTGCTCCAAGACCACGGCCACACATCCCGGAAAATCTACAGCAACTACTGCTCCAAATACTTGCAATATTTTCGTATTATAAAACTGTTATTATTTGTTACTTCAGACACTTTGAACCATGCTATCTTTGTGCATTTAATCAAAGTTATAAGTGGTTCATTTTAATGGAAAGAAAAATGACAAAAGTACTGTTTGGAGAGACAAGAAAATGTTACACAAAGCAAGTTACCGTACCTAATTTTATTAATTTAACATGGCTCAATCACTACTTTTTTGCTTACTAAATGTATTATAAAAATATTTTTATATAGACTGACAAGCCTATTTTCATTGTTTTTGATATTGCCTCGTCATATACTAAAGGTAAATGGCCAAGTCTCAGCCAAATGCCAAGAACTTTTGAAGAATCTTGCCATGAAACAATCCAACCTTTGTTAAGTGCAGCAGCCTCCTAGCAGAGTTCTTTTAAATGAAATCATTGTGTCTGTTTATTGAACTTGTAGAATTGTACCAAACTTTTAAAAAGTGAATTACATTTAAGGGACAGACTAAATAAGAACTGAGTAAAATGGGTTTCATTTCAGACCATGACGGAGTTGCAGCAGTTTTCATCGGCCACAACAAAAAAGACAGGAGCTCCATAAATTACATAATTAACCTTTTTGTGTGTATGGCTTGGCTTTGTTCTTTTTAATACTGTTACACTGAACTCCAGCACATCTTAACAATGAAGACTTAATCCGGAAGTGCCTATAAACAACTTCCGCATCAGCATCTTGTATATACACAAATCTCTTCGATGTCAATTGGAAAAAAAAAGTCTCTCACAAGTATTGCTCCTCTGTAACTTTACTCATTGTTCTTTAAACACAGCTGTTCAGCGTCAACTCTACATTTGTGGCTGTGCTACTCATTTAAAGAAACAGGCCATTTCCACACAGGTTATTTTCCCCAGGTTCAACGCTGTTGGAAAGCAGGGTTTTTTCTGCTTCCCCACAGTGTCGCGGTGCATTTGTACACCTCCTGGGACTTCTCTGGCTTTTCTCCCATCCCTCTCAAATCTGATTTGCTCTGATGTTTTGGGAAAGAATGCTGTAAAGCCAGGATGACTGTTTTGTGGGTCAGAAAGTCATTTTCCCTGACCCTGTCCCCGTGGCTGCCATTTCCTCAACCCAACACTGGGGGGATGTTCAGGTTGTTTTTTTAATCACCAATTTCATATTGTTATATTTATGTGCTTTCCCCTTATACCTCAGCGACAGAGAGGCCTAGAGACTTGCTTTAAAAAAAAAGCTGGGAATCCACAGAACACTTTCCACTTATTGTTATAACCATATAGCAATATAAAATTGCTGATTAAAAAGACTCACTGGCCCAGGAAAAGGGGGATGGCTGCTACTGAGGGCCTAGGCCAGGGGAAATTGCCATGTGAAAGGCTGCTGTGCTGTATTGGCAACACCATCAGCAATGGGGAAGCTATACAAGATTCCTGTGTGGACACAACCTTCGGCTGCAGGAAGTCCTTCCAATTTGGCTCTTCCACTGGAGGAAGGCTTCAGATGTTGTACAATGGAGTAACAGAATCCACGCCAATAATATTTGTATTAGGAAAAACAGAAGTGCTTTACCTCAGGTCTAGAACTGAAAATAGCCTTACTGAATCTGACCAAGTTTCCATTTAGTCCGGCATCCTGTTTTACACAATGGCTATAGATATCCTTGGAAGGCCTACAAATAGACTCACAGAGGTGATAGCCTTCCCCTGTTAGTGGTTTCCCAAAACCTGGTAGTTAGAGTACACTGTCCCTGGGCCTGTATGGAGCTCTGTCATTCAGCCTGCTTCCTAAATCTGTGATAACAGACCACAGAATGTCATCATTTACAGAAAAGGACTTTGCACATAACTCAGTGAAGGACTGTAGCCTGTTCTCAGACACTCAGTTAGGGGTGTGAAAAGAAAACAACATTTTTCGGGCTTGGGTATATTGAACCCCCCAAAAATTCCTGATATTCCCTAATCCCAATACTGGTATGATATTGGGATTCGGTAAATATTTGGGATTGCTGAATCGATCTGGTGGTATCTGGGGCTCTGTGGGGGCTGTTTTTGGAGGTAGAGGGACCACATTTGTAGCATAGCTGCTGCTGCCTCTCCTCAAAAAACTCCCCAAGTTTCAAAAAGATTAGACCACACAATCCAATGATATGGGCCCCAGAAGAAGGTGTCCCAAAAAAATCCTAAATATTTTTGGGATTTTTCAGTCTTGGCTGCATCATATAGCTAGATAAATACCTCAGCTGATATCCAGCTGAAAAAATACCCTACAATACCAGTAAGGTATTTTTTGGGTCCCCCCCCCCCCGGCTTGGATAAACTGAATGCACACTCCTACACTCAGTTGCAAGAATCAGGGCCTTCTTTTAGGATACATGGCAGTAATCCCAAAACTCAACACCATTTTCTCCAGGGGAACAGATCTCTGTAGTCTGAGATAAGCTGTGTTTCCTGGGGATCCCCAGGTCCCACCTGGAGTCTGGCATCCCCACAGTATACTTATTTATCTACTAAATTTTTAGACCACTTTTCCTTGTTGTTTGCCCAAGTGTTACAATAGAATGGATTATATTACTTCAGAATGGAAAACGATGTTTTGGAAAGCTCTCCAACATTAAAAAAAAACCCTATAAGTAGAGAAGTACCACCGTAAGCAGAGAATAGGATAGAATTTGCCTCACAGTTAATTTTTTTTAAAACTTGATGGGAATTTTGATGTGGAATAATATTTTTTTTAAAAAAAAAAACTTTTCTTTCAGCCTAAAGTGGTGCACTATATTTTACCACTTCGGCATTCAGTCACTCCATTCTGCTGTATGCACAGGCCAGGTCTTTCTCAGCCTTCCACCCCACCCTCTTCCCAATTACAGTAGTTTCTGTGGTTTCATCAGGCATTATCCATTCGCATTCAATGCTATCTTTACAGTCGCTCAGTCTCAGGCAATAAATGAAAAGCTGACTTTCTCAGGAGCTCTTTTCAGATGGCTGAAGGGAAAAAGTATGAAAGCATGGGGGTGGGGTGGGGGAATGAAATTGCCTCCCAATCTGTGTGAATTCATTTGATCATATGCAAAGAGTCCCTGCTTCAGTTGTCTTCAGACAGAGAACTGTAGGCATTCATGGGTACACATCTAGACCGAGGTTGCTGCTATGATCATGCCCTACTCACAGCACTTTACTTCTACCCTTTTTGGACATCTGAAGAGGACTAGAATGCTGAATCTTGACCTAAAGTCTGCACTTACTTGCAATCACAGAATGTACACAGTCCTGAATATAAGGAAATTCAATAATGAAAACCTATTCAAATTATGGAGGGAAGTGCAGTGTTGAGCTTTTAATACTGTGTATTTCAATGGGATTAATGCATGTTTAATATGTTATATTAACCTGACCTGGATGGGCGAGGCTAGCTTGATCTTGTCAAATCAAGGAAGCTAATAGTACTAGCTAGTCTTCCTAGTTAGTATTTCGATGGGAGACCACCAAGGAAGTCCAGGGTTGCTATGTAGAAGGCAGCAATGGCAAACTACCTGTTCGTTTCTTGCCTTGAAAACCCTACAGAGTAGCCATAAGTTCGCTGCAACTTGATGGCACTTTCCACCTCCCATATGAGTGCAATCCCGAACACAGTTTAGTATGTCTAAATCCTACAGAAATAAAAGGGGGCTTAAACATGCACATGACTGTGGCCCATTGTTTTTACTGATACATCTCTCTGTATAATTGGCCCGAAGTAGGAATTATTGCAAATCAAATGGGAAATGTTTCAATTCAGTTTCTAGACCAAAATGTTTTGGCTACATTTTGAGCAATCATTCAAAATTAAACATGGAACTTTCTGAAGTTCATGCAACAGAAATTGCCGTGATGTTTTTAGAATATAAAAATAGAGCACTTTAAGCCTCACACTATATTTTGTTACTGGAAGTTTTTCTATGCACGTTTTTTTTTAATAGCAGGATAAAATTACTGCCATTTTTATAATAAATAAATATAACAGGAAAAGTTTATAAAGCCACTATAACGAAACAGCAGTAAATGCCTCAAGGATATATTCAATAGTTCCAAAAATTAGCAGCCCAACATCAGGCATTCAGGAAACCACTTAAGCTTGTATTTCACCCTAAATATTCAGATTGCTCAGGTAAGAAAAAAATGGTTGTAAAGCTGCAATCCTCTGGGCATGAACAAGGGAATAATTCCCACGAAACTGTATGGGAGTTAAGCAAGCACAAGATCAGATGGTCAAACAGAATAATGGCATGAACAGAAAACCTGAGCGGTTTCCTCAAAAAGTTTAGCATTTTACAGAAGAAGAGCACAGAGACTGTAGTCTATGAATGTGTTTTAAATTTACAAACAAGAAAACATACTTTGGGTTTCTTACCAGTTAAGACATAATCTATGTTAAGTGATTCTGAGGCTCATTACGCACGCACATCTTACTGCAGATTTTCAGAGCAGTAAGCCTTCACCCTTGACTTTGGAGTCTGTGCCCAACTTATGCCCCATTCTTTTCCCTCCAGTGTATTTATTCTGCAGCTACAATTTTCTAGATTGGGACAGCATGTCACTTGTGACGTCTGGAGGTGGCATCCAAAGGGTTTTTAAAAAAATTATGCAATTGCCATATCACAGCTGTGCAGTAGCATCCAGCAAGTGCCTCCTATTTAAATCCTGTGGTCCAGGTTTTGCACATGCATTTTAGCGTTAGTTCATTGAATGAAAGGGAACAGAAGGTCCATGTGGCTCAGCCGCCATTTTAATGTCAAAGACCAACAAACCACAATAACTGCACTGTTCAAACAATATCAAAAATGCATTCGTTGGAATTTTCTTATGTAATCATCCTTATCAAATATTTATTTATTTATTTAATTCGATTTATACCCCGCCCTTCCTACCAAATCATACTTTGTGTATGTCTTGTATATGAAATATGGATTTTCACTGAATGTTTTGGATATTATGCACTCACATGTTCATTGTGGAATTATTCTATTTTTGATATGTTGGATTAATTTCTACAAGAGTTTAATAATACCAATATTGTAAAAAAAAATGTACACCGATAAAAGGGGAGGATGGTGGAAGGTGCAGAGTGGGCAGAATGACCTTGATGTGGACAGGGAGTGACTTTTGAGGGTGACAAAAGGGTGGGGGGAAATCTGAGGGAATCTGTGTACTTTTGAATTACCTTTGGCTTGGAAGTGGAACAAGGGGAAAATGGAAACAAAAGCACTCTCAGAAAACCCAAGGAAACAGCAACCAGAAAGCAAACTGAACGCTGAAGGGAGGAAAATCGATGCAGAATGACAAAGAAAACCTGACGGACATGTACAGTGAAAGCAAGGGGAAACACCCGTGCATAATAGGCCTGAGTCTGCATTCTTGCTTTGTTGTTGTTCAGTCGCACAGTCGAGTCCGACTCTTTGCGACCCCATGGACCAGATCACGCCAGGCCTTCCAGTCTTCCGCCGTCCTCTGACGTAGGCTCAATTTCATGTTCGTTGCATCTATGACACTGTCTAACCATCTCATCCTTTGCCGTCCGTCCCCGTCTTCTTTGACCTTCAATCTTTCCCAGCATCAGGGTCTTCTCCAGTGAGTGCTCCCTTCTCATTTGGTGGCCAAAGTATTTGAGCTTCAGTTTCATTATCTGGCCTTCCAGGGAACAGTCAGGGTTGATTTCTTTGAGGATTGACTGATTTGTTCTTCTTGCAGTCCAAGGGACTCTCAAGAGTCTCCTCCAGCACCATAGTTCAAAAGAATCTATTCTTCGGCGCTCGGCCTTCCTTATAGTCCAACTCTCACAGCCATACATGACTACTGGGAATACCATTGCTTTGACCATGCGGACTTTTGTTGGCAGGGTGATGTCTCTACTTTTTATCATGCTGTTTAGGTTCGCCATCACTTTCCTCCCAAGGAAATCTTTTAATTTCATGGCTGCTGTCACAGTCTGCGGTGATCTGGGATCCCAGGAACGTGAAGTCTGTCACTACTTCCACGACTTCCCCTTCTATTTGCCAAGGAGTGATGGGGCCGGATGCCATGATCTTAGTTTTTTTGATGTTGAGCTTCAAGCCCACTTTTGCGCTCTCCTCTTTTACCCTGAGCAAGAGGCTCTTGAGGTCCTCTTCACTTTCTGCCATCAGAGTGGTATCGTCTGCATATCTGAGGTTGTTGATCTTTTCCCCAGCAATCTTAATTCCCGCTTGTGATTCATCCAGGCCAGCATTTCGCATGATGTACTCTGCATATATATTAAATAAGCAAGGCGACAATATACATCCTTGTCGTACTCCTTTTCCTATGCTAAACCAATCAGTTGTTCCATATCCGGTTCTAACTGTCGCTTCTTGGCCCTTATACAGGTTTCTCAAGAGACATGTGAGGTGGTCTGGTACTCCCATCTCTTTAAGGACCTGCCATAGTTTGTTGTGATCCACACAGTCAAAAGCTTTAGCATAGTCAATGAAGCAGAAGTAGATATTTTTCTGGTACTCTCTTGCTTTCTCCATAATCCAGCGAATGTTGGCAATTTGATCTCTAGTTCCTCTACCTCTTCGAAACCCAGCTTGTACTTCTGGTAGTTCTCTATCCACGTACTGTTGAAGCCTAGCTTGTAGGATCTTGAGCATGACCTTGCTAGCGTGTGATATGAGTGCAATTGTGCGATAGTTTGAACATTCCTTGGCATTGCCCTTCTTTGGGATTGGAATGTATACTGATCTTTTCCAATCCTGTGGCCACTGTTGCGTTTTCCAAATTTGCTGGCAAATGGAGTGCAGAACTTTAACAGCATCATCTTCTAAGACTTTGAATAGCTCAGCTGGAATACCATCACCTCCACTAGCTTTGTTGTTAGTAATGCTTTCTAAGGCCCATTTAACTTCACATTCCAGGATGTCTGGCTCGAGGTCAGTGATTATACCGTCGTGGTTGTCAAGGACATCGAGGTCTTTCTTGTATAGTTCTTCTGTGTATTCTTGCCATCTTTTCCTAATCTCTTCTGCTTCTGTTAGGTCCCTACCATTTTTGTCCTTTATCATGGCCAGCTTGGCATGAAACGCTCTCTTGATTTCTCCAATTTTCTTGAAGAGATCTCTAGTCCTTCCCATTCTATTGTTTTCCTCTATTACTTTGCACTGTTCATTCAGGAAGGCCTCCTTATCTCTCCTTGCTGTTCTCTGGAAATCTGCATTCAGTTGGGTAAATCTTTCCTTTTCGCCTTTGCCTTTCGCTTTCCTTCTTTCCTCTGCTATTTGCAAAGCCTCATCAGACAGCCACTTTGCTTTCTTGCATTTCTTTTTCTTTGGGATGGTGGTGATTGCTGCCTCCTGTACAATGTCACGAACCTCCGTCCATAGTTCTTCAGGCACTCTATCTACCAAATCTAGACCCTTGAATCTATTCTTCACCTCTACTGTATATTCATCAGAGATGCAATCTAGGTCAAACCTGAATGGCCTAGTGGTTTTCCCAATTTTCTTCAGTTTAAGTCTGAATTCTGCAATGAGTAGCTCATGATCTGAGCCACAGTCAGCTCCAGGTCTTGTTTTTACTGACTGGATAGAGCTTCTCCATTTTTGGCTGCAAATTATATAGTCAATCTGATTTCGGTGTTGCCCATCTGGTGATGTCCATGTGTAGAGTCGCCTCTTAGGTTGTTGGAAAAGGGCGTTCGCTTAAGCATTCTTGCTTAAGAACAAAAATTATGGTTTACTGAATCAGACCAAGGTCTCTCTGATCCAGTCCTATTGTAAGAATCCTGAACACTAACTGGTTTGCCACAAACTGGCCAGTGGTCTTCTGCCCATTCCTGATAGAATTGCGCTGCTCAGCCATTTCTCTGGGCCACTTAAAATCATACCATTTCAACATGTACTTTAAAAAAAAATTAAAACATTTCTGTACTGCCTTATCTCCTTGAACTCTAGACAAGTATACTGTCGTACTCCACCTTCTGCTCTAGAGTACACTCTAGGGGCCTCTCCACCAGTCGCCGTCACACAGTTGACCTCCAACCCCTCTGTCCCCCCTTTATACTTGGGGGTCACCCCAAGGCCTCAGATATGGTTGGGGTGGTAGTTACATCACCAGTCCCCCAGCCAATCTGCTGGAGCTCCATTGCTTCTGTCTCTCTCACACACCTTCAGCCCTTCAGAGCTTCCAGCTGCATCCTTCTTGGTCTGTTGGACTTTCTCCCCTTCTATACCCTGCCTCCTTCACATTCCTGCCACCTTGGCCCTCCCAACGCCTTCCTCTAGCCAAGCCCCGACCCATACTTAAATCTTGATGTGTGGCATTGTGCAGGGGCGGGGCAGGCCCATCGACAGTGCAGAAAGTCATGGGAGAGAATAGTGAAGGCCGCAGGGTTTCCTCGAGCCTGCTGTCTTTTGTACCTCACCTTCCTCCCGAATGGGGACCCAAAGTGGCTGTTATCATTCTCTTCTCCACCATTTTATCCTCACAACCACTCTGTGAAGTAGGTCATGCTGAGATAATCCACAATGTGCATCTATTAAAGCTGCAGTGTTTACAAAAAATATGAATGTCTCCCTCTTTTGGAGCACATTGTTCAACCTTGTTTCATAGACCATCCAAGCTCCCTTCAGTTGGCTTCTACAGTGTGCCAGGCTGTGCAGTCTAATACTCTCCAAGAGACACACTTGCTTTACTAGGTAGACAACGCAGAGCTGCAAGAAATACCTATCAGAGTTCCAAGATATGAAGAAGGCTTCCAAACTTAGTTGTTGGGGAAAGAGACACTGTGACAGTTTCACACTTTAAGTCACACTATGTCTGACTTGACTCTTGCCAAGCTCAAGTGAGGAAAGAGTAGTGTGAAGGTGGCACAGAGACAAACCAAGGGAGGGCAACAACAAAGATGAGCAAAGCAGAGCAAAGAAAAGCCAGACAAAGGTGAAGCAGGACTGATCTGAAACAACAGCCAAGAACAGTTCCTTTACTGTTCTGGTGAGAGCCCAAACTTGATCCAGAAACTGTTATAAGGGCCAGGCATTACCACATTATTTGTCCTGAGCTCCCATCACCCAAGAGGTATTCTTGCTGATGCCTTGCACCCTAAAGTTCCCTGTGTTGTCTGATTCCATCCTTGTGAGCAGAATGTGTGAAGTTGAAATGTTTCAATCAAACCTATTCTGCCAGTCCAAGAAGCGCACTGATATGTATGAGAAAGGGCTAGAAAATACGTAGAGCAGGCTCACATGTTTCTGATGACTCTGAAATCTATAGTGCTGCAAGCTGGGAGCCAGTATATACCCCACCCCTCAAGGGTTTTCTCTAGACTGCAACCCCTTCCCTTTCCTGATATAAATCAATGGGCTGAATGTGCCCTGTATACTTGTGCAGGAAGGAAGGAGACAATAGCATCTGCAGATGGGGGCAAATGTGTTCCTCAAAGGTTTTTTCAGATTGATGCCACATTTCTAAGCAAGTTCCTAATGAATTCTGGCACTGCTTTGGTTTTTCAGACAAATAACTAGCTCCAGGCCTCCTTGGTGGGAAACATGGGGCAAATTTTCCCAGAGATTTCAAGGCATCTCTGTTTAAGGCTGAGAAAGATACGCATGAGCACAGAGAAACTGTTTATTTCCTGGAAGGCTGCAGGGACAACCTATTGATTGTTTGAGAGAGACCAATGAAGTGCAAGACCAAGCAAATGGATAAGAGCTGTAGTTCCATGGCCAGAAAAGGGGCCACAAACGTTCATGCGGACAGGATCAAAATAATGTAAACTCCAAAGGCCTGTAGTTGTCTGGTTCCATGGGGTAGGACCATGAGGGTGAATTGACACTTGAAAGACAAGGTTCTGGCATCAAGTCACATTGTTAAGCTATGCATATGTAATTTCAGAATTCATCAACAGTCCAGAGCCATAATAGAATTTGGTTTAAAATAAATACATCTGGAATAAAACACAGAAGAAAGAGAATTATTATTGTTGGCATTTAATCTAGGGGGGAAATCCTGGTGCAGGATAAATATTACCTGAAGAAATTCTATTTTAATTCACAGATATTTCAGTATAGCTAATGAGTGACCACTGCAAATATTAAGTACTGCCAAAGGCTACACCCTCGCAATTTAATAAAACTCTTGAGAGTACTCACAGTAGGTCTGGTAGAGTTCTTATCCTAAAAAAAGAAGGGGGGAAAACCTAGGCAGTACAAACCACATTTGTGCAGGTACAAGGCTTAGCAGAAACAGTACTAAATCAACCCTCTGTAATAAATAGTCCTTGCATAGAATAATAATCAGTTCTGATCTGAACAAAAACTTGCAGATACTACCCATGTGGAAAGTGTTGCTAATTGTATATTAAAAAGATGTTGAAATTAAATGGAATCACAATAGAGCTGACAGAAATGGTGGAGGAAATCGCTGGCTAAAATGTTTATGCCTTACAGCGATGTAAATCAATCTATTTCCATATCTGGATTGTCTCCATACACCCTTAATTTCTAGAATACCTGAACATTATTTTGTAGGTATTTTTTACTCCAAAGTGCATTCTCTCTCCATAATGAACCTTTTGCTATGCTGGTTGTGAGCCTGTGACTTCAATGTATCCTTTGAGCAGGTTCTTAATGTGAGCTCTAGAGGCTCAGATGCAGAAATGGTATTCCGTTTTCTGCATAAAAAGTTACATGGATTTTCACAGCAAGTCTTTTTTTTTTACTCCCCAATGGGGATTTTTTTATTGCATTTTTATTAAAACTACAAACTATAACAGAAATAAGGGAGGGGACTACATTTAGGGGATAAAGAAAAGATACCCACTACTGACTAAAAACCCAAGAGAGGAGATCTTCTAATCAGCTTAAATACACATCAGTGTTAATTATATTAATCTCATTACAAACTGAGTCACATACTCTGTTAACTTTTCCCACATCTTAAATTTAACTGATATATGGAAATACCCCAAAGCATCTCGATTCAAAATTTTTCAAAGGCACAATTCAGAGTCCTTCAGCCTTCCTTTCTTCTTGTCCAGTCTCTTCCGCAACTTATAAGGACTTTTAGGGGCTACTGCCCCTTTCTCTGACAGAGAGTCCTCTCTGGAAGAACCCGAGTCCAGCTCGCCACTGGACTTGCTGTCCCCTTCTTTTTCTTCCTCCTCTGGCCCTCCCAGCTGGACTCTTAAAAATTCTCTCGCTTTCAGAACAGAGTCAATCTTTTCTTTTTTATCCTTAATTTTAAAGGTGACGCCTTCTGGAATTAACCATCTATATCCAATTGAATTTGTTTGAAGAAAAAGAACAAGATCTTTATATTTCTTTCTCCGCTGTCTTATTTCAAATGGAATATCCTTCAGTACTCTGATGACACTCTCCCCAGCTCTCAGGGGTGCTCCAGATACTGCTTTCAGGATTGCATCCCTTACATGCCTCTTTGAGAATTTTATGACAATTTCTCCAGGCAGATTACTTTTCTTTATGTAT